>NC_092877.1:6398195-6698195 GCF_028372415.1 Notamacropus eugenii
AGAGAGGAGAGAGAAAGAGAGAGGAGAGAGAGAGAGAGAGAGAGGAGAGAGAGAGAGAGAGAGAGAGAGAGAGAGAGAGAGAGAGAGGAAAGAGAGAGAGAGAGAGAGCGAGAGCGCACAGAGTTCAGTTTCCCACAGAGTTACTAGTTACTGAAGTTACTTTTAGTCAGATAAGGAGGCTAGCAAACTGCGGGTGGGCCCAAGAAATCAGGAGACAGTCAGTGGCCTTCACAAAATCACAAAGTTCTTGATAAAGGGGACCAAGCCTGACTACCAGCCTAAACCAGGTTGGGGTCAATGACTGGGAGAAGGCTTTTCTTTACTGTGCTTGCTTAAAGAACCTCATGCATATTACCTTTCTCCACTCAGGGGGAGAGCACAAAATTAGACACAGTCCATATGTTAGAAAGAGGTTTGATCTATCAAGGAGATATGTAGTAGGCATGTAAAGAAGATTGTGACCTAAAGGAGAACGCACCAATCCAACCTCTGATGGGAGGATCTGTCCTGAACTAACAGTATAAGACTGATCTCACTTCTGCATCATACAGCACTCCCCTCCTCCTCAAGAGGGGTTGAGTCTGCTTCTGGCCAGAAACATCCAGTTTCCTCTGAACTCTGCTTTAATAAAATTTTTCTTGCTGGGTATCCGTGTCAAGTGTGTTTCTAACAGAGAAGGAGGGAGGGAGAGAGGAGAGAGAGAGAAAGGGGGGGAAGGTGCATACTATAGCTGGAGCACTCTATGCACTCCTGTGGATCAAGACTATACATAGAAAAAGAGAAAGTGAAAGATTTCATCAGAAAAAAAAACTGATCTGGAAAACATATTGAAGAGAAAGAAATAACATAAGAATAGTTGGACCATCTGAAAATTACTATTTAAAAAAAGAATTCTGATACAATATTACAAGAAATTATCAAGGAAAATTGCCCTAGAAGCTCTAGTACAAGAAGACAAAGTAGAAATAGAAAAAAGTCCACCAATCACCACGTGGAAGAGAGCCCAAGAGGAAAACTTATAGGAATATCATAGCCAAGTTTCAAAGCTTCCAGATTAAGGAGAAAATATTGGAAGTAACAAGAAAAAATTAAATATCATAGAGCTACAATAAGGATTACATAAGACCTAGCAGCTACTACATTGAAGGACCATAGGTCTTGGAATATTATATTTCTTAGAGCAAAAAGGCTGGGATTACAACTAGCAAAGTTAAGTATAATCCTGAATAAAAAAAAGACATTTAATGAACTCAAATACTTTTAGGTTTTTGTGACAAAACCCCCAGAACTTAAGGGAAAATTTAACATATAATATTCAGGAGACACATGAGGTAAACATTAAAGAACTCAATAAGACCAAATTGTTTCCTTCACATATGTGAAAACATGAGCAGTCCTCTGATGATTGGCATCCTTTGGGGAGTTCGAAAGAATGGCATGGGCTGAGCTGAATATGATGGGGTGATTCTAAAAAAAAATTAAACTGTAGGGAATGACTAAAAAAAAGAGGAATTAGCTCAGACAAATAAAGCATCAAGGAAACATTGATACAGAGGAAGCTGGTGAGGGAGAGGGCAGATAGTACTGGAACCTTACTCTCATCGGGAATGGGCTAAAAAAGGAACTGTGTGTGTGTGTGTGTGTGTGTGTGTGTGTGTGTGTGTATACATATATATGTTATATACATACATATATATATATCTGGAAAGATATAAAAAGTTTTCCAAATTCAGAAAGAAATAAGATGGCAAGGGAGAGGATAAGGGGGGGATTCTTCAAAGGCTACGTAAGCTAAGGAGCAGGAGAACAAGGTAGTTGGTAGAAGTAAAGCAGAGGAGTGAGGGAAGGTAGGGTAAATAAGGTGAAAAGAATAGTGAGGAAAACAGGAAGGAGGAAAATACACAAGAAATTGTAGCTTAGGACGTGAATAGGATGAATGTATCTATAAAAGAAATGGATATCAGATGAAAAAATTGATTTCAACAAGAAGTTGCTTTCAGGAAACATAAAAATGAGAGATAAATGCAAAGATGATATAAAGGGCAGGAGTAAAACTCAGCATATAAAAAAAGCAAAGACAGTCATCATGATCTCGGGCAAAATTAAAGTGAGGATAGAGTTAAACAAATGTGAAAAATAGACAAATTATGCTGTGTCAGCAATATTATTAATATTGTCTTAGAGTCCATTTAAAATACCTAGAGACAGTGTAAAATACCCGAGTGCATGTCTGCCAAAACAGACACAGGAACTATATGAACAGAAACAGAAAACAATTTTTATGCAAATAAACTCAGATCTAAACAATTGAAGTAATATTTATTGTTCATAGGTAGGTAAAATCAATATAATTTTTAAATGCCAATTTTACCTAACTAATCTATTTATTCAATGTCATCCCAATTAAATTACTAAAAATTATTTTGCTGAGTTAGAAAAAATAATAACAAAGTTCATTCAGAAGAACAAAAGGTTAGGAACTTCAAAGAAACCAGGGGGAAAAGATGTGAAGGAAATAGATTCAGCAGTATCAGACAGGCCTTAAACTGTATTATAAGGCAAGAGCATTGCTGAAGTATAAAAAGGATAGTTCCAATTATTTTAAATTAAAGATTGCTTGCATAAATAAAACCTATGTAGCTAAAAACAGAAGGAATGCAGAAAATTAGGGGAAAAACCTTTCAAAGACAACCTCTCCAATAGGATGTGATTGGGTTGGGATATTGATGTGATGTAGAAAATGAAGAGCGGGCTGATTTAGAAAAACATGGAAAGATGTGGACTTATGAAGGAAGGTGTTGCCCACCTTCAGAGAAACAGATGATAAGAGGAAATAAGCGTGGTACAGTCTTACACATATGTGGATGAGTGCATATGTATATGTTTATACATATCTATCTAGATATGTATAGATATGAAATACTTTTTTCTTTTCATTTCTCACTTTGTATTTAAGCTTAAAATTTTTAAAACTACCCCAAAAAAGGAGTATATATAAAAAGAGTGACCTTGGTAGGAAAAAGAGCTTTCTCTTCATCAGAGACTAGAATAAAGAAGAGAATGGAGATGGTGTCAAGGAGCTGTGAGATGGAGAGGAGGGGAGAAGAGGGATCTCTGTTTCCTTGGTACAGTGTGAGGCAAGGTCCTCAGCTGAGATGAGGTAAGATGGGAAGCATGAAGAGAGAAGAGGAGTTTCTAACAGTCACTGCAGCTAGTGGGACAGAACATCAATTACGGAGCAGAACATCAATTATGGAGCAGTAGCACCATTGCCTTGCTGCAGTAAGGGCCCAGCTAAGATTAGATAACAAATTAGTCTGCAGAACTTCATGACTTCCTCCAGCACCATTCAGCCTCATACAAGTAGGAGCGGAAGAGAACAGTGTTGGGAATAATCCAGTGTGGAACCCTGGCAAGGTATGATGGGTAATAAGTCAAGGGCACAAGTAATTCAAGAGTTGAAAATAGAATAATATTGAACTAGTTAACAATAAGGATGAAACTAGGAATGGAGGTAAGAGAAAATGGGAAGTCAGAATAGGAATGATAACTTTGGAATGTATTGAAGGATAGAGGGACAAGAGGTCTTAGTGATGATGCACAGATTTAGGAGAAGCAAGGCACAAGAAGAAATGAAGTGATGAGGGATTATGATCTGATGAGGAAATTTCATAATTCTTTCTTATATAAGAGAAACACTTGAGGTTGAGGGTGAGATTAAGAGAGTGGCCAGCCTTCTGTGAGGTTAAGGTAAAGTGGAAAAGGAGACCACAAGACTTAAGAAGATTGAGGAACTGAGAAGCTTGGGTATTTGAGGGATATAAACATGTATAGGGACAGAAAATAGGGTAGAGAGAAAGGCTGTGAGTCAGGTACTAAATATTTTGAAAAAGAAAAGATGATAACCTCAGGGCTGGTGGATAATTGCTGTTGGGATCTGAATTATTTGGCTAGTCTAGATGCTGAAAGAGGAAATGGTTTTTGGTGATGGAAGAGGGAGAGTTTGGAAGTGGCAATGGAGGACAAGGAATATTCTGACTCCTTTTCCAAGATGTGTATCAGGGGTTATAAGAGAAGGTATAATCAGTACTAAAAGGGATTGCCAGGAATTCTGGGTATGGAGGAGAGAGATTAGGTCTTTGGAAGAACCAGCAGATAGAAAAAGTATTAAAGGAAGATGTTGACAATGAAGGGATGTTTGTTAACGATACGACAGGAATTCCAGAGAGCACAACGAAAGTGGTGAGCCGAACTAAAGCAGGACATGGGAAAGGTTAGAGATTAGACAGATGGGATGAGAGAACAGGAAATGGGGACTGGGAAGGAAATATTTTATGCTTAGGCAATTGGATTCATTATCACTGGAACTTACAGAGTAAGAAAGAGATGATGGGAGTCTCCTGGCCACTGGGGATGAGACTGGGCATAGGGGAAACATCCTAGCAGCTGTAGTTACGGGAGCAGAGGAGCTGAATGCTTAACTACACCTTAAGGTGATAGTTTGGTTCTTAGGGTCTAGCTGATCAGTTGCCAACCCCAGGTTCCTATCTCCTATCATGGTATTCCAGTCTTTCCTTCTCCTAGAGGCTGGGCAGTTAAAGACTATCAGCTGTGCCAACCCCTTGGCTAGACCACTTATACTCAGGATGGACTGTCTTCTGTGTAAACACCTACATCCACCCACACTTCACACACACACACACACACACACACACAAACACACACACACACACACACACACACACACACACATTGAATTTTCACTTGGATGCAAGCATTCCCAGTTACAACATTGCTATCTAGTCTCCTTAGTCCAATCAGCATTTACACCTAACCTCGGAATGTGGAAGGAGGGGAGGAGTGGTCCCATCTCCCACACTGAGAAACACCAGGTTACAGGGCTAGTGGAATGTTGTTTTTATAAAAATTTCTTGAGCAGCTCTGAAAGGAAGGCACCACATGAATTCTAAGAACACATATGTGCACATAAACACATACAAATATATATAAGCACATACACATGTGGGCATACAAATATGAAGCTAAAGTTGCCCTGACCTGCTAGGTGGAAATAGGGGCATGCCAGGGGAGGATGACACTAGTGATAGCTTTTGGAGACAGAGATTCCCTAAATATCAAAGCGCAGGGAGAAAGCAAGATGGAAAATGGAAAGGTACCATAGGAAACCAGATTAAGATGACTCACTTGACTCTTAACTATGATGACATCACAGAAAAAACGTAATGTCCCCACAATGCTGGAGTACCAGTAAGGCTTTCAAGGTATCCATTTCTCACTCTGCTATGTAACGGGTCCGCTTCCTTTTTCAACAGTACATCTCCTGGTTGATATTTTTAGATCATTTCTTATATAAAAGTCTCAGATCCTTAAGTGGATATGTAATCTCACCACTTCTGGAGTTCTTTCCAACAATACATACCACCGCCAACCTCTCCATATCATCCTGGGTGACTTGTTTTTGTACCAAAAATTCACCATGAAGGATATAGCCAACACTTTCCCTGGCATCCATCTCTCCCAATATCAGTCGGGTACCAGGAGAGCCCTTCAGCTCTATCCCTACCATCCTTTGCTTTTGCCATGTGAGCACTCGATCTTCTTCCTTAAATGACATCCTTTAAGTCCTGCTCTTCAGAGTTCTTCACTAGTTATACCCAGAGGGTGCTCACCCATACCATGTACCTTCCTATAGGCAAGGCATCTTTGGTAACTCCTGCTACCTAGAGTAATGGAGTGGAAAGGGTGCTAGATGGGAAATCAGAGACTGAAATTCTGGCTCTGTCACTTACTGACTGTGTGCCTTGGACAAAGCAAACCAAGCCTTTGTTTTCCCTCATCTGTAAAATGAGGGCATATCAGATGGTCTTTGACATCCCTTCTGGCTCTAAAGGCTAGAAATTCAGTGCCACAACTATGCCACCCATTAGTAGCATGAGAAGTACTAAGATTAGGAAATTAGAGAAGGAAGAGATTGGGAGGCAGTGGAATCTGGGAAGGCTTCACAGAAGAGACAATACTTTAATTGGGCATTAGTTCCTTTGAACCTGATCTAGCTGAAGACACTGCAGGCTCCTCTTGAAGGCTGCTAGCCAGAATCACACTTTTGAAAGCACTTATTATCATCATCTTGCAGGTGCTCTCATGACTGCCTGCTCCTGCCAGCAGGCTGTGAAATGGGGATCTAACTGAAAGCCTTAAACTGTGCAGCTGATGAGTGTGGATTCTACAGGTGAGGCACTGCATTCATTATGCAGAAAATGTTCTGGACAAAAACTGAGAATGAGTCTGTAATCATTCTGGGGGATGTAATGCAAAAGCTTCAGTTTCCTCTACTCTAGGGTGAGTCCCTTCACCCCCAGGGGCTGGATCAGCCCAAGAGTCCCTACCCCTTTACCCCTAACCTCCATTTCTTTATCTGGAAAATTGAGATCATAATAATAGGCTGAATTACTCCCCAGTTTTGGTGAGAGGATAAAATAAGATCATAGATATAAAACCACTTCAACAGCTTCAGGTGCTAACAGACCATGTGGTTATTACCACTGGTGTCCTTATTTAATATGGTACCAGGATAAGCATCAAATATCAAAAGGGGTGAAATCCACTGACAGCCTTTCTTATTTTTCTTACTCAGTTGAAATTTTAAAACTATCCTGTGAATGACAGTCCATAGATCCAAGGGTCTAGTCCCAATTCTGCCAGTAATGTGATGCGTTGCCTTAGTTAAGTCACTTTCTCTTTCTTAACCTCACTTTCCTCATTTGTAAATGAGGGAATTAGACTCAGTATCTAAAATCCCTTTCAGTTCTTAACATTTCATGTTCTGTGTCCCAAGGTTCCATCTAACTATAACATTTTTTTTTCTGTTTTCTCTAGCTCTAACAGCCTGTGTTTATGCAACTGATAGATATGGATTTACAGACACTGACGACAGATAAGAATCAGACCTTCTTGCTTTAAGCTAATTTGATAACTCCAAGAAACATGCCAACTGACGACTGGCTATATCCTTACCCAAGCTCCTGATCACTTTTTGGAAGCCTGAATTTCTTGGTTTCTTTTCAGCTTTGATGGGCATAGATTTTTGCCATTTGTGGAATTGGTAATTGGTGTATTACTTGCATCTCTTCTTTCTGGATCTAGCATTCCATGTCTACCTCATGCCATTTCTGACATTGGGTATTCTAAGTTCCCTCCAGCTCTAATGTTCTATATTCTAAGACTTCTACTGGCTCTGACCTTCTATCTCCTAAAATGCTTTACATCTAATATTTGATGTTCTGAGGTTCCTCTTATCTCTAATACTATAGGTTTTAAAACCCTTTGGCTCTAACATTTCAGATACTAGAGTCTCTTTCTTCTGGCTCAAACATCCAGACTCCTCCCTTAAAAAGTTACTGGCTAAGGACATCATGTACTTGGAGAGGCAGCCATCCTCTCTGCTTGCTAAATGAGCTATTTTCAGCACAAGGTCAATGTATGAACCAAAGTTTTTCTTCCACCTCTAGGAATGCTGACTTCTTGGCTGAGAATGGGAGTGAGTGGGATGAGAAAGCTGGAGATAGGATAAATCTGAATGGGACTCAGACCTACTCTTAGAAAGTGAGTTCTTCAAAGCAGAGTTCTCATCCTGTCTCACACTTAGCAGTTGTGCAAAATTGGGAAAGTGACCAATCTGTTTGAACCTCAGTTTCCTCATCTTCACATCTTCACAGATGTCCTGTTAAGGGTCCTTTTGTATATATGTCCATTTCAAGGTCTAGTTGCTTTGGTGTGGTGTTTTGGCTTATGAAAAGCATGAATTCTTATAGATTTCAGACGAGAAAGAATTTAAGAGTTCATTCAGTTAAACTCTTTCATTTCACTTGGAGGAAACTGAGGCACAGACAGTTGATGCTGCTTCCTCAAGATCACACAGTAAATATATGAGACAGTATTTGAATTTGTGTTCCTGACTCTACATTCAGCCACAACCCGTTATAATTCCTCCACCATCCTGCCTGTACTCCTGGTGGTAATCCTCATCCTCAGTTCAAGAAGACCTGAGTTTATCTTGGATCCTTACTTTTGATCACTCATTTCAGTTGTGTCTGAATCTTCATGACCCCTTTTTGTGGTTTTCTTGGCAGATATACTTGAGTGTTTTGACATTTCCTTCTCCAGCTCATTTTATAGATGAGAAAACTGAGGCAGAGTTAAGTAACTTGCCCAGGGTCCCACAGTTAGTAAATGTCTGAGGTCAAATTTGAACTTGGGTCTTCCTGACTTCAGGTCCAGCAGTCTATCCACTGAGCCACCTAGCTGCCCCAGATACCTACTAGATATATGAACGTAAGAATGAACGAAACAGGAAACATTTACTAAATTTTTACTATGTGCTAAATACTGTGCTATATGCTGGGGATATAAATATAAAAGCAAAGATAGTCTTTGCCCTCAAGGAATTTACATTTTACTCAAGGTGACAAAGCTCTTCGCTCAGGTACACTTTGGTCTGCAGAGTAAATGGGGGCAATAAAGGAGCATGTTGATACATTCCATCCAGGAACAATAACAGGAATGGTTTGGTTGATTGAAGTTCATGGTTCCAGAACTAGGGAACGATGCTGTGGAAAATTGTTGGAAGCATGGCTGAACCCTTTCTGAAACAATGTCTGGGAGAGGCAGGCACCTAGAAGGGAGCAACCCTAGGGCTGAGATTCCTTCAGATCCAAGGCACATTCACGTGTGAGGCATTAGGGGTCTGGTGAGGAAACTGTGGAGGAGGCAGTCAGAACCGAGGAATGAAGAACAATGCTGAGCACCTCTCCTGGCCTTGATTCCAGACCTGGGGAGGAGGAGGGGCAGTGTTTGGACTTGCTGCCTTCCAGGGCCCTTTTAGCTCTCATTCTATGATCTAAGACCATATGATCTCACTGCAGAAGCAGGACCCTTAGCCAACCCAAACTGAAACATCAAGCAGGCCTCACTCCCACCATTTACTTCCCAAAGAAAATACATCAATCTCAATGACACACTTTGTTGTCAGAAATTTCATTACCAGAAGTAGAAATAATACAGGAGAAAGGGGGATACATGCACTCCAGACAGAACTACAGATGTTCTGGCAGCTTTGTGATGGGGAGATTGCCTGGGAGATGAAGAGGGCAGGGGTTTGGGGAAGGATTGATGGGGGATAGGGGAGGAGCTTTGGCAATTAGAGCTGCCCAAAGTAGATTAAAATGTCTCTCAAAGTCTCTAAATGAAGGCCAAGTGACCCTTTGCCAAGGATGCAAGGAGTGAATTCTTCACTGGCAAAAGCTGGATAAGATAACGTCTAAGGTCCCTTTCAGCTCTCGAATTCTGTGATGTTGTGACTGGTCTTCAGTGCTGCAGCCTGGGCTCCCATGTTACAGGATGAAAAATCCTGATGTTGACAGTCCTAGGCATTGCTGTCTCCCTGACTTTTTGACACAGCAGTGAGATGACATCCAGATGGCCCACTTTCTCCCCATCACAGTGAGAATCATCCTTGTTCAATGATTCATCTCCTTGTGTCAGAAAAACACAGGATAGGCACAAATAGAGACACATCAGACCTTACCAGGAAGGGCTGTCCTGGCCAGCTGCATATCCAACCCTATTGCCATCAGCAGCAGAACTCTTGCTTCTGTCCCTGGTGTCCCCCAACCCCAGTAAATCAGGAATGGAGGAGAAACACTTTTTGAGGCCATTTGATTATCAATGAGGGGAAAGGAGATGGAAAGTGAACTGATGATGTATTAAAGATGAAAGATATGGAAATACTTTCTACTGGTACTCACACACTCTCTGACTACAGACTTGGGGACCAGTGGGAGCTAGATGACAAATAAATTCATAGAATGTCAAAGTGAGGAAGGACTTTAGGACACAACCTATCAGGGGAACTCCCCTAACAACTTAAAATAGAACTGTCCTGCCTGCACTCTATGGGTGTAGTCTAACTGGCCTTTTTGCTATTTCTCTCATCTCTCTGTCTTTGCAATGACTATCTCCCTGTGCCTGGAATGCACTCCCTCATCATGTCACTTTTTAGAAAACCTTGTTTTTGTTTTACCAAAAAAATTGCTCAAGGTCCAGCTTCTGTGTAGAGCCTCTCCTCATCCACCCATGCCAATTTCTATTACCTCTCCCCTAAGTGGGCATTATAGTTATCCTTTCCACATTAGGTCTTTCCCAATTTCAATTTTCATTTATTGAGGTAGGTCAACATAAGAAATTAAACGGGAACTTGGGGGGAGTTTTGCAGAAGCTTCAGAGGACATATGAATGCCAGCAGATGATACAAAATGTATAGAAACTCAGCAATGCATACAATTGTATAATATCAAAATATTTTATCTTTTAATACCATAATAATTCAGGCTTCTTCTCTGGCACAAAGAGAAGGCCAAAAAAATTATAGACAGATTTTCCAGATTTGGGGGGTGCCATATCCCTAACCCCTGCCACGTGGAAGGGATAACTGTATAGCAGTTTGTAACTATAGTACATACACTTGTTTATGAACAAACTATAATTTTGTTTTGTACAGTTTCAGAACTGTGTACAGGTTGTTGTTGAGTCATTTTCAGTCATGTCCAAGTCATCATGACTCCATTTGGGGTTTTTCTGGCAAAGACGCTGAAGTGGTTTGCCATTTCCTTCTCCAGTTTATTTTACAGATAGTTAAGTGACTTGCCCAAAGTCACATAGCTAGAAAGCATCTGAGGCCAGATTCGATCTCACGAAGACATCTTCCTGACCCTACTGCGCCACCTAGCTGTTGTGCACTTAGTGGACACTTATTAGTGGGTTGAACAGAAAATATAAAATGTTTGAGGATAAGATCCGAAATCATAAAACACTGAAGGGAAGCTGGAGAGGACATAAGCACTTGAAATATGGTTTTATCACTAGAAGGGACTTTAGAGATCCCCTCCAACAACTCTTTTTAAAGATATATGTTATCAAAGGTTTTCTGGGTGGGAACATAACATAACATAAAACATTCTTTCCCCTCACCTGTTTCTCTTTCCCAGTCTCAGTATTGTAAGATTGTACAAAAATGAGAAAAAAGAAAAATTATTTCCAAAAAATTTCTCCACAAAAATCCCCTACGTATCCTTCTGTGTTTGGAGGAGATGTTGCTTTCACACTATCAGACTCAGGAGTTCAGAATCCCATAGCCAACAACCTTCTCATTGAAAGGAGTTCTTTATGTCTGTGCCTCATCTTTCCCATCTGAAAACTCCCACTTGGAATTTAGTTCCAATGGTATTCTTTGATCGGCATGCTAAGAAAAGCTTTGCCAAATGCTTAGAGACACCTGGAGAAAAGGCTCTATATCTAGAATTCCCATCCTCACTGGAACTGTGCCCTCTCCCTCCTCTCTTGGGAATTTGTTGATTCCTTCCTGTTTCTCCCTGCAGCCTCCTGCCCCCTGCCTCTCTTACTTCTAACTCATTCCTTATTCTCTGCTCCAGAAATGGAAACCTGTAATGAGCCCGTACAGAGCTTTCGCCTTGATTTACACCTGATTATAAAGGATGCTTTGGGGTCTTCTGTCTTTGCTAAAATGCATAGCCAATTATAAGGTGGATAAAAAGCCTCCTGCTCCGTTTTTTAAAACTGCTTTGGCAGCAGAAGCATAAAGCTTAACTTAACAAGTGCCCCATAAAGTGTTTACTTACTTGCTTAAATTCTTGTAGCATGTGACCTTTGCCCCCAAGTCCTTGGGGGTGCCTCAGCTGATTGCTAACATTCACAGTTGCAGGAAATGCCTTTTTAGCTTGTTGTACAGATTCACTGTTTTTTAAATTCAATAAAATTATTTTTAAAAAGTTAATGTGCCCAGCCCAGCTCTGTGAATGCCATAAATACTCAAGAACTATTTGTTGGATGAATGATGACAGCTGCACACATTAGGTGCTCAAACACATGTCTTAGGATCAGATTTAGAGTTGAAAGGGGCCTTAAAGGTCATCAAATCCAACCATTTATTTTACATATGTAGAAATTGAGGTACAGGTGGTTCAGTGACTTGTCCAGGGTCATGCAGCTAGTAAATATCTAAGATGAGATTGAAACCCAGGTGTTCCAGACTCCAGGTCCCATGTTTTCTCCATGATTGGGATATGGACTACATTTCATATTTTATGGATTTGAAGAAATCCCCCCTACCACTATAGGTTGGCACCTTCTCTGAAATTTGTTCTTTTAAAGAGTTGCCTACAGAACTGAAAGCTTAAGTGACTTTCTTGGGATCAAATAGCACGTTTTTTGTAGCAGCACTTGAACCCAGTTCCTCTTGGCTTTGAGGCTAGCTCTCCATTTACCATGCTGCACTGCCTCTCTGGAGTATTAGGCTTAGAAAAAACAGAATTAGGAAGATAAATCCACTGGGGTGGGGTAAATAACCCACTGTTCATGCAAAAAGGGGCCACTATTATATTATCTATGGTCAAATCCTTTCCCTGACCATGGAGAATCAAGAATTCTTTTTGATGCTTCAGTGTAAACTATGGAAAGAATAGTTTGTAGCAGAGAATTTCCTGTTGAGTCTTGGCTCTGTTGGATGCTACCTTTCTTCATTTAAGATGGGAGATTTATCCGAAAAAGAAATGGAATTTTTCTGCCCTTCAAACTCAAGATGAGTATGACATGGCAACCAAGAACATTGGTGTGATTTGTAGACTTCACTAAGGAGGGAAAAGAGAGATAGACCGACATGCACACACATGTGCTTGCATGCAAACACACACAAAGAGATAGAGACAGAGACAGAGAGACAGAAAGAAAGAAAAGACAGAGATGGAGGAAAAGGGAAGGGGAAGGAGAAAGGGTGACATAGAGAAGGAGAAGAGAGAAAGAGAGAGATACAGTGTGACACAGAAGGTAGAGAGCCAAGCTCAGAGCCAGCAAGACCTGAATTCCAGTCCCATCTCTGGTACATTCTGGCCATGTGATTCCCAGACTTATTTATTCAGTACTCTAGGCAGCTCTCTGTCAGAGAAATTGCCAACCTGTATTTGTGAGGAGAGTTTCCTGACTTGGGAGTATCCCATCTGGTATGTAAGAATCACAGCTCTGATCACTATCCTTATTAAGAGAGGCATAGAGCCCAAGAGCAGGGAGATAATAGTATGGCTGTTATCTGCACTGGTGTTCAGGGCTAGGAGTCACATTTTAGAAAGGATATTGATAATAAGCTAGGCAGTGGAGGCAGAACCAAGATGACAAAGTAGAGGCAACAACCCTGCTGAATTCTCCCAACATTCCCTTCTGAAAACATTTTTCAAAACTCCTTAAGTTGAATTCTGGAGTGGCAAAGCCAACAAAATGTCAGTGAGACACTTTTTCCAGCCCAAGTCAACTTAGGAAGTTAGCAGGAAAGGTCTGTGACATCAGGGTGGGTGAGGCAGCAGTACCAGTGGCAGACCTTGGCGGTGGCTACAAAAGCTTCAAGAGCTCTCAGTTCAGAGACCATAAAGGGGTTAAACAGCTGGTCAAAAGGAGATTACAGGGACTCTTTTGCTGGCACTGAATGCAGTATCTTGTTGTTGCTCAGTTCCAGATGGCAGTCCCAGGTAGAGGAAGAGCACTACTACTCATGACTGAGTGTGTGTGTGTTTGTCCTTCGTTGCTGAAGAAGACCATGCCATCAGAGAAAGGATGACATGACTTGCACTTGACTTTGTTTTTTGAGTGAGGGAGGGCTGTGCAGGTCACCAGTCTCACTTCTTCTCCAGAGCCATCTGAATCCAGTGACCAGATATTCATCAGAATGACTAGAGATGACCCAGGATGAGGCAATTGGGGTTAAGTGACTTGCCCAAGGTCACACAAGTAGTGAATGATAAGTGTCTGAGGTGAGATTTGAACTCAGGTCCTCTTGACTCCTGTACTGGTGCTCTCTCCGCTGCACCACCTAGGTGCCCCAATACTCATGACTACAGGAGAGCAAGAGACTTGATCACAGTTCCAAGGTGGAAAAGAGTGTTCAGAAGCGAGTAGGAGTTCCCATTGCCAAGGCATAAAGGAGCACCAGTGTTTGCAGCTGCAGGAAAGCAGGGGGCCTAGTCACAGTTCCAGGGCAAAGAGGAGCACTAACATTTGTGGCTGTATGGGAGCAGAGAATCTTTCTAGGTAAAGACCATGAAATCAGTAACCACATCCTCCCCAGATCACACTACCTTGGAAGCATGGAAAACTCACAGACCCCAGAACTACCCCTAAAAATAGCAGCACAAAGTGCAGAGACAGTGCCCCCACCCCACTCTACTGGAGCAGAGCACAACTTTAACATAAAGTTAAAAGTCAAGAATTCATCAGGAAAAATAAGCAGATGACAATAACAGCAACCAAAAAAAGTGGCCACAAAAAGTTACTATGCCAACAGGGAAATTCAAGACATAAACGACATAGGAAAAATAGCTTTCATAGGGAAAACAATATGAATTGGACACAAGCCCAACATGAAGAGCTTTAAAAGAAAAGATTTTAAAACTCAAGTAAGAGAGTAAAGGGAAAATTGGGAAAAGAAATGAGAGTAATGCTGGAAAATTATGAAAAGAGAATCAACAGGTTAGTTCTTTGTAAAAGAGGCATAAAAAATACTGAAGAAAATAACACCTTAAAAAAAGAATTGGTCAAATGGGAAAAGAGGTACAAAAATTCACTGAAGAAAAGATCTTAAAAAGCAGAGTTAGCCAAATGGAAAAAGAGGCGCAAAAGCTCACTGAAAAAATAATTCTTTTAAAATTATCATTGGACAAGTGGAAGCCAATGACTCTCAGAGATGGCAAGAAACAATAAAACAAAGTCCAACGAATGAATAACTAGAAGAAAATGTGAAATAGCTTATCAGAAGAACAACTGACGTATGAGACAGATCTGAGAGAGATAATTTAAGAATCATTGAACTATTGAAAGTCATGACCAAAAGAAAGAGCATACACCTCTTATTTCAAGAAATTATAAAGGAAAATTGCCCTGATATTTTAGATCTAGGGGATAAAATAGAAATTGAAAGAATCCATTGACCACTTCCTGAAAGAGATCCCCAAATGAAAACTTCCATGAATATTATAGACAAATTCCAGAGCTCCCAGATGAAGAAGAAAATCTTGCAATCAGCCAGAAACAATTCAAATATCACGGAGTCACAGCCAGGATCACACAAGATTTAGCAGATTCCGTGTTAAAGGAGTAGAGGGCTTGGAATATGATATTCCAGAAGGAAAATGAGCTAGGATTACCACCAAGAATAACTTACTCAGCAAAACTGAGTACAGTCTTCCAGGGGGGAAACGAATATTTAATGAAATAGAAGATTTTCAAACATTCCTGATGAAAAGACCAGAGCTGAATAGAAAATTTGACATTCAGACACAAGGCTTAAGGGAAGCATAAAAAGGTAAACATGAAAGAGAAGTCATAAGGGACTTAATAGAGTTAAACTATTTATATTCCCATATGGGAAGATGATATACATAGCTCCTAAGAACATCATTATTAGGACAGTTAGAGAAAGTACACATAGGCAGAGGGCATGGATGTTAATTGATTATGACAGGATGAGCTCAACCAGAATGAAGGGGTAAGAAAGAGGGATGCCCTGGGGGAAGGAGAAAGGAAGAGGAAGAATGGGGAAATTATCTCACATAGAAGAGGCATGTAAAGAAGAGCTTTTATAGTGGAGGGGAAAATGGTGGGATGAAAGTGGCAGACAGCACTCGAAACTTTCATCAAAATTGGATCAGAGTTGGGAGTAAAAATTTATCTCATCCAACAAGGAAGTAGGAGGGCAAAAGGATAAGAGAAGGTGGGGCAGAATAGAAGGGAAGAAGGATTAAAGGAGGAAGTGGTTTGAAGCAAAATAGACTTTTGAAGAGTAGCAAGGAGAGAGAAGGAAAAAGCAGGAAAAAATATGATAGAGGGAATTACACAGAGAAAAATCATAACTGTCAATGTGAATGAGATGAACTCACCCATAAAATGAAAGGAGACAGAAGAATGGATTAGAAACCAGAATCCAGCATTATGTTGTTTACAAAATAGAAACACCCGCACCCACAGAGTAAAAATAAGTGGCTGGAACAGACTCTATTATGCTTAGGGTAAGATAAAAAAAAAAGGCAGGGATAGCAATCACAATGTCAGACAAAGCAAAAGTAAAAATAGACTTAATTGAAGGAGATAAGAAGGGAAATTACATTTTGCTGAAAGGTACCATAGACAATAAGTAATATCAAAACTAAAAACATATGCACCAAATGACAGAGCACCCAAACTCCTTAACAAAAAGTTAAATGAATTACAGGAGGAAATAGACAGTAAAACTATATTAGTGGGAGACCTCAACTTTCCCCTCTCAGAACTAAATGAATCTAAACATGAAATAAATAAGAAAGAAATTAAGGAGATCAATAGAATTTTTAAAAAGTTAGAGATGATAGACTGCTGGAGAAAACTGAATGGGGATTTAAAGGAATATATCTTTTTCTCAGCTGTATATGACACCTTCACAAAAACTGACCATGTATTAGAGCTTAAAAACATCACACAAATGCAGAAAAGCAAAAACATTAAATGCATCCTTTTCAGACCTTAAGGCTATAAAAACAATAGCTAAGGAAATATAGATTAAAAATTATCAACTAAATGATCTAATCCCAAAGAACGAGTAGGTAAAAGAAACAAATAATAGAAACAATCAATAATTTCTTTCAAGAAAAATGACAACAATGAGACAACATGTCAAAATTTGTGGGATGCAGCCAAAGCAGTACTTAGGGGAAAATTCTCTGAACACTTATATCAATAAAATAGAAAAAGAACAGATCAATGAATTGGATGTGTGATTTAAAAAAGCTAGAAAAAGAAAAACACCAAAATGGAAATCTTGTAAAAAACAAAGGAAAGATTAATACAATTGAAAGTTAAAAAAAAAATAATGAATTGGTAAACTGGGCAGTGTCTAGAGAAGGACAAGAAGGAGGTGAAGTTGTTGGAAATCATGCCATAGCAGGAATATTGAAGGAACCTGGTAAGGTTAACCTAAAAACAGAGAAACTGAAAAGGTTATGATAACTGTCTTCAGGTGGTTGAAGGGCTAGCACAAGAAAGAATATGGTGTACAAGAGTTGTTGTTGAATCGTTTTCAGTAGTGTTTGACCCCTTCATGACTCCATTTGGGATTTTCTTGACAAAGATGCTAGAGTAGTTTGCCATTTCCTTCTCCATCTCATTCTACAGATGAGGAAACTGAGGCAAACAGGGTTAGGTGAATTGACCAGGGTCACACAGCTAGTAAATGTCTAAGGCCAGATTTGAACTCAGGAAGATGACTCTTCTTGACTCTAGGCTAGGCACTCTATCCACTACATCACCTATCTGCCCTTAAAATGGAAACTGAGTCATGAAAAAGGTCCCTGTAGAAGTTCAGATAAGAGCCAGACTTGTAACACAGAATAATAACCTACATTTCCATGGAACATTAGCATGTACAAAGTAAACGATCATCTTATGACAATTCTAGTGCAAGGATTATCATTTCCATTTTTACTCAAGAGAAAACTGAGGCTCAAAGAGGTCAGTTGACTTGAATATGGTCACATGACTAATAAAAGGTTCAGAGATGTCTAGAGTCCTTTCCACTACACCTTCCTTTCTTCTCTTTGTCCTCTATGGGGCTCAGTCCAGCCCATTTGATATCTGATTTTGAGTGTCAGACCCATGTTCCTCCTGATACCTACCTGGACTCGTCACAGTGTCCTGATAAGATTCTTGAAGATTTCTTTCCTATTCCCAGTAGAGGACAGGGACTGTTTCCTTTGAGAGTTGGTATCCCCAGAGCCTACCACAGTACCTGGTACATTATCAGCTCTTAAGAAATATTTGTTGAGTGGAATCCAATCAATCAATTAAACTTCAAGCATTTATTAAGCATCTACCATGCGCTGACACTGTGCTATGTGTTAGGGAATATACGAAAGTGTGACAGTCCCTGATGTCTTCAGGGGCTTAGAGCTAATAGAATTACCACTAGATTTTTATATGAAAGAGAATGATCAGTATATTGAGGGGCTTGGACACCCTTCCATATGAGTAATGGTTAGAGGTAATAGAATATCCATCTTAGGGGAAACATGTAAAGAGGGGGAAATAACACTTGTCTTCAGATATTTGAAAGGCTACTATGTAGAACAAGAAGCAGCCCTAATCTACATAGCTCCAGAAAACAGAACTAGGAACCACAGGGGGATGTTACAGGGAAAAGGCAGAATTCTGGTCAGCAGCAAAATGGACTTTCTGACAATCACATCTAGTCAGAGATGCAATGCTGCTCTCAAAAGCTGTAATGAGATCGTATGATTGTGTGCTGAGAGTAGGAAGTTACCCTAGAGATGAGGTGTCAAATACTGGGTCTTCTACACACCCTGTGAAAACCAGATTGAAATGGAATGGATAAATGTTTAATTATTGGTAAAAAATACAATAGAGCATAGATGATGTTAACATAGTATATTCTAAGTCAATCCGCAGCCCATGAAGATCTTTACGTCTGATTTACTGGCCCTGTTTATACTTGAGCTTGGCGCCTCCACCATAGATGTTCAGGTCTTTGAATGATTGTTGAACGAAACGGGGCTCAAACCTGTGTGGCCCCAGAAAGCAGAACTCTGAGAAAAGAAAACTGTTACAAAAGGAAAGATTGAGGCTGGAGGTCAGTTTAAAAAAAGCCTAAAATAATTGGAGTCACTTCAAAGTGACTTCTCAAATGGACTTAAATGGGCTATCTTAGGAAGTAGCATGCTCCCCCTCCTTGACTGTTTTCCAGGAGACACTAAGCGACCACCTCTCAGGAATGTTGAAGAGAGGATTTCTGCTCATTGAAAGTTTTCCAACCCAAAGATGCTACGAATCTACGATATGAGGAAGAGGTCACTTTTACATTGGAATTGAAAGAACTTTGTCTCAGATTTACTCAGACACCCATGGAAGATAATGGCGGGGGCCCTATCTACCAAACAAAGCAACAAGAAGGGGGTGTGAACATAGGAGTAAGTGTACCTTTAACTCACTGGGAAACCTTCAATCGATGTCCTCCAGTGCTGGGGCTTTCCTCTCCTCTCATCCCATAGTGATGTCTTGAACCCACATGCCCAGGCCTCTGAAGACAAAGGATTTTGGGAAAGCACTCAGAGCATCTTGGATATGGGGAATATCTGGTAGTGAGTAGTCTCACTGCCCTAGGGGTCTCTGCAGTTTTATTTTCTGCTCCTGGTTTTTCCAGTTTTGCCGCTCCTTGGTCCAAGTCGTATTTTCCCAGGGCTGTGTTTTGCATTCAGCAATGGTTTGCTCCAAGCCCCTAAAACACGCATCTTTCTCCTTCATAAAATCTTAAAAGCAGAAGTGATTTTAGTGAGGTGGAAGAAACGCTGAATCTAGAGTCAGGAAGACCTGAGTTCCAATCTATCCTTACTAGCTGTGTGATTCTGGGCAAATCACTTAGACTGTCTGCCTCAGTTTCCCCAATTATAAAATGGAAGTAATAATAGCAGCTACCCACTCAGGATTATTTTGAGGATCCAATAAGATAATTTTTATAAAGATCTTGACAAATCTTAAAGTGATTTCTACATGCTAGTGAGAATAATGATGGTGTAGTCTTCTCTATCAATGGTTCCCTGTTCTCTTCCTGAGTATTTTAAGTAACCGATTTCCTCCTCTTTAGAATGTGGAGATTGAAAGGGAATGGATTCCCCATCACGATAAGTCTTCCAGCGAGGCTGAGTTATCAGGAGTATTGTCTAAGTCAGGTACAAGTTAGATTAGGTAGCCTCGGAGATTCTGTGTGTGATCAGAAGCGGTCTAAGGCAAGGGCATCTAACATGCAGCCTTTGGCCATGTTGATCTGAACGGGGCCAAACTAGATAAAAATGAAACTGGGAAATATTTAGCAAAATAAAAATACACCAGAACATAGGCAATATTATTAATATGTGGTTTTTAAAGTCAACAAGCAGCCCTCAGGTATCCACATGTACAAGGTCAGAGCCCCTGATGTGATGCCTAAAATACTTAACAAATGGCCTTTTCCACCTCCTCGTCGCCAGTCTTGTATCAGCAAAGCATTCTGTCTACCCTGCCACCATTCCTCCCCTTTCTAGTTCTTTATGTGCCATCTCCTACCATTAGAATGGAAGTTTTCTATGGTGGGGTTGTGGGCTCACGGCCGCCTCTTCATGCCTCTTCTTGTGGGTAGGACTTGTTTGGTTTGTTTCTATTTATATTCCAAGCAATTAGCACAGTGCCTGGAATATAGTAAATGCTTAATAAATGTTTCTCTTTCTCTATCTCTGTTCAATTCAACTCAATAGAATTTATTAAGTGCCTACTATGTGCTATTACTGTTATTGTCTGTCCTTTGTTTTCAAAGAGGACCAGTGCCTTGACTTGTGCATGAATTGAATTTAAATGAGGCAGAGTTGAACAGTCATCAGTCTCACTCTCTCTTCCCTAGTCCTTGAAGTGCAGTTGCAAGGCAGAAGTCAGGATGATTGGTGATGGCCTGGGATGCAGCACATAACTTTGGTGTCTTCAATGTCTGACTGACCTCTTAGCACTCCAGAGCGCCTGCTTCAGTTGCCTGTTGGAAAAAATTGTTCTCATGCACCCACTCTGCAAGGAGAAATCTTCACATGCTTGGGGTAGACACCCTTCCTCACTCACCAATGGGTCAGAGGTCCATTAGTTACCCTCATCCTGGTGTAGCCCATCTGCAGAAACAGTCTACCAGGATGTGGCCATGGCACATGCCACAGCTTCTTGGTGCCATAGGTGAGAGTTGAGTGCTAGGTAGACACCACAGGTAGAAGAGCAGCCCTGAAAAGGTGTTGGCAAGCTCTCCTGCTAGGCATTGTACTAAGTACTGAGGGTACATATAAGAAAAAGAAAAACAGCCCCTGTCCTCACAGCTTACAGAGCTAGAAAAAAGGTAAGAGGGACAAAGTGTGATGTTCCATGGAGTCAGAGCAAACATAGCTGCCACTGGAACATGGGAAGTCATCTGGACAGTTGGGAGCCCTCTAGAAAGGAAGGCTTTGGGAGGAGTTTAAGGCTTCGCCCTCCAACCCACCAATGTGGGGTGGGGGGGGGGGGGAGCGGAGAGGAAGAGAAGAAACTGAGAGAGAAGAGAAGGTACTGAGTATCAACAAGTGAGTCACTAAGCATGGTGGTGAGATTTTAGCTTACCCTAGGGGAAGCACGATGTTCTGTAGAGTCAAATCAAGAAGAGATATTGATGAAAAATAGAGGACCTGTCTCTGTCATGTCTTTCTCTGTCTCTTTCCCTTTTTCTCTTTCTCTGTCTCTCTCTTTCTTTGTCTTACTCTCACTCTCACTCTTTCTGTCTCCCAATCCCCCTCCATCTCTCCATATTGGATTTATTGACCCAGGAGCAGAGACAGGTTGAAATTAAATCTTTAATTTTCTAGCAAAATGATCTTGGTTTGCTTATTTCACCTCTTTGAGATTCACTTTTCTCATCTGTAGAATGGGTATACGGACGTACACTATCTACATTTTAAGACCGTTGTGAGGAACATTTTTTTTTTTAATTTCCCAGTTTGTAACAAAAAGTGTGCCATATTTGGAAGCAGAGAACTTGACTTTAATTCCCAGCTCTGTGTCTTAGGCCTTTTAGCCTCTATGGGTATCAAATCCCTTATCTATGAAGGAGGCTGGATTGGATGACTTCAGAGGTCCCTTCCAGCTCAGAAGCCAGGATCTTATTCAAAAATGTATCACAGATGTAGAGCCTGAGAAAATGCCTGGGCTGGGAAGAACTTTTAAGGGAATATAACCTGTCAGAACCAGAATGGAACTTAAGGTGATTGTATTCAGAATGTAAAAGCAGGAAAAACCTGAGAACATTGAACAGAAAATGTCAGTACTGAAAGGAACCTTTAGGGAGTGTTTAATCTCTTATCTTACTTTCTCTCACCTATTAACTTTCTCCTTCCTCTCCTCTACTTCTCCCCCATTCCCTTTTCTTCCTCTCTCTTTCTTTTGGATTTTCCCATTGTCCTTGGGCCTCTCAGGGGCACCCAGGGGCACTGCTCAGCCTCAGTCATGGTACTCAGAGACCATAGAGAAGACAAAGAGTTTGGCCCCAGATCTTATTTCTTCTTAGAGTATCTCAGGTTCTGTTTCTCCTTGTACCCAGAGGCCTAGACAACAGGAGCCAGAGGCCACTCCAAGAGGGGCCAGCTTTCCCACAGAGATATTTGCTCAAGAGGCAGATGCAGACAAAAGAATCCTTGTAAATAAAAAAAAATAGTCCCACCGAAGTGTAAGCCACAGCCTGATTGGTTTTAGAAATCAAAGGGCAATAATTTCAAGGGCTTCCTCTAATTTTGTTCTTTCTGGCCAAGCTCAAGACTAGAGAAGTAGGGAGAGGGAAAGTATGAAAGCCATATTGGGTGCATCTAGGTTTGAGATTTTTAATTGCTAATTAAGACTGTGCTAAAGTAGTCTCCCCTCCCACCCCCATCCCTCAATTCAAACAAGCTGGACCCAGACTCTTTCTGGGCAGTGTTTTGAGAGTACATCTTAATGGATTGGTCTCTGAAGAGCAACTTTCCAGTTCTGACCTCTGGAAAATTGAAAATGGAGTTTTTAGGATGGCGATAGGAAGGAAACAGAAGATGAAGACGTTGCTCTTTGTTCCCTATCTCTCTCTCTCTTCCAGTAGTTCCTCAGTTCTACTCATTTTTAGAATTGTAGTAGGTCTTGACAGAGAGGTAATGAACTCAGGGAGAAGAATGAGATGTGCATTTAAAAAATGACTAAAGCAGGAATTTGTTTTGCTTCACTCTACATATTTGATTTGAAGCATTAGCAAGGTAGAAAGGAAAGAAAATAGATATGTGCTAATTGAAAAAAACTGCATCAAATTTGGGAGTGGGATGATGGCAAGGGGAGAATAAATGCTTGTTAATAAAATGAAATAGTTTAGAAGGAGAGAGAGAAAGAGAGAGAGAGAGAGAGAGAGAGAGAGAGAGAGAGAGAGAGAGAGAGAGAGAGAGTCATATGAGAATATAATGAAATGAACCATGAATATTGAATCACAGGAAATAGGTCCAAATACCAGGTATGCTATTTTCTAGATGAATGACCTTGGGGAAGTCACAACCTTGATGTGTGTGTTGGTGAGGGGATGTTAAATTCCTTCTATGTAAAATAAAGAAATTCTTCTGGATGATTCCGAATGTCCCTTCCAGGTTTAAAGTCATGATACTATGGGCAATATTGACTACATATGTGTATATATACATATATATGTTTGTGCATGTGCAGTCTATATATATAGTCAATATATGTGTGTGTACATATATAGGTACACACATACATTATTGTATTATAATATCATATATTCATGCCAGTTATCATTGTATGTATTATTATGTAAATTATACAATATAACATTATGCAATTATATATTATTTTATATATAATAATGATATTACTATAATGACTATCATTGTGACTACTCTCAGTATTGTCTTTGATCATAGCCCTGAAACACATGATGCTTCTATGACTTTTCTTTAATGTTAAATATCGGATAGATTATTTTGTAAGTGTGTAAGAGGTGTGCCTTGTTTTTTCTGTAATTGAATGAAAGCACTAGGACCAAAGGATCATCTTCTGTAAGTTTCCTGCAAGCAGCTTTGGGACAACTTCATTACCAGAGATAAAGGCAGTAATTAAGCGTCTCATCTCATCACCACGCGGTTTAGATTTCTTCTACTAGGTCTCTGTATTTGAAAAACTTTTGATTTTGCGTAACATGAAGATGATGAATATTTGATGTGAAAATATTGATTAAAAACATTGTTCCTAAATTTTTAAGGTTTAATATCATGTCCTGACTGTTACATGCAGCAGTTTTATCTGTGATATTTCTCTAGTTTCAGGATCATTTATCTGTTGAACTCTCCAGGACATTTTGGAGTTTACATTTGTTAAATGGATGTTCATTGTCTGTTTTGAAGGGAAACACACTTTTACTGAGTAACTCTGACCACGTGACTGAGTCTTTCTAGGCATTTGATAGGGGCTATTTTTATCTGTCTATCTATCTAATCTTGTTTGTTTGTTTGTTTGTTTAGCAGCCTGCCAAGCTTTCACCATATTGTTGTGTAACCCATGTTCTCAGACATAGAGGATTGTACACTGTGGGGTGAAGTCCTGAATACAAGAAGGGAATTCTTTGGCTCCAAAGAGGAGCTGAGTATCAGACAGCATTGTTACTCCTACTAAAGAGGTTATCAAGAGATGTGGGACCACAGGAGCTCCAGGATGAACAGGTGCAGAATGTTTGGATGAAGTATCTCTGTAGTATGAGAGAGATGTTAGAAAGCAGGTTGTTGTGTTTGTCCTTCGCTCTTGAAGAGGACCATGGCATCAGAGAAATGATGACATGATTGGAATTGACTTTGATTTGAGTTCGGGAGGGCTATGCAAGGTCACCAGCCTCACTTTCTCTTCCAGAGCCATGTAGGTCCAGGGGTCAGAAAGGAGGTAGAGAAGCCAGGTCATACTGGTCACTACTACCAAAGCAACCCTGTAACACAGAAGGTTGAGAAGAGAAAGGCTGGTGCACAGTTTGATTGGAATCAGGCAAGCTTGAGTAAGGAGAAGATGGATGATGCAGACTACCATGACTGGTAGTGAACACCATCAAGTAGTCTTGGCTGCCCTCGTCCACCCAGGCCAGATGGTGCAGCTGAAGCCCAAGCAAGAGGTCATTACAATCAATGATGAACTTCTCCTGAATTCCTTCAAATGGTGAAATACCTCCTTCTCTCTTTCTATTTTGGAGGTTGAAAGTGCCACTCAATCAACCAGTCAAGAATCATTTATTAAGTGCCCACTCTGTGCCAGGATTGTTCATAATTCCTGATTTAATTCATACTTTAATAGTAGCACATTCTAGATTTTATATATATGTATATATATATAAAATTGTATCATAACAACTTTTTGATGTGTGTATGTTTCATTCTGTGTGAAGGAGAAGAGCCATGATTGGTCTTGATGTACAAATTAAAGTAAACCATTGGCAACTGGGATATTGACCAGGGCTCAGGATAGATATGGGAAATATTATATTGATTTTTTCATTTTTTGCAAACATCCCCAAAATAGGTGAAATTGAGTAAGCGGCATTTGCCTGTAGTTGAAAGTAAAGTAATGACCATTGCTTTTTGTCAGGAGTCTGGCTCCTTCTCCATTGCTTCCTCTCTCCTTCCACTCATCCAGACAAATCTCTGTAGGAGCAGACTTGAACGTGGTGACTAGAGAGTAGGTCACAGTCAGTGGGAGTCAGTAAGTCAGTCAGCAACCATTTATGTGCCTATTATATGCCAAACAATGTACTAAAGCATTATCAGCACAGTGAAAGGCAAAAAATAGTTCCTGCTCTCAAGGTGGTCACAGTCTGATACGGAAGACAAAATGCAAGCTATGCACAGTCAAGATATATAGAAGATACACTGGAAATAATCAATATCAAGAAGGCACCAGTATTAAAGGAGGTCAGGAAAGAAGAGAAACCAATTGTCCAGACCAGGCTCTTTCCAAGGGTGGGGGCCAGAGAATGGAAGCTGCATCCCTTTCATTTTCACTTTAGATCAACAAACCTTCAAACACAGACGGCACAAAAGATACACTTGAAAAATCTGCATCAATCAATTAAGGCCACGCCCTTTGAAGATGATCTTTTTGTAATTTTTAGCAGCAATGCTATGGATCTGTAATGCAATCATGAATTATTGTTATTGCTGTCAAATTCTATAACTCTGGGAGCAACATGAAGAACAGAATTGGATTATTTTAATATTATTATTAATTTGAATTATTTAATTTAATGATATTCATATTGACTGTATATTCAGTTCTATTTATTCTACTTATGAATTTATTAACATAATTTAATTGTTAACAGCGAGATGTATAATTATTATGTAATAGTAACATTATATATGACATTCAATAATAGTACTATGGTATTTAGACATTATAATAATGGTATTATGATATATAATGATTTTATGATATATAATATTATATATAATTTTAAAGTTTTCCAAGTGCCTTACACATTATCTCATGTTATCTTCAGAACAACTCTACAAGGTGGATGCTATTATTATCCTCACTTTTCAGTCATGGAAAATGAAGCAGTTAGCAGGAAAGTGACTTGCCCAGGGTCACACAGCTATCAAGTATTTGAGGTCAGATTTGAATTCAAGTTTTCTTGACTTCAGGTTCAATACTCTATCCACTGCACCACATAGCTGCTTCTGATAGAAACAAAATGATCCAACAGAAAGGCTGATGAACTTGGAAATCATAGAAATAGGACTTGGTTTCTAATCCAGGTTCTACAGTTTCTTTCTCTGTGACCAGTCACTCGTCTGGCCTCAGTTTTCTCAAATGTAAAATAATGGGGTTGCATTAGATGACCTACCTTCCAGCGCTAAATCTATGATTCTAAGAAAGGGCACTTGAGAGACGCTCTGAGAGGAAGCCCCCATGCGATAAATGGAGGTAAGAACTTTCCCAAGGCTCTTTCTCTACTGTATAGCAAAGACAAAGAGGATACCTCATTAGGACTTCGGTGATCACTTAAGGTCACATGTTAACGAAGCAGAAAGCCCCATGAAACTACATTGCAGAGCAAGAGCGGAGAATCACGTCAGGGTAAGAGCAAAATGAAATAAAACTAGCTTTATGTGATTAACTGGCACCACTCAAATGAATCCTGTGCTGTAGGGCTAATTTGAGAATTTGAAGGAGAGAGAAAGACAGAGACAGACAGAGAGACAAAGACAGAGAGAGACAGACAGACAGAGACATAGAGATCGAGACACAGAGACAGACATGACAGAGAGAGACAGAGACAGCTAGAAACAGAAAGACATGGCAGAGACAGAAGGGAGAAAGACATGGGGGAGAGAGAGAGAGAGAGGGAGGGAGGGAGGGAGAGAGGGAGAGGGAGAGAGGGAGAGAGGGAGAGAGGGAGGGAGGGAGAGAGAGAGGGAGAGAGGGAGAGAGAGAGAGAGGGAGAGAGAGAGAGAAGCAGGCTGTCAGTCACGTTCCCAGTATGAGGGTAAATTCCCTGGGGGACTTTGGGAACAGAGAAAGCATTGCTTTGCCTGGCTTTGTTTTTTGTTTATAATGTTTATGAAGATAGATTTTTTGAATGCACTTTGCTTCAGTCCAACTGGACCACTCTACCCTCCAGTATTCTCCCTCCCACTTCTATGCCTTTGCTCACGCTGTTCCCTCTACCTAGAATGCTTGCTTTTCTCTTTCCCTGTGGAACTTCTCCCCATCCTTTAAAGCCGCCTTCAAAAGCTGCCTCTCACAGAACATCTCAGCAATGCATTTCTTTTGCATAATACTCAACATTTATAAAGAATTTTAAAATTTGTAAAACACTTTACTGATGTCTTATTTCATTCTCATAACCTTAGGAAAGAGATTCTTAACCTAAGGGTGTATAAACCTGATTTTTAAAAATACTTTGATAAATGTATTTTAATATAATTGATTTCCTTTGCAATTCTAATATATTTTAGTTTATATTTTTTTAAAAAATCATTGGAAGAGGGGGTGTGAGAATGCTTTACCTGACTGTCCAAGGGGTCCATGATACAAAGAACCCCTGTCCTACCTGAGAGGACTTGCTACTAATTATCTTCATTTTACAGTTGAGGTAACTGAGGCTTACAGAGGTTCAGTAACTTGCCCAGCAGCTCCCATCTCATAAATATCTGGAGTGAGATCTGAATCCATCCTTGCTGACTTCAGGTTCACTTTGTCTACGCACTCCACTTGTGGACAAATCTCTGTGCTGGCATCTTTTCCACTTAATAGATTCATAAAATCCCTGAGGGCGGAGATTTTGCTTTCCTGGTAGGCTTAGAGATTTAGAGCTGAAAGGTACCTCAGTAACCATCAAGCCCAACCCCCTCATTTTATAAATGGGAAAACTGAAGCTCAGAAATGTTAAATAACTTGCCCTCCTCAATGGCCCATCATGGTACTTCGCACACAGTAGTCACTTAATGAATGTTGGTTGAAACAAAAGATCAAGCAAATTCAAGAACAGAAGCACCTGTACAAAACCCAAGGAAAGAAAGACATAGGAGGTACTTATGAGGAGTTGGCATTACAGTTAGGGCTTGAGAGCAGGTGAAGAGGATGAGTGAAACATAATCTCAGAGGCAGGAAAACACTGAGGACCCAAACTAAGGAAACTCTTTGACAGCATAAATGGTTGGGTCCCCCTCCCCTTGCCCTTGCATCCTCCTGGCTCTGAAGCCCTAAGTGGGTCTTTACTCCAGGTGCATCTTGGGAAGAAGCCTTTCCAGCAGGAGAGCTTAGGGAGATGAGAAAGGGGCACAGAGTGCCCCCTCTCTCCCCAGCACTGCTAGACTGTTTATCTTGGAGACGGTTTTCCTTACCCATTGGCCCCACCCACCTTGCGATGTGCACAGGGCACAGGTGAAACTCCCTGGGGGATCCGTTTTCCCCCACCCCCAGTAGTGACTTTGGCCAAGATGCAGGATTCCTTGTTACGTCAATACCAGCAGCACAGAGTAGAAACTCAATAAAAGTTTGTTGAATTGAATTGGAGGGACAGTGAATGAATAGTCCAACATGCCTGGAGCGGAGCTATTGAGAAGGATGGCGTTCAGGAGGAGATAAAGGTTGACCCCTTGGACTAGAAGAAAACATTCATATCAGGAGGCAGTATAGGTAATAAACTTGGGGGAGTGTAACTGGAAAACAAAAGCAGATCGAAATTCCAAAGGAATCAAAAGTCTTGGTTTAACCACTTGCTAGTGGTTAGCAGTGTTCTGCCTTAACTACTACAAGTGTTTATTAAATGCCTGCTATGTGCCGACCAGAGACTTAACCCTGGGTCCTTGAAGGCTATGCTAGGGGCATGGAAATGCAGGCTGACAGGTCCTTACTAAACTGGAAAGGGAGCGAATATATGGCTCCTGTCTGCATTTATCTTAGAGTCTGTCCAGGGCTTAAAGCCTCACTATGGATAACCAGAATATGCAACATTCAGTTAGCACAACAAAGAAATTCAAAGCAAGGGGGGAATCCTCAATTTGAGCTTTAAGGTACATGTGGAACGTCTAGGAGGAGGGATGGAGGAAAGCTCTCTCTCTTCTATTTCCCAGTAGAGTGTAAACTCCTTGTAAACAAGCATGATTTCATGATAGGCTATGGAATCCCAGCTCCTAGTGAGAGGCCTGACTCACCTAGAAAAGGAAGTGCGCTTGGACCTGTGTGCTTCATGGATATTTGCTAAATTGAATTTCTTCCTGTCTTGGAATCCTGTGATCTTAAGTTCTAAGATCCCTTGAAGTCCTGTCCTAAGAACTTTCCAGCACTGACATCCTAGATTCTAAAATCCCTTTAAGTTTTGATATTCTGGGTTTTATATTCTAAGGCTAGTCCCAAGTGTATCGTTTTAGGATCTATGTTCTAAGGTCCCTTCCAGCCCTTGAGGGTCTGTCATTCTATTGAATTGGTGGGGAAAGGGGTTTACAATCTTACAGTGCAGTGGAGATAAATACTGTCTCCCTAGATCAGTACTCTTGCCTCTGGTTTACAGCATAAATCATCTATTATTTCTAGGCAGCTAGGTGGCACAGTGGGTAGAACTCTGGGCCTGGGATCAGGAAGACCTGGGTTCAACTCTGGCTGCAGACATTTATTAGCTGTGTGACCCAGAGCAAGTCACTTACCCCTGTTTATCTCAGTCTCCTCATCTCAAAAATGAACTGGAAAAAAAAATGGCAAGCAAATGCCCTGTCTTTGCCAAGAAACCACCAATGGTTCACAAAGAGTTACACGCGACCAAAAGGACTATAGGATAATAACAACAACCTATTGTTTAATTGTTGCCTCTTCCCTTTAGTCCACACTTCCTTCCCCTAAAAGATCTCTGGGAATATGGTTCCTCTTCCTAGGCTATTGACTTTCACCCCCTCGTCCCAGCTTCATTTCTTAATTACCAAGCTCTACAGCTCCCACTGGGAGACCCTTAGCTCAGAGAGTCCCAGAGCTTATTATGCATAAATTAGCATGATAAACTCATCCTCACATATGTCCCAGAAAGCCCCCACTTTCTTCCTAAGACATCACTTAAAATTCGCCTGGCCCTCTGCTCCTCTCTCTGTCTCTGTTTCTCTCTCTCCCACCCTCCTGCCCTCCCCTCCCTTCCTTCCTTCTTTTCTTTCTTTCCTCCTCTCTCTTTTTTCTTTCTTTCTTCCTCCGTCCTTCCTTCCCTCCTTCCTTCCTTTTTCTTTTTCTTTTCAGAATTACCTCCCAAGTTTACTTGAATGAATCTTAGAATGCAACATGTCAGAGCTTGCATAGTCCTTAATTAGTCAGCCCAGCCCTCTTCTTTTACAGAAAAGGAGATCCCCACCCAGAAAGGTTGTGACTTACCCATGGTTAGTGAACAGCTGAACCAGGGACAGTACGGGACAGGAAGACTCTAGAGCTGACACTAACGAGACCTTAGAGGCCATCTGACCCAACTCCAACAAATACATGTGGGACAGCTGAGGCCCAGAGATGAGAAGTGAAGAAATAACTCATTCCAGATTTCAGACAATGACAAAATTGGCATCTAAACCCATGTCTTCTGACCGTAAATCCAGTGCTCTTGTGACTAAGTCATTGTGACTATTACAAAAATGAACTACAAAGGATGTAGGAAGGAAGATACATCCAGCGAAAGAACTGAGAAATTGAGGTATGTACATAATGGTTTTACATGTCTATCTATCTATCTATCTATCTATCTATCTATCTATCTATCTATCTATCTATCTGTCTATATCTATCTATCTATCTGTCCATATCTATCTATCTATCTATCTATCTATCTGTCCATATCTATCTATCTATCTATCTATCTATCTATCTATCTATCTATCTATCTATCTATCTATCTGTCTGTCTGTCTGTCTATATCTATCTATCTGTCTATACATATTTGTATCTAATTGTAGTCCTTTCTGGGGGATGGCGGGGGAAGGAAGAAAGAAAGGAGAAAACCAGAAAGTTCCATGACAACGTTACTATGTATTTAAAAGGAATAGTGAGTTGTATACAATAGTTTGCAGTTTCATGTACAATCATATTTTTTTTTCTATTCCACTATCATGGTAATGCTTGTTTTATTTCTTAAGTTCAGAATAAAATGAATTAAATTTTAAAAAAAACTGTACTCTTCATTGTACCAAACAGAAAATGCTAAGCATTGGTGAAGGCTTTAGAACGTGGAATATCATAGCAAGAAGAACCCTTGGAATACAGAAGATCAGAGGTGGGAGGGACCTTAGAACACAGAAGGTCACAGCCGGAGGGAGCTTAGAACCTGGCAGATCAGAACTGGGGGGATCCTAAAACACAGGATGTCACGTTTCAGCCAAATCGGCCCTGTGGATTATCTGACCTGACAAGGCCCTACCACTACCTGGAAATGAAAGGAATCGTGTGCCTGCTTTTCTCCAACAATAGGCTATGACCCAGGTCCCTGTACAAACACAGCTGGTCATCCCCAGGCAGACCACGAAATGCACTGAGGGGACATATGGAGGATGGAGGGTACTGAGGATGTCTGGGGAAGGGAGTGGCTGCCAGACCTCAATGTCCCCCCCTCCCAGCCCCAGCCTGTCCTCCTCCCCTCTGGGCTCCCTGGCCAAGTGTCCCCTGCACATCCATCATCTGGAAAGGCTTTGGTGGCAGACATCTGCTTCCTCGGGGCTGCTCTGAACCTTTCCAAGGGGAGCCATTCTCTGGGAGAGAGCAGCTGAAAACTGCAAAGCTTGGGGTGGAGTGAGGGGGTGGGGAGAGGCAAGGTTGAGCCTGTTCTCTGGGCTCGAGCTAGGAGGTGTTCTGGAGGCAACAACAGAAGATGAGCTCCCTCTCTCCAGCCTTTCTTTCACTCTGGTTTCTCTCTCTGCTTCTCACACACGTTGTTCTTGCTTCTGTATTTCTTTGGTTAAGACACCTCCTTACTTCAGACCTCAATTTCCTCATCCGCACAATGGGTGGAGCTGGATCATAGGAAAATAGGTTTAGACCTCAGGAGGTCCAGACCAAGTCCTCCATTCTACAGCTGAGGAAATGAGGCCTGGATAAGTCATAGACTCACAGCTCTAGAGCTGGGAGGACCCTTGTAAGCTGCCTGGTCTACATCACTCGTTTTACAGAGGGGGAAGCGGAGGCCCATAGAAATGATTCAGGCAGTCAGCAAACATTTATTTAGCATTTGCTGTACGCCAAGCATTGGGGAGACAAAAAACAAGTCCCTTCCCTCAAGGAGCTTACTTCCATAGAAAGACAAGCCGAAATACTTACAGAAGGTAATCTGATTACACAGCTGCGCAAAATCTGGCTTCAAACTCAAGTCCTCTGATTTCTCCCAGAGGATCTCCCAGACTTAGAGTTGGAAGGGACCCCGGAGGTCCTCCAGGCCAGCTCCCTCCTTTTACAAAGAAGGAAACTGAGGACCAGAAAGGGGAAGTGAAATGTCCAAGATTACATGAGTAGCAAGTGGCAGAGACAGGCTGTGAATCTGGGCTCCTCTGGCTTTGAACCTGGCCCCCTTCCTACTGTGCCATCCTGCCCACCTCTCCCTGTATCTATGCCTCTGGTGCTAGCTTTCTCAGTCTGTTCTGCTTGTTAGTCTGTCTCTTTCTGTCCCTCTGGATAAGTATTTTTGTATCTCCTTTTTTTCTGTTTTCCACTTTCCCTTTCTGTTGTTTTCTCCCTTTATCTTTGTGAGTCTCTCTCTCTCTTTCAGTCTGTTTCTTTGTCTCTGCCCCCCCCCCCTCTCTGTCTGTCTGTCTGTCTATCTCTCCTCTCTCTCGGTGTGTCTGTCTCTGTCTCTCCTTTTCTTCCTTCCACCCTGTCACTCTCTTCTCTCTGTCTCTCTGTGTGTGTCTATCTCTCTTTGTCTCTTTCTCTGTCTGTCTGTCTGTCTGTCTCTATCTGCCTCTCTGTCTCTGTCTCTGTCACTCTCTTCTCTGTCTCTGTCTCTCTATCTCTCTGTCTCTCAGTCTCTCTGTTTATGTCTCTGTCTCTCTGTCTGTCTCTGTGACTCTCCCCCCTCCCTCCCCCCTCCCTCTCCCCATGGGACAGAAACAAGCCTAGCTGGGGCAGGGTGGGGGGTGAAGGGGTGTGTGATTGCCCCAAACCTAGCACTTTATGCAAGAAACACGGATCCCGGTGCAACTGCTCTTTGTTAAAGTAGACAGCTGCAGCTATGGGGACCAGAGGCAAGACTGCCTCTCCCTCCATGCCCCAGACACCATCCAGGTGCTCTGGGGGATGTGAGAAAAACACAACCCATCCATCATTCAGGATGCCACCTCACAGACCCTCTCTACCCTCGGGGCCTCCATTTCCAGCCCAGCCTGCTGGGCCCAGAGAAGCCCTGGCTCCGGCTTCCCTCCCCTTCAATTCCCAAGCTGAGCGGGGACCTCACCCTCTCTTCTCCCAGCCAGAGAAAAAGGGCAGCTCTGAGACTGGCTCCTGCTCCCAGCTCTTTCTCTGAACTGTTGTCTGGTTGCTATAGTTACCCTCTCTCTTTTTTTTTTTTTTCTCCCCGAGACTGCTGCCTCTCTCTCTCCACTCCAGAAAGGCCAAGTTGCCTAAGGACGGTTCGAGATAAACCATCCCAGCCTTGCAGCAGCCCCTGCCCTCTTCTCTTAGCCAAGCTGCCCAGGAGGAAGTTTAAGCCCTATTGGGGGCCCTGTCCCTAACTCAGTGACTGATCTGTCTCATCCTCTATCCAAAAGCCTTTAAGTTCATAGCTCTGAGTGTCCCCAAATTCTCACATTATCTTTAACGTTATTTTATCTTACACCCCACGAACACACAAAAGACCATGGGACCAGAGATGGAAGGGACTCAGAGCATTTCTCCGGAGGTGCGTGTTATAGTGGGAAAGATGCTAGGGGCCTGGATGAGAATCCTACCTCTGCCACGGACTAGCTGCATCTTTTGGGACACCTGTCTGGGCCTTGGTTTCCTAGTCTGTAAAATGAAGGGAGTTGGAGGCATGGCCTCGAAAGGTCTCTACTAGCTCCAAATCTATAACTCCAAATCTCCGCTTTATTGTTGCCAATAATCTTTTGTTTATTTGACTTTCTCTAGGAAGGCCAACAGCTCAATAAACGTTTACAGAGCCATCCGTTGTGTGCAAGGCGTTGGACTTGCATGGGGGTTAAAGACAGAAAATAAAATGAAACCACCAAAGAGCTTATGTTCTCCTCTTATCTCAAGGGGCGTCAGAAACTTCTCAGAATATAGCTAACTTTAATTCACTCCCATAGACATACACCCAGAGAGGAAGCATAGCACAAGGGTTTGGGTATGCGGGACAGTAGGAATTGGGCAAGTTACTTAAGAGATATGAGTCTCGGTTTCCTCACCTATAAAATGGGTGGTGGTGGTGGTAATTCAGCACTGAGGTGTTCTAAGGATAGAATGAGATAATTTATGTAAATTCTAACGTCCCCTATAAATGTAAGGTTATCTGTCTATCAGTCTATCTATCTATCAATCTATCTATCTGTCTATCTATCTATCTATCGATATGTCATAGTTTAGCATAGCTAAATCTTTTTAAACAGGAAAGAATTATTAATAAATTAATGCAACAAGATCATATTCACGTTTGTATTTTTCTTATATTGATTTTTATTACATTTTGAATTTTGATTTGTCGACTTCCCTCCCTCTTTCCCAGCCCCACATTTGAGAAGGCCAAAACTGGATATCAACAGGTATAAATGCGTATGTATGTATGTATGTGTCTATATATATGTGGAGCCATGAATCAGTTCCTTCTCTGGAGGTGGATAGCATCTTCTTTCGTCAGTCCTTCATAATTGTTTTGAATGTTTCTGTGACTCAGAATAGCTCAGTCATTCACAGATACTCAGAACAATATTGCTGTTACTACAGACAATGTTCTTGGTTCTGTTTGTTTTACTCTGCAGTATTTCATGCACAACTTTCCAAGTGTTTGATTTTTTTTAAACCAACCTACCCATCGTTTCTTACAACGTAGTAGTATCTTATCCCAAGGGGTATTCAGGGAGGACTAGCACGTCTGGGGTGAGGGCTTGCTGAGCTGTTTTCAGGGCTGCTCATCCACCTTTGGTATCACCTAACTCTCATCTTTGGTTCCAAGAAACTGTGGCATGAGCAGCGGCCACACCCTGGTAAGCCATTTCAGCAGATGGCTAAACCGAGCTGGGTGTAACCTCGCAGCCTCAAACCCATAGGTGAGTTAGGGGAATGTTTACCCCTCTTCCCCTAGCAGAAAGGGCAAATTAGAATGTTCCAGTCATCATGAAGGGGATTTAAGCAGGTGCTGTGGAGCGTTTAGAGCTTGGTGAAACATCAAAGATGCCAAGATCATCCGCTGCATCCTGGACCATCTCTGGTCATCTTGAATTTGGTTCTGCCCCTGGACTTTGATGACTCAGGAGGAGAGAAAGAGGCTGGTGACTGTGCAACACCATCTCATGATTTCCCCAATTCTCATTGAAAGCAAAGGAAAAACAACAATGTTCCATCACAATCATATACCACAACTTGTTTAGCCATTCTCCAATCGATTGGCATCCTCTCAAAGTCCAGTTCTTTGCCACCATAGAGAGAGCTGCTATAAATTACGTTTGTGTATTTATTTTAAAAAGTCAGGACTGGATCTTGCCATCTTGCGAAGGTTTCACATATAAATGTTACTCACTTTTCTGACCCCATTGATGATGGATACACAAGCTTTGTCCTATTTCCAGTTGGACTTGTTCACCTCTCCTGGCTCTGCTGCCCCCTGCCCCCGTGGGTTCACTACACAGATGCAACTCCAATGCCAGTCTTTGCAGCCCACCACAGTTCAGAACTCTGCATCTCGACAGATCTACCAGCCTCAGCCTCCCCAGAAAATTTGGATTATGACAGCATGTTATCACCCCAGGCTATACACAAATATAATCACATATTTGACACTCTCTGGGAAGGAAGCTCTCATCGTACAAGGCAATAGACAAGGCACAAGGACCAGACCTGCGATTTCACTGCTACAAGGAACTCCAGGGTGAAGAAATTTTTTTCTACCAATGCCAGTCACTGCCTTTCTGGAAACTTATTGTCTTAAAGAATTGCCTAGACCACTGGAAAACTGACCAACCTGCCTAGAATCATGCTGCCAGGATTTGAACTCAAGAGAATGAGTCTTCCTGACTCCAGGCTCAGTGCTCTAACCATTGAGCCACCTATGTACTCTGGGAGCTCTGTGCCAGCAAAATAGGTGGGGCTACAATAGACTTATCTTTGTTTTCTTATCCTTAGTAGCCAGCATAGTGCCTAACATGGAATAAGTGCTTAATAAAAGTTCATTGGATAAATGAATGTCATCATCGTTCGGCAGATGATGGCCCTGAGCTTCAGAGAGGTATGTTGACCCTCCTACTGCCTGTAGGATCATAGACTGAGAGCTGGAAGAGGCCAGAGAGGTCACCAAGGCTAGCTTCTCCACTTTACAGATGAGGAAACTGAGGCCCCTAAAGAGGAAATGACTTGCTCAAGGACACACAGCTTGTTAAGGACCTGTGATAGCACTGAGCACTGGAAAGTTAACTAGATCTTTGTCAGAGGACCCGAGTTCAAATCTCAGCTATGTCACTTGCTACTTGTGTGACCTTGAACAAGTCATATCTCTCTGGCTTCTGAGACTGGGTTCAATGACCTCTGAGGTCCTTCTCAGCCTTCAATAATCATAGGATCTCTCGATTAGGAGGCCTGGGCTCATGCCTTTAAGTCATGTAACTGACGGGAATATGCTAGATCCAAGTTTTGGAAGACTCTGGCCTCAGGCACCAAGAAATAGGAGCCCAAAGTTGGGGTGGAGGCAAGAGAGCCAATCGGCTCTGCCAGCTGACCTCTAGCGCTCATCCCTGGCCAAGTCTCTCAGTTAATAATAGTCTCCTGCTGGGCCGGAATTGAATCAGCTGATTCCCTCTCAGCCGCTCCCCGAGCCAGGAGGCTTGGCTGTCTGGTACTCCTCACACCCTGAAGACTGGGGGAGGCTGCTGAGTCTGCCTGGCCTGACCGTGTTGAGGGCTCTGGGGGGCTGCCCGGGGCTGACTCACAGCAGTGCCCTTCAACCTGGCTGGCAGGTACATGCTGTCCAGACATAGTGCGTGGGGAGAAAGCACATTTCAGTGGAGCTGGTGAAGGATGAGGCTGAGAGCAGGAACAGGGCTTGAGAAAAGCACAAGGATCCAGGCACTTGGGAACGGCTTTTACTGGGATTCTAGAGGTCGGGGGCCGGGGCGGGGGGGGGGGGGGGGGGGGGAGGGAATGGGGTGGGGAGACTGGAAACAGAGAATCCTTCCCCCGGCCAAAGTATCCTGGATGGGGAGAACTCTGTGGACCTGTCCAGGGTGCCGGGCTCCAGACAGGGATATCTGGACTGCTGCTGCTCCCTCCCTCCTTTCCTTCTTAGCCAAGTTAACAACATGCAGGTCTTCTGTTCAAGCCCCTCTGAAGCCTTTGGGAGCTCAGACCTAGTGAACTGGGGGAAAAACTTCAAATGTATAAAGAAGGGAATGTTAGAGCTGGAGAGAACCTGAGAATAGGGAACATATGGAGCTAGAAAAGCCCTTAGAACACAGAACACAATGTTAGAACTCAGAGGAGACTGGTATGGTCTGTTAACACTGGAAAGAAACTCAGAGCTTGGAGCGTTAAAACTGAGAGGAAACTTAGACATGGGGAAACTGAGAGTTGGACCATACATAGGGGAGGGTTAAGAAAGGGAAGTGATTTACCCAAGGTCATACCATTGCCTCTTGGTAGAGTCAGGATTAGCAGTCAAGTCTTCCGACTCTCAAACAAATTTGGCAGAACATGGTACAATGAGAAGAAAGCTGGATTTGGCTATCAGAAGACCTGAATTCAAATCCCAGCTTGGCCACTTACTACCTATATGACTCTGGGTAAATCATTTCACTGCTCTGGGCCTCAGTCTTCTCATTTGCAAAATAAGGGAACTGGAATAAATAGTCTTTCAATTCTGTTCTAGTTCTAGCTATGTAATTCTGTCACCCTGCATTGGGTTATCAGTTAAGATCAGACTTATGGCTAGAATAAGACTTCTTAGGCTGGAGTCCTTGAACTTAAAAAAAAAAAACCTTTAATAATTATATTTCAATATAATTGGTTTCCTTTGTGTTTTATTTCTTTATTTCCATCCTATTTATAAGTATTTCCTAGGTATTTTATTTTATGCATTTAGCCACATTATTCTGAAAAGAAGACACTAGATTTGACCAGAGAGCCCAAAGAATCTATGGCAAACAAAAAAAGAAGAGCCCCTAATCTGGGGGGAGCTCATGTTCTATGCCAGGGGTTGTTACTTGCATACTCTCAGGGACAAATCCTGGAGGATCAGGTGGTAGAGGTGAAATGCTGCCACCAGTCTTTGGATGCCATTTTACCATCAGGGGAGGGATACTTCCCGGAGCATTCCAAACGAGAGTCTGTCACAGCTGAGACAAACTGGCAGCAGGGCAATTTGGGGATCCTGGTCTCAAATCCCTTTGCTGGGAGGGTATAGCACAGAGGTGTGGTCAGAGCAGCCAGTGTCCTCCTGTGCAGCTGCCTAGGAACTGGGGCTGCTTACCAAGAGAGGACCTGTGATCTGGAGTCCCTGGTCACCAGCTCAGAATCAGGTTTTCTGCAAATAAAGCCACGTGGAAAAACAACCACCTGAGGAGGGTGGTTTCAATGATCATTTCCAGATAAATGATTCTCAGATCCATCTAACCAGCCCTAATTTCTTTCCTGGCTCATGGTGCCCTTATCTCCATCACCTCTTGGTTATACATCTTAAGCTGTATAACCTATAGACATCTTAAACTTGACATATCCAAATCAAAACACATCATCATTCCCCCAGCCAAGCACTTCCCATTTCTGATCTTACCTTTGACTGTTAAAGCCACCACTCAGACATCCTACCTGTGACCTTTATGCCATCCCTGACTCTTCACTCTCATTTATCCCACACAGTGAAGTCTTGTCATTTCTATCTTTACAAGAACTCTCACTTTATCTGTTCATTCTAGTTTTCCCACATTTCTCTGAATTCTCTTTCTTTTCCTTCCTTTCCTTCCTTCCTCCCTCCCTTCCTTCCTCCCTCCCTCCCTCCTTCTCTCTCTCTCTCTCTCTCTCTCTCTCTCTCTCTCTCTCTCTCTCTCTCTCTCTCTCTCTCTCTCTCTCTCTCTCTCTCTCTCTCTCTCCAATTGGGCTAAGTAACTTCCCCAGGGTCACATAGCTAATAAGTCTCTGAGGCTGGATTTGAACTCAGATCCTCCAGGACCCGTGTTCTATCCACTGCACTTCTTTGATTCTTATGGTACAGCCATGTTCCACCATATTTATATGCCAGTTTGCTTAGCCATTTCAGAATGTGTAGGCACTTTCTTTCTAGTTCTTTCCTTCCACCAAAAGTTCTGCTATGAGTATTTTGATTTATATGGGACCTTCCTTTCTGTCTTTAATTTTCTTGGGGTGTGTGTCTAGCTGTGAGATCCCAGGGTCAAAAGGAATGGGCAGTTTAAGGTAATTGATAATAGATATCATTACTATTTATATATTCATTTTTATGTAAGAATCTATTATTGTCCCCATTAAAGGTTAAATGACCTGCCCAGGATCCCTCAGCTATGAACTGTTACAGAGAAATTTCAAACAAGATTTTCCTGAGTCAAATCCAATCATCTCTATTCCACCCCAATGTCCCTTCCAACTCTGAGATCTTATGGTTCTTTAATTCTACTCAATAAATAGGGAAGTGATGAAGATAAGGGAGAGGGAAAAAGGAAATGAGAACCCAGAGACAAGTGGGACAGTATGAGAAAAAAGAGTGGTTGCTCTTGGGACAACTCAGAAGTTATAATGTAAAGCTAGTCTTGAAGTCAACTGTGCATATTCGTTTATATGTATGTGTGTATGTGTGTGTGTGTGTGTGTGTGTGTGTGTGTGTTTGGAGGTGTACTCCAAAGAAACATGGAACTTTAAAATTTATGTCTAAAGTTGGGGATGGGCTGAAGAATATGATGTACCTAATAAACATGGGAGCCAATGAGAGATAATTTTGAATTCATTTCTCTTCTACAATGCTTTTATTTAGACCATGAGTGGTTTGTCAGAGATGAGGAAAGAGTTGTAAGTGAATTCCTCAGATCTACTAAAATTCAAGGAGTAAGTAGGGGTAGACATAGGGATCGGGGTAGGGAAAAGAGCATGGGAGCAGTCTTGGAAGGGAGGAGAATCCATGAGAATATTTTAGATTGGGGATGGAAGGAGATAAGAAATTGACAGCAAGAGGTTCTGGGGCAACCTTTGGGAAAATGGTCTAAGTAGATAAAGTTTGGTGTTCCTGCCCTCAGCATCCACCTTTCTCACAATCCTACCTCCTGCTCTAATTTCATGCTCCCTTTCCCCCCAGCCTTCAACCATCTCTTCTCAGAAACACTCTTCTGTCATTTGTCTTACAGTGAATTAAAATCATTCTAAAATCATCGATTTAGAGCTGGAAGAGATCTCAGTTATCATCTAGTAAAAGAGTTCTTAATCTGGGATCTGTGAACTTTTCAAAATATGTATTTTGGTAATTAGTTCAATAGAATTTTATTTCCTTGTAATTGTATTTTAATTTATGCATTTAAAAGTGTTATTCCAAAAAGGGGCTCATAGACTTTACTAGACTACTACAAATTGTTTACACAAAAATGGTTAAGAACCCATGGGCTAGTCCAATTCCCTTCATTTGACGGATGAGGAAACTGAGGCCCCAGATTTTCTGCCTTTAAATCCCAAACCCAGGGGTCTTTCTACTACTGCCCACTGTCCCCTCAGGTGAGATGTGGATTGGGTTTTTGGCACCTCACCTCCTTTGAGTCCCATGTAGTGTGTTCTATGTGACATCTAGGGGCCATGGTTGTAGAACAGACCTGTCTCTCTGGACCAAGTGCTAGGAGATCTCAGAGCTAGCCTGAGAAGGATGCTGACAATCATACATACATCTGTGCAGTCATTGGAAATAGCTGGTACTTTCACCCATATGATAAATTCAAGATGTTTTAAGTTTTTAAGAACTAAAGAAAAATAATGGAGGTGTAAGAGGAAGAAGCAGAATATGTGAATGAATTTTTTAATGAATTGGAATGAATATGAATGAAAAATTGTGAATAAATGAGCTTGAATTTTAAAGATCACAAATGGGAAATCGAATCGTATTACTGAAAGAACACTAAGTTGGAAAGCTGGAGATCTGACTTTCCTTGCCAGCTATGCCCTGATTGGGGGTATAATTTGGGGCAAGTCAGTTTCCTTCTTTGGGCTTATTTTGGTGATCTGTTTTTAAGAAAAGAGGATTCACTTCCAGCTCCGCCATTTTCTTTTCTTCTCTCCAAGGTCCCTCCCAGTTTGGCCAGTCTGTTCATGATCAAAGGGCCCTTTTTGCTCTGATGATCTATGTTGGATATTTGAAGGACCCTTCCAACAGTACTATTCTATGTTGAATTCAGTTCAATTCAATAAGTATTAACTAACCACTTACTATGTGCTAGGCATGAAAATCAAAAGACAGAAACAAAATGGTCCCTGCCCCCCAGGAGCTCACTCTCTCCTGAAAGGAACGACATACCCACAAATTGGTATCTCCATTCTAAGGGAGTGGGCGAGGAGGGCAAAGCTCTGACTTTCTCTGTTATCTATATAAGGGGGGCTGGCTAATGAGGTGGGGGCCTATGAGCCTACAAAAAGTGCATCAGCAAACTAGGCTATGTTGGGGAACCTGCTTTGACTGATGTCGTGGATGGAAGCACCTTGGAGATTCAGTGAAGTACACAGAGACATTCTGTAAGAGTTTCCGGTCTTTTTTAATTTTAATTTTATTTTAAATTGATGGAATAAAACAAGTATTTCCATAATATAGTAAATTAATTAAAAAGATGATTGCAAGGTATTGGGGTATTGGGGAAAAATGTTTGTACTTTTGTGCTTCCTGCGTCTTCAAAGTAAATATCCTTTTGTAAAAGGGAATTGATATTAATTGGTCAAATGGAAGCAGAGCTACAGTCACTGGCTTCGAACGGTGACAAAGCACGTCACAATTGATTGGTTATATCTCCAGGGTTAGCACAAGTATTTGAACATAGCAGGTTATTCAGTTTTGTTTTTTTTCAGTCATGTCTGACTCTTTATGACCCCATTTGGGGTTTCCTTGGCAGAGATACTGTCATTTCCTTTTCTAGCTCATTTTACAGATGTAGAAACTGAGGCAAACAAGGGGTAATGGCTTGCCCAGGGTCACACAACTAATATGTGTCTGAGGACAGATTTGAATTCAGGGAGATGAGTCTTCCTGACTCCAGGCTTTGAACACTACACATCTAACTGACACCCAACATAGCAGGTAACTAATAAATTTTTTTAAACTTAATGATATTTTATTTTTTCCAATTATATGTAAAGATAGTTTTCAACATTCATTTTTATAAGATTTTGAGTTCCAAATTTTTTTCTCCCTCTCCTATTTGCCAAGCAATCTGATATAGATTATACATGCACAGTCATCCTAATAAATATTTTTAAACAAAATTATTTGACCTGGATTGGGCTAGATTAAAATGAAATGTAGGATAGCACGCTCTTCCAGATCTGAGCATTTCTGTCTGCAAGGGGGTATATTATGAGAACAAAGAGGGAAAACATTCACCTGAGGGCCCCACATTATGTCTAGTAAGTCCAGTCAAGCCAGCATTGATTGTCTGCTATATGCCAGGCACCATGCCAAGTCTGGTGATATAGAGAAAGGCAAAAAAAGCAGGTTTGATACATTGGGACTGGGTGGAAATAACAACAACCTTGCAGGAAAGCAGCCGCTCCATCTTCAAATTTGTGGCAGAGAATTGAAAAGTTGGGCACCAGCTGGCATGCATCCTGGGTGTGGGAAGGCCATGTACCAAAGGCTTCAGAGGAAGGATGGGGGCAGGGGATTCATTGCACTTTGCTTGCATGATTCCAGGAAGGCAGTGATTCTCTCAAGAATGAAATTCTGAAAACCAAAAGTGGAATAACCCTGACAAAGAAGAAAGGAGGGGAACTGTCTCAGGAGAACCATGTGGATACACAGAGGACTCACCATCCAACTTAGACTTTAAGAGAAGTTGTGTACAGGAGGGAGGCAAGCAGGCAATAGGATGAGTACAGAATCATCACAGGGTGTTTGAAGACTAACGTTGGGAGCGTTGGAGCTTAGAATGTGCTGTGGCTCAAAGTCAAAACTAACTCAAGTGTTGTCACATGGAAGAAGGATTAGACTTGTCAATGGGATGAAGCTGTGATGAAGCCAGTGCAGGCTGGATAAAAGGCTAAAGGTTCCTAACCATTGTTTCTCTTGAGTAGTTTCAGTCATGTCTGACTCTTCATGACCCCGTTTGGGGTTTTCTTGACAAAGATACTGGAGTGGTTTGTCATTTCCTTCTCTAGCTCATTTTACAGATGAGGAAACTGAGGCATACAAGGTTAAATAGCTCGCCCAGGGTCACACAGCTATCGAGTTTGAACACAGATTTTCTGGACATCAGGCCTGGTACTCTGACCACTGCACCACCCTTGCTGCTAACTGTTACAACTCTCCAAAAACTGGACAGGCTGCCCATGGGGTAGTGCATCCCTCTTCCTGGAGGTCTTCAAGCCAAGCTTGATCACTTTTTAGGCTTATGATAGAAGGGTTCATATTGAGATCCAGGTTACACTAAATGGTCCCCAAGGCTCTTTCCGGCTCAGAGATTTTGTCATCTCTTGAGCTGCTCATTAGAATCACTCTCTGCCAGATAGGTGACTGCATCCAGGGATGAGTCACTTCATTCTTTTAAAAGCTTAATGACTATTTTGATTTCTCGAATGGAGCTTGTGGGTCTGAGCCCCCACCTTCCCTCTGGCTTGCCCCATATTTATTCAATCACTCAAAAAGCATTATCAATAACAAAATCATGGGACTTACCATCTCCCCACCTATACTCACATAGTTCTGTGCACAGATACCTCCTCTCCCCCTTCTGTGCCCTCCCCACCTTACTCCACATTTGGCCAGGAACGAGGCCTCCCCCACTTTGTGGCTGTGTCTTGGCATCTAGAAAGCAGCCTGGCACTCTGCCATACCCTTGGGCACACGGCCCCTTCTGGGACTGACTACAAGAGCATCCCAAGCAGGATCATGAGGGGGAAAGGAAGTTCTGGGGCCCTTGGTTGGGGAGTTTAGACTCCTTCAGAGCAGGGACTGGACAGAGGATAGATTGAGAACTGGAGGGACCCAAGAGATCATCTAATCTACATCCCCTCTCCCCATTCCACAGATGAGGAACCAAGGCCCAGGGAGAAAGGACTTACCCAATGCCACACAGGTACTAAGACGAAGAAAAGGATTTAAAAGCATGTCCTCGGCCTCCCAGTTCAGCATTTGTTCCCTGAGCCAGGCTGGGTGCTCTGGCCTGAGTGCAAAGATGGTGCACCATGTAGTGGGAAGAGTTTGGGCCTGGGAGCCTAGCTCCTGGAGCTGCTCCTAACTGGTTGCACAGCCTTGGAAAGGTTGCTAACCTTCTCTGGGTCTCAGCTTCTTAATAAACATCTAAAATAAAATTTTACTCCATTTGGTCTCTCACAGTGCTGACATTCTCTGCTCTAAAGCTCCAACATTCTGTGTTCTAATGTCCTTTCTAGTACTGACATTCTATGTTCTACGTTCGAGCATTCTTCTACCTTTAACATTCTGCATTCTGTGTCTTAAGGTCCCCTCCAGCTCTGAAATGCTATGTTCAAAGGTCCCTTCTGTCTCTAACATTCTATAGACCAAGGTCCCTCCCACCTCTGAAATTCTATGATCCTACAGTACTCCATTGACCCCTCCCCTTTAATGCTGGCTCAGTGATTTGGAATCCAGCCAGCTCTCTGTTGGGTCCATCTGTGTGTGCTGTGCTCTTGGGTATAACCCGTGGTATTGGTAGGCCAATGTCCCATGCTGTGGGTGTAGACTCATTTGTGCCACTAGCACCACTCATCAGAATTCCCCACATTAAAACACACACACACACACACACACACACACGTATGTATATCTTTTGTTTCTACATTTCCAAATATATCCTTTTCTATCTTGTGCAAAAAAACAGTCCTTGTGCTAAAGAAGGAAAGGAAGGAGAAGGAAGAGGAGGAGAAAGAGGAGGAGGAGGAGGAGGAGGAGGAGGAGAGAGAGAGAGAGAGAGAGAGAGAGAGAGAGAGAATGAAGAATGGAGAGGAGAGAGAGAAAGGTAGAGGGAGAAGGAGAGAAGGAGATGGAGACAGAGGGGGAGGGAGATCAAGGGAGAGAAGGGGAGACAGAGAGACAGAGACAGAGTGGTCCGGCCACTGCCAATGAATCAGGCAAGTTTTGGAGCTTGTGTAATGTTCCACATCGATAGTTTTCCGTCTCTACAAAGAAGGAGTAAAGGGGTCTTTTCCCTCTTCTTCTTCATGGTCAATTTGATCATTATAATTACACAAGATTCAGTTTTGTTTTGGTTTTTTGGTTTGTTCTTTTATTTCCATCATCTTCGGCAGTGTATATATTGCTCTCTTGGTTCTACTTATCTCACTGTGTATCAGGTGATATGTTTTCTCACACTTCTCGGTGTTCTTCACATCTGTCAGTTCTGTTTTTTAGTGGCTCTGTAACCTTCCATTACATGCATGTACAAGAGGGCTTTGAGAACCGACTGGCATCTTGGGATTTGCAGTCCACAGGGATAAGCAGTCCCCTGTCCCTGAATAGCAATTTGGGACCATTTCAATCTTTGAGCTGCAAAGTGAATGAATCACACTCCAAGGTCCATAAAGAGACCAAGCCTGGGGGAGATAAACTGAGAAAAGCTGGTGGTGACTTCCATAGCTCAGCAGCAGCAGAGCTCCCCAAGAGACTTAATGAGCTGAGCCAGAAGGAACGAGAGAATAAGCCACAGAGCCAGCAAGAAAAAAGAGAAGGAAAAAGTTGGCTTAAATAAGAAGCAAGAGAACAAGGAGGGTCATCAAGCCTATTGATGTTTGCTTCACAGTAAGAGCTCAGGCTGAAGCTCCATATGTGTGGTAACTTGCTTATCCACATCCCAAATGATGGGCATCTACTTTGTATCTGGTTCTTTGCTAGCACAAAAAGTGCTGTTATATTTTGGAATATATGGAACCTTTCTATGTATATACACACATTTATCTCTTTGGTCTGTGCTTAGCAGGGGGATTTCTTAGTCAAAGGACACGGGTATCTGAGTCATTTTCTTCACATAATTCCAAATTGCTTCCCAGAATGGTTGGACCACTTTACAGATCTGTCCATGTGTTTGTCTTTCTACATCCTCTCCAATATTGACTCATTCCATTTTGGGTCATCTTTGCCAACTTTGGGGGTGGGATGTAAAGCCTCAGAGTTGCTTGATTTTTCTTTTTCTTCTTATTAGTGATTTAGAGAAATTTTTCATATGGTTGTTTATAATTTTCAATTCTTTTTTTGTCAAAATTGTTCATATCCTTTGATGGCTAATCTACCCGACCTGCCCTGTCTATCCCTATATCTCTCCATTACTTCTTCCGTATTGGAAGGGGGCTGGGGTGGGAGGGTGAGGAATGAAGTGAAACTGCGGGCCTTCATACTATCCTCAGTCCTACTGAGAGAGGTTGTCTAGGTCAGCACTAAAGCAAAGAAAAACTGCCCTCCAAAGGGTGACAGTGGAAGAGGGGACATCTTCCCAGGGAGGAGATACATAACTCAAATCCATAGAATGTCAGAACTGGAGGAAATCTTTGAACAGAGAGTGATGGAAGGAATCAAAGAATATAGAACACAGAGCAGGAAAAGACTCTAGAATATAGAATGCCAGAGCTGGGAGGGACCTTAGAACATAGATTTTCAGAATTGCTTGCGACCTTAGAACATAAAATATAAGAGCTAGAAGAAACCTTACAACACACAATGTCAGAGCTAGAAGAGACCTTAGAACACAGAATATCAAAGCTGGAAGGAACCTTAGAATACAGACTGCCAGAGCTGGAGCAGAAGAACCTTAGAACCCAGAAAGGTAGAACTGGAAGAAGCTTTGGAAAGATTTAGCTATGATCCAGAAAGTCATGACTAGAAGAGACCTTAGAACCCAGAATGTCAGATCTGAGAGGGACCTTAGAACACAGAATGTTAGATCTAGGAGGGACCTTAGAACACAGAATGTTAGATCTAGGAGGAACCTTAGAACACAGAATGTTAGAATCCCAGGAAAGGCATTAAAACATAAAATGTCAGGAACTCTCTGGAGGATCTGAGTGACTGTGATTACAAGAGTGACGGTCCCTCATTTCATAGATAAGGGAACTTTCGGTCAGAGAGAGCCCCAGTGACTCTCCCAAGGTCACACAGCTGCACATGTTGTATCTAAGACTGGAACCTAGTTCTCTCCCCTCTACCTCCACTGCCTTCCTCAAGAGTCTAGCTTCTTTTAGGCAAGAGTTCAGGTTTCCTCTCCAGAAGAAGAGGGGCCACATCCTGGTCCTGCCTGCATCCATTCTTCTCCACAATATCTTAGGATCTTGTAAACATGGTTATTTATAGACATCCCTTCTGTGATTGGCTCTCTCTGGCTGCTTCCTTCCATTCTTTAGCAGGTTTTCTTTTGGGGGGGCAGGAAGGAGAGGGGAGAATAGCGAAGCTCTGGTCCTGGGGAGTTCTCATTTGCTCCTTTCTCTTCAGCTTATCTCTCCCTCCACTGCATTTCCTGGAAAGATGATGAAGGGCGAGGGTGGGTGGAACCAGAAATTCTTTTGTGTCTTTGGTGTCTGTGATAGCAAAAGGTTGATCCTGAGTCCTGATGGCAGGGACCTTTGAGTGTGTGTGTGTGTGTGTGTGTGTGTGTGTGTGTGTGTTGGGGAGGGGGAGAATAGCGAGGAGGGATCTTTGCATATTACCTCCTGTCCTAGGAAGAAGTGAGGAGAGGCTTTCCCAGGGCCTAGATTCTGTAATCAGAGGGTGCTTAATAAATGCCTGTTGAATGGGAGCATCTCAACAGTAGCAACCTTGTTTTTGCCTTTGTACCCCCAGCACCCGACACATAGGAAGCGTTTAATAAAAGCTTGTTGACTAAATGAAAGAGCAGGAGAGTTGGCTGCACTATGAGCAAATGCGTGCGTTCATTCAGTTCATCATGGAATTCATTCCTTTTCAAGACAGCTGAGTTGCCCTGGATAGAGTCAGGAGAACCTTAGTTCAGACACTGACTAGCTGTGTGACCCTGGGCAAGTCATTTAACCTCTGTCTACCTCAGTTTCCTCATCTGTAAAATGGGGATAATAATAACATTCACCTCCCAAGGTTGTTGTAAGGACAAAATAAGGCCATGTTTGTGAAGCACTTTGCAAGTGTTAAAGTGCTATCGAAATGCTAGCTATTAGCACCATGGTCATTATCACAAATAATTATGAGTGTAACCATTCTTCCATCCCCTGATGCTGTAATGAGCTCATTCATTCGGGTAACATCCATAGGGAAAGGGGTGTGAGGGGGTTCAGGGAGAACCAGCACCTCTGGCATGAGGGCTGCTCATCCACCTTTGGGGTCCACCTGTCTCCTCTGGCTCCAAGAAGCTGGAGCATGCCCAGAGGCCACACCCTGGTGAAACCATCTTGGCAGACAGGCTAAGCCAGGTTGAGGGTAACCGAGAAGCCTCAAATCTGTTGGAGAGTTAAGGGGGTGTCTACTCCAAGCATGTGAAAACTCCCCCTGGTGGAATGGGCAGATGAGAAGAATTTGTTCCAACAGCCAAGAAGGTGGCTGAAGCAGGTGGTGTGGAGCGCTCAAGTTTGGGTAGACATGGAAGGTGTCATCTGTTAATCCCAGGCTACCAGTCATCCTGACTTTGGTCATGGACTTCCATGACTCTGAAAGAGAGAGGGAGGGTGAGGACTGTGCACAGCCCTATCTCTCCTCAATCTGATTCACTCAGGAGCCAAGGGCAAATAACAGTCATGGAGAGAGAGGGCATTGCTTGGTCCCAGGTTCTCAGCCTGAGACAACTGTGAAGTCTCTTGCCACCCCACACCCCCTTCTCTCCAAATAGCTCACCTTCCTCTGGTGACTTATAGTGTGTGATTCCTGAGCGGCAGTTAACAGAAGTATTCTTAACCCATTTTACAGATGAGGAAATTGAAACCAAAGGACGTGAGTCAAGCATCTGATGGTGGGATCTCAGACCTCTGCACAGAGGCAACTCCTGGCATCACGGAAAAACTACAGATGATTTCATCTGATCTAAGCCCTGTGGGCAGTTACATAGCCTGGGAGAGAAGAAGACAAGGGTGCCTCAGTAGAAGTGAGTCTCCCTCTGCTGCCAGGCCTGCCTGAATGAGTTCAGGGACAGGAGGGAAGGTCAGAGTGGTCGAGAAAAACTAGGGAGGCATTGACTTATAGAGGAGAGCATGTTTGGCTTGAAGTCAGGAAGGAGTGAGTTCAAATCCTGCCTCAGACATGAGCTGAGTGACCCTGGGCAAGTCACTTAACCCTGCTTACCTCAGTTTCTTCATCTGTAAAATGAAAGAATTAGATTAGATCTCATCTAAGATTTACTGTAGCTAGCTCTATTAATGTCACCTATTCCACAGGTGAGATTATAGATATAAAGGGCTTTGCAAACTTGATAAATGTGAGTTCCTCTTAATGGTTCAGCTGCCTTTCTAACACAGGCCTCTTCTCAGTCAAAATTCAGTCCCCAAAAGGCTGCTCAGCCTCTACCTAAGGCAGGCCATGCTTCCTGACCTATAGCCCCATCTGGATGCTTCCTATGCAATGAGGGTGACTCAGAGCCACTCAGGTTCACAAGACCTTCTGCTCAATCATTTAACAGCCCCGCTTCCCGGGGCTGTGTCATGTAGTCTGGCTCCACTCCACACAGGTTTGGAGGTCTGGCCACTACTCTCATCAGTCTGGTCCTTCCTGCTGACCACCATAGCCTCTCTCTAGACTCACATTCCAGAACTGGGAACCCTGCTCTGAAAAACCTCAGCCAAGGTTCTCTCAAATGCTGCTGCCACACCCTCCTCCACCCTGCCCTACATGATCACTATGGCGACAGAAAGATTATATTTGGGGCCTGTCTCTTAAGGTTCTCAGGAGATCATAGACATAGGAAGATTGAAATCTCTAGTGTGCTCCAGATGGACCTGGAGTCAGGAGGAGCTGAGTTCAAATCCTACCTCAGACAATTATCAGCTTTGTGACCCTAGGCAAATCATTTCTTCTCTCTCAACCTCAGTTTCTCCACTTGTAAAATGAGGATAATAAGAGTACCTGCCCCCCAGGGGTGTTGTGAGGATCAAGTGAGATAACATCTATACTACACTTTGCAAGCTTGAAAGTGTTATATAAATGCTAGCTCTTATTGGTCAATCAGTTAAACATTTATTAAGCACCTACTGTGTGCTAAGCACAGGGGATCCAAGAAGAAGTAGAAGGCAGCCTCTGCCTCAAGGAGTTTACGATCTAACGGAGTCTCACCATGTTATTGTCATCTCCATTATTGATAGACATCAGAGGGTCGAAAGCTATACTGAGGTATAGTGGAGAGAGTTCTTGACTTGCTTGGTGTTAGGGAACCTGCTAGCTATGAGACCCTGGACAAGTCACTGAACTTCTTGAAAGGAGTTTAACTCAACAACTTCTAGAATCCCTTCTAATTCTAAACCTACTCCCATACCTCAGAAGTGATTCTCACTCAACCTCCTCACTTCATAAACTAAGAGGTCAAATGAGTTGCCCAGTATCACAAAGTCATTCAGAGGCGGGGTCAGGATTGGAACCACCCAGGCCAAATCCTCTTGTCTTTGTAGTATACCAAACTTTTCTCCATCACCGAACGTCAAAGATGGGGGGGGAAATCCTAGAGATCAATTCTTCACATACACATGCCGCGAATGGAAGACAAGGTTTCTGAGGCCACAGAAGGAGACATTCAATCTCCCCCACCAACCCTTCACCCTTCAATCTCCCCTCCTCCCATACCCAAGCTCTGGGCATTGAGTTCCATGTTCCTCTTTAGATTTTCCAGCTCGTGGACCCTTCACATCAGTTTGCTTTGAGTTGACTCTTTATGATCCCATTGGGGGTTTCTTGGCAAAGATACTGGAGTACTCTGCCATTCCCAATAAATACCTGTGTGTTCAAAAGACTGTGCTGAGTAACGATGGCGGATGGGGCCAGGAGACTAAGTTTAAGTGAACTCAGATCATTGCTCTCATGGACCTCACAGTGGAATACAGCCTTGAGTCCCTGGGGGTGGGGAGCTGGGGGAGGAGGGGGGAGTCAAGAGAAGATCTGTTTGTTTCAATTCTACATTGTTATCAGTATGAAGACCTGGCTCCTTCCTATCTCTCCACACTTCTCACATATCAGTGCTCCCATCTCCAGTTCCTACTGGCTTCCTTGTGGCTCCTGGAGCAGAAGATACCATTTCCCACCTCCAGGTCTTTGACTGAATGCCTCCCATGCTGGGAATGCCCTCCCTCCTCACTTTTGACTCAGATTCTCTGGCTTTCTTGAAGACTCAGCTCAAATCCTTCTTCCTCGAGAGTCATTTCCAGGCCCCCTCAGCCACTAAAGCCTTCCTTTCTAAGGTTACCAATTATCTACTACATATGTACTTTGGCTTACTGAGTGATTTACATGCTGTCTCTCCCATGGAATGAACCGACCTTGAGGACAAGGTACAATTTTTGATTTCTCTTTGTATTCCCATCACTTCCTGAAACCCATTTTTTAAAGTTTTTAATCAGTTTTTTTCCTGGCACTCCTAAGAGATGTTTGTTGATTAATTGATTGGTTGGCTGATTAATTGATTGGTATTAGATCTAAAGCAGAGAGGGACTTTAGGGGTGAGCTAGTCCAACACCCTCATTTTACAGATGAGGAAAGTGAAATGCAGAGAAGCTAAATGATTTTCCCAAATTCATAAGATCTCTTTGATGACTGGTTTAAATTCAGAGATGGGAGGGTAGACAGGTTGACTTTTTAAAGACCCTTCTAGCCTTGTGAGTTGAGATTTTCTGCAGATAATGTGACTTTATAGCAAAGATCAAGATGTGAGACAACCAGGAGTTGTGCATTTGAATATTCCTTAGGCCCTAAGAGCATTATCCATTCTTTCTCCATTTCAATTTCCATATGCAAAAAACACCGGGCAACAGAGACTGACAGAAAACTGTGACTTTTTTTTTTTTTGCTTGGGGGTTGGCAGCATGAGGAGTAAACAATTAGCAGTTTTATCTCTCTCTGCTCTTTGAATGAAAACTCATAGATGATCACAAAGAATGACTGATTATTAGAGCTAAAGAGGAATTTAGAACTCTGAGCACAAGGTCGTGGTCTTGGAAGGAACCTTAGAACATAAAAGGCCGGAACTGAAAGGGATCTTAGAACACAGAATGTCAGAGTTGGGAGGGATCTTAGAACAGGGGATGTTTGAGTGGGAAGGACCTAGGAATATAGAATATCTGAGTTGAGGAACATAGGAACTCAGAGTTGGAAGGAACCTTAGGACATAGATATCAGAGCTGAGACAGAACTTAGAACATAAATAGTCAAAGCTACAAGGGCCTTAGAATATAGAATGTCAGAGCTGGGAAGGGCCTTAGAACTTGGAATATCAGAATCATCTGGTCTAGAAATTCTTAACCTGGAGGCTATGAATAGATTTCAATTGGTCTGTGAATTCAAGATGTGGGGGGGGGGGGGGGAGGGGAATTACATTTTTTATTTTTGTTAATCTCTAAATGAAATTGAGCCTTTCCTTCACTTATTTAAAGATAGAGAAGGGGTCCTTTGGCTTCTCCAAACTGAAAATAGGGTCCATTTTCCAAAGAAAGATTAAGACGGGTGGGGAACCTGCGGCCTCAAGGCCATATGTGACCCTCCAGGTCCTCAAGTGCGGCCCTTGGACTGAATCCAAACTTCACAGAACAAATCCCCTTCATAAAATGATTTGTTCTGTAAAACTTGGACTCAGTCAAAAGGCAGCACCCAAGGACTTAGAAGGTCATATGTGACCCCAAGTCCGCAGGATTCACACCCCTGGGTTAAGAACCCTTGTCTGACAGACCAACTTCTTTCCCTTTACAGCTGGGGAAAGTGAGACTCCTGAGTGAAGGGATCCTCTAGGCCTGTCTCTCTGTGAAAGAAAACAGCCTCAGATCCATGCTGATTCAGAGATGTTTAAATGATCATGATGATTTAAAATATATTTTTTTAAAAGTCAGCCACAGCCATTTCTTCTCAAAGGCAGATAGAAAGTGCTGGTCGAGACGCTAAGTCATCAGGTTTCTGGAGTGCAGGGACCCCACACTCAGCAGGCTGAGGGGGAGAGCTCTATGGAGCCTGGGGGGGGTAAGGGGGGAGGCCCATGAAGAGGGATAAAAAGGCAGCAGTGGGTAAACAGGACTTTGAAATGTTTTAACAGACCTCCCAACATCCTCCTCCCTCCCATTGTGTCCAGGGAGCTCTGACAAAGTCATCACCATTTCCCATCCAGGTGAGCCCTGAACGTGCTGTCTCTGGCGAGGTGCCAAGTCCAGCTGCAAGGGTGGACGGTGGTGGGGCCACCCAGCCAGAGATCCCCCCCAGTCTCTCCCCCCAGCTCTCCTCAGGAGGCAGCCACCACCCCTGCTATGACCAGACCAGAGGTCTGCTTCAACTCCTCCACTCCTCACCTGAAGAAAAACTGATCAGAAAACCAAAAGGGGGCTGGAAGGGAACCTCACTAGGGAGTCATGATTTGGGAAGCAGAAAGTGCCTAAGAGTGGGCCTGAAATCTCGCCCTGGGGGGAGCAGGGGTGTTGAGTGGGGCCTGGGTGGGTGGCAACAGCACAAGCAGGCCCTGAAGAGGCCCTAATGGTATTAGCAGATCCTGAGAGTGAGAGAAGCTGACCCTCAGGCACAGCTAGGTGAGCTGAGAGCTCTGAAAGGTGTTGGGGGACCTCTAGCCCTTAAGCACCATGGTGATAGGGCAGGCAGGGCCTGAGAACAAGTGATTCTGTCAAGGCATGAAAGGTGGGGCCCCAGATGGAGAACTAGAAACAGGAAAACCCAGAGCAGAGCAGGGTCAGAGGCAGGCCTGGGAAGGTGAGGGTAGGGATGGAGGGCAGCCTGGCCTTGGGAAGTAGAGAGAGCCAATGGATGCTCATGGGGAGCCCAGGAGGGGTGTCTGAAGCTGGGGTGGGGAAGGCTTCATCCTACAGCCTGAGCTGGGTTAGGGAAGGTGGATGGAGCTGGGGTGGGAGCACGAGGGTCTTGGGGGATGGTGGGAGAGGGGGGTCAAAGGGCACCACTTAAAAGGCCCTGTGGAGTTTGGCTTCAAACACACATGCAGCTACCACCCGGATCCAATCAATAGAAATTTGTCAGCCTGCTGGTGTGAGAGGGGTTGGGGCTGGTGGCAGATGGACCCCTTCCCCCTACCGGCAACCCTTGGACATCTCCCTGGAATTGGTCAACGGATATCCCATGGCAAGCTTTGTTCAAGGAATTCTGCTTTCAATTCCTCCAACAGCCCATGGCTCCCCAAAGATAACAGAATCAGAGGCTTTTAGACCTGGAATGGAGCCTGCAGCTTATCTATCCTAATGCCTTCATTTTACAGTTGAGCAAACAAAAGCCTGGTGGGGGAAGGTGCTCAAGGATCTGAACCCAGGCCTTCTGGTTCCAAATCTGGAGAACTTGCCCCCACCCAGAACAACATCTGGAGGATCATTCATACAACAAGCATTCATTAAGTGCCTACTGTATACCAAGCTTCTCAGAAACAAAGACCTATATCAACACCCTCATGGCAGTATTGTAGAAATCAAGTCTGAATAATTAAGTAAAGGGTGAAAGGAGAAGGGGAAGGGAGGCCTGGGGAGGGACAACAGTGTGTACCAGGTCTCTGGAGTACAAGAGCACTGGAAGCTGAGGGGATCAGGAAAGGTATTTAATCTCTGTCTGCCTCAGTTTCCTCCTCTGTAAAATGGACATAATAGCACAACAGATAATGCATGCAAGTCCATTACCAACCTTAAGACATTATCTAAATGTTGGCTATTATTAGATAAGGAGGCATTTTGACACGAGTCCTGAAGGCCACACTGTACTTGAGAAGAGGATTTGTTGTTCTTCTTTAGTTGTGTCCAGTTCTCAGCTGACCCCACAAACTGTAGTAAATCAACACTGTTCATAGGGTTTGTTTGTTCATTTTGTAGACACTGGAGTGGTTTGCCTTCTCTAGCTCATTTTTTTACAGATGAGGAAACTGAGGCAAACAGGGTTAAATGACTTGCCCAGGGTCGCACTCAGCTAATTAGTGTCTGAGACTTCGTTTGAACTCAGCTCTTTTCATGTTCAGGTCCAGCCCTCTCTCCAGTGAGGCACAAAGCTGCCTTGAGAAGACGCTGTCTGGATTTTGCCTGAAGACAATGCAAAGGGTTTGGTTCCAAATCCTCCTTCTACCAGTGAACCAGGTGACTTTGGGAAAGTTGCTTCACCTTCCTTTGACTAGTTTTCTGCACTTTAACACAAAAAGTCTGGACTTGAAGCCTCAAGAGTCTCTCCTACCTCCAGGTCTATGTTTGACTCCAGCGATGAAGAATGAGCTGTCCCTAGAGGTATCCCAGGTTCTCTTTGTTAGGAAGTTTGTAGCTGAAGTCTGCTTCTCTGTCACCTCCCCTCCTTCCTCCATCTGTCCTCCGGGGCCAAACAGAGTAAGGAGAAACCCTCCTTTAAGTCTAAGTCTTCCAATGCAGTTCAATGGCTGAGATGTCTATGGCCCTTCGTGGGTGGGGAAACTGAGGCACAATCATAGGATCATAGCTTTAGAACTGGAAGGGACCTTAAAGCTCATCTAGTCTGAGCCCTTCCTTTTAGAGGGAAGGAAGCTAAGGACCAAGAAGACTTGTCCAGGGCCACAGAATCTGGATTCAAGTTCTGACTTCCAATGGACTATTCTTTCATAGAGGAAATCAACGATCTCCAACACCAGAATGACTATGGAGAGTAGAGCTGGTGGGAATTAGAAATTGAACCCAGACCCTGGAGCTCTGGGGACCTTTATGTGTCTACCACGCCCCTTGAGTAGGGAACACAGGGTACAAAATCTCTCTGCCTGGCACAGCCCATTCCTACTAATAGAAGGCTGCTGACCTGGCAGCTGGTGCTGGGTTGGTTTACAGGAAGGGGAAAGTAAGGGAGAAGAGGGCAAAGGAGTAGAGCCAGCTGCCTGCACCAGGGGACAGGTATATGGGGGCTTCTCAGGAAGGGGCCCCTGCAAATCAATGGCTAATAATAAAAAATGCAAACAGATAAAGAACTTAAAAGAACCAGCCTTGCTGGGATTTGCTTCTGATCTCTCTTGGCTCTTGGCAATCTATTTCTCCATTTCTCTAAAGTCTCTCTATTTTTAATCAGGGATATTTGAAGAGAAAAAAAAATACTTCTCAGACTTGTTTTCTCTGTCTTTGCTCCTTTCTGTTTCTTGAGACCTTTAGGTTTAGATCTGTAAAGGGCATTAAAGGTTGTCCAATCCCAATCCACTATTTTATGAAGGAGGAAAAGGACTTGACCAACTAGAGTTGGGATTTTAATACTGCTCCTCTGATTTCTCTCCTAGGTAGTTTGGCAGTTTTTAAATGATCGCCTCTCTTAGAGAAGGAAAAACCTTCTAATTGCATTTGTCCGTTGGATCTCACTGTACTCTGAGTTGGCTAGACCTAAACCCTTAAATTTACTGAGTTCTTGAGAAGGTCCTCCTTGGAACACATCAGAGAAGTAACATCCAACTTTGGACCACTATCTGGGTCCTCTTAAAGCCATCAAACACCCTGCCTCCATTCCTGGCTTAGGGCAAATTCTTTTATCGGATGAATGAAGAGAATGGCCTGCTCAAGTCAGATCACTGATGGAGAGAATTTTGAAGTCATCAAGTCCAACCTTTCTATTTTACAACTGAGGAAACAGAAGCTGAGAAGGTTAAGAGATTTGTCCATGATGGCACAGATATTAAGTGAAAGAGCTAGGATATGAACTCAAACCTTTTGACTCCAAATTCATGCTGTCTTACTTGATTGGAGAGTTGGCACTCGGTCTTCCCATTATCTTGTATGGAACCCTGTCAGGACCAATGGGTCTTTTTCTAATGTTTGATTAAGGGATAAACCCTAGTATTTAATTGGGGTGTGTGTTGTTTGAGTTTATGTTGTCCATCAGTCAATAAACAATTATTAAACACCAACTCTATGCAAGGCACTAGGGATATTGCATTAGGGACTAGACTTGTGATTTCACTGCAGCCTCAGACACAGTAGTTGTATGATCCTGGGCAAGTCACTTAGCTCTGTTTGCCTCCTTTTTTTCATCTATAAAAAATGAGCTAGAGAAGGAAATGGCAAACCACTCTAGTATCTCTGCCAGAAAACCCCCAATGGGGTCACAAAGAGTTGGATATGACTAAAACAATGAGAGAAAATTCTCTGGAAATCCTTCTACCAATGCAAATAGGTACATTCTCTGTTAAGTTAGTCTCAGGGAGTTGCCTAATGTCTCTCTAGGCTCTGAGGGATATAAAGGCAAATATGGAGCAGTCCTATGACTCAAGGAACTTAACGCTTCTTTGGGGGAGACTAAATATAGGTCAGGACAGGACACACACAAAATAAGGGCCAAATAAAAGCAAGATGATTAAAAGTCGGGGGAATCAGAAAAGGATCTTAGCACAGAGTATTATAGAAAGAACACCGTACTTGGAGTCAGGGGTCCTGGCTTCTCAACCTCAGCTAGGATGCTTGGTAGCTACGCAAAGTGAAGGCAAGTGATTTTGCCTTGCGGAGCTTCTGTTTTCTCATCTTTAAAATGGGGGTGACAATACTTGCCCTTCTCACCTCTCAGTACTGTGCATAAAGCCCTTTGTAAACTCAGAGTGCCATAGAAATACCAGCTGTTATTGCTGTTACTGTCGAACAAATCCAGGAAGGGAATAAATAGATTCTGCATGGAAACAGAACTCAGGGGACCCCAGATTTATCAAGCTAGAGTTGGAAGGGACTTCAAAGGCAATCTAGTTCAACAATTATTTTATAGAAAAGGAAACCGAGGCCCAGTGACGTAGGTCATGAGGGATAGAGCCAGGAAGCTCTGATTTTCAAGGTAAGGATAGGAATGAAGAGTGTCAGAAGGGAAGGATTTACAGTTTGGGATGGAGAATTCAGCAAAGCTAGAGGTCATGGGAATGGAAGGGTTGAATTAAGGAGGCATTATGGTCTAGGGGGGGAAATGGACAGAGTGCCGATGCTAGAGTCTAGTAGAATCTTCTTTGAGAGTTCAAACCCAGCCTCAGACAATTACTAACTGTTTGACCTGGACAAGTCACTTAACCCTGTTTGCCTCAGTTTCCTCATCTGCAAAAAGAGAGGGTTGGACTAGATGGAGTTTAAGGTCACACCTAAAAAAAAAGACTATATCCTGCTCTACCTGCCTGCCTCCAAATTGCCAGTCCTCAGAGTCTGGAATCTGAGAGAGAGAGAGAGAGAGAGAGAGAGAGAGAGAGAGAGAGAGAGAGAGAGAGAGAGAGAGAGAGAGAGAGAGAGATTTCTCAGAAAATCAGAGCTGGAAGGGACCTTTGAGATTCCCTACTCCAGGAGGATTTAACCTTGTTTTTTGTCTCACGGACCTGCCAGGTGAAGCCTAGGGACCCCTTCTCACAATTCCATTTGTCCCCCACTTTTGTATAAATTTCGTTATAAAGATGGAGTTTTCCCTCTAAACAAATTCATGGATGCCCTTGAAAACTCTTCACACCCCAGGTTAAAACTACCCATGGACTCCTGATACGGTCCAAACCCTCTTTCTTGTTTGGGCCAACAAGGAGACTAAGTCCCAGGGAAAGTAAGGGATTTGCCCAAGATCATACATACACTAGATCCCATTTCTTAGCAATCCACCAGACAATCGTTCAGTAAATACCTACTACGTGCCCCATCGTTATCCTGTTGCTTCAGGGTGGAAGCAGATACTCAAGATGAGGGTAGGTGATGATGTCCATCTGAGAGAAGAAAGCTGAGCCCTGGAGGCAGTACAGAAGATGGTTCCTCTGAACCCCAGCCTCCCTTCTAGGACTTAGCCAAAAGCCTAATGCCTTTTAATAATGAATAGGTCTGCGTCTGCCTTACTTAACACTGAATGAGCAGATCCACAGCACTTTATAAATTATCCAGTGTAGCTGATTTGGCCCCCATGGGGAGCATTCCGCAGCCAGCCTCTTGTTCCTCAGTAATGGAATCATAATGTTAATGTGATTTCAATTAGGGCTACATTATAGAATACAGGTGCCCGAGTGGGCAGCCGGGATAGACAGAGCTCCTCGGGGACCTGTCTTTCCCAAGAAAGGTATACGGGGTTCCAGTGCCTGCCACCAACCTTGGGTGGGGAGAAAAGCGACCCTCCAGGGGATAGAAGGATAAAGGAAGAACATTTGGAAAAGTGGGGCAGAAAACAAGCAGAGGAGGAATTTCTGTGCAATGATTTTAGAGGTGGAGCAGGCCCCTCAAGATCATCCAGTCCAATCCTCTCGCTTGTATGGTACCTCTCAGGACCTCAAATGTGAACCCGACGATCCTCTGGATGACAGTCGCCATATTGGAAAGAGTAATGAATGGACTTGGAGCCTCCAACACTGTCAACAAACACAAAAGTTAATTAAGAGCCTACTTCATGCAGGACACTTGTAAAAAGGAGGACCTGTGTTCGAATCCTAGTTCTGATGCTTACTATATGTGTGACCCCTTGAGCAAATGAATTCATCTGACCAGGTCTCAGTTTTCTCATCTGGAAAATGAGGGCGGTGGACAAAATCGTCTCAGTGGTTGCTTCCAGCTCAACATCTAGGAATCTTGTCAATGTATAAGTATTACTTGACTTAGATATTCCAGACACTGTACTGCATGATGGAGATACTGGCAGCTGAGCTTTCTAAAGCTTACAAAGGCAAACAGCCCCATCCTTAAGGAGGACACATTTCTCTTTTTTTCTTTCTTTTCTTTCCTTCCTTCGTTCCTCCCTCCCTCCCTCCCTCCCTTCCTTCCTCCCTCCCTCCCTTCCTTCCTTCCTTCCTTCCTTCCTTCCTTCCTTCCTTCCTTCCTTCCTTCCTTCCTTCCTTCCTTCCTTCCTCTCTTCCTTCTTTTTCTTTCACAATCAGAATTAAGTGACTTGCCCAGGGTCACACAGCTAGTATGTGTCCAGTGTCTGAGGTCAGATTTGAACTCAGGTCCTCCTGACTCCAGGGCACATTTCATGTTGGTGGTGGTAGTGTGAGAACAATAACATGATAAGTATTTACATAATAATCTGAAGAAAGAGGTCAGAGCAGAAAAAAGCTCCGCATTGGAGATCTGATCCAGCCTAGTTCCCCCAGCATTTGTTTTCAGTGGTTTTCCAGTCTTATCTGACTCTTTGTGACTCCATTTGGAGTTTTCTTGGCAAAGATGCTGAAGTGGCTTGCCATTTCCTTCTCTAGTTCATTTCATAGATGAGGAAACTGAGGCAAATAAGGTCAGGTGACTTGCTCAAGGTCATAAAGCTAGTACCTATCTGAGGCCAAATTTGAACTCAGGCAGACGAGTCTTGCTGACTCCAGGTCTGACACTCTACCCACTGTACCACCTAGCTGCCCAAGCATTTATTATGTGCCTACTATATTCCTGACTGGACCTTAGGGATATTAAGTTTTTTAAAAAATTCTCCTGCCTTCAAGGATCTTATGCTTTACTTGTACAAGGCAACATCATGTCCACAGATAAGTAAATTCAAAGTAAGTTCAGGAGAGAGAAAGAGCATTCAGAAATGGGGCAATCAAGAGAGGGTTTTGTCAGTGGTCCCATCTCACAAGCAAGAGTTTTTTTAAGGGAGTGCTATGTGCTAAGTCCTGGTGATATAAAGACAAAATGAAACAGTCACTGACCTCAAAGAGGTACCGCTGGGTCTTCAGGGAAGCTTTGGAATTCTAAGAGATAGAGGTAAGAAAGCAGTGCACCCTACGCATGTGGCACATCCTGTCCAAAGGTAAAGAGGTGGGAAATGGCATGGAGAGTTCAGGGAATAGCAAACACGAAGCAACTTGAAATATGTCTGGAAAGGTACATTCCCTACCTAGTTGTATGACCCTGGACAAGCTATTTCACCTCTGAACTTTGAACCCCTCATCTGCAAAATGTGAATAGTATTTCTGGATTCTTGTAAGGAATATGCTATAGAAATGCATGTCATTATTGGGCACATTATAACTGGGGGGTTGACATCTGGTCTGCATCCAGGCATCTGGAGGCCACAGTGGTGAGAGGTTGGGTCCAGAGTCACATCTCGCCCTCAGACACTTACCAGCTGTGTGACTTAGGACATGTCACTTCATTCTGGGCCTCAGTTTACTCATCAGGAAAATCAAGAGGTTCCACCATGGCCTCTTAAGGCCCTTTCCAGCTCTGAATTGGTGTTCTCAATTGTGACTGTGCTTCTGATTAGCGGGAAGTGGGCCGTGGAAACTGGAATCAAGACTCCAACTTCTCTGTGGGTCCACAGTGTGAAGAATTTGAATAGATCAATGGTCCTTCCCTCACCCACGTTCCATGTTCCATGTTCTAAGTTTCTGTTGAGCCTTGTTCTATAGTCTACGTGCTAGCACTGAAGTGAGCTCTGACATCTGTCTTCTCAGGTCCCCTTTAGCCCTGATAGTCCATGTACTAAGATTTCTACCAAGCATTCCAGGTTCCAAGGTCCCTCCTAACTCTAGCACTCTACATTTTACACTTGAGGTGCCCTCTCAGTTCTGACATTCCAAGTTCTATGCTCTAGCGTCCCCTCCAGTTCTGTCAGTCTGTGTTCTGGGGTCCCTTCAGTTTCGACCTGTTGTATTTTAAGGGCCCTTCCAGCATTGATATTCATCATTCTAAAGTCTCCTAACTCTAACATTCTATGTTCTAAGGTCCCTCCCACGTCTGACAGTCTAAGGATGGAGTGGTTGGGAAGTCTGATGACAGGATTCTTTGGATAGTTCCCAACTTTTCTCAGAAAAAGAAGCATTAAGCTATCACCAATGTGGGGGTCCAGGCAGACTTGTAAGGGGTTAGACCCTTGAAGAATGGTCAGGGGGAAAGGGTAGGGATTTGCCTGGATCTGGTGGGTGATGGTGAGACAGGCAAGTGGGTGCCAGTGTCATGCCCAACATGATGTGCAGCAGGGCAGCAGAAGCCTAGTACTGGGCAGTCCTCTACAACGTGTGTGGAGTCTCTGGCATCTGTCAAGGCCTACGTGTCAAAGACAAACACATCTGGCTGCTGCCTGGGCCACTTGGTTGGGAATTACTCAGCTGAAGCCAGGGGAAAGCAGGCAGGGAGAGAGAGGAGGGAGGAAGTAGCTGTCAGAGTGTGTGTGTGTGTGTGTGTGTGTGTGTGTGTGTGTGTGTGTGTGTGTGTGTGTGTGTGTGTGTGTGTGTAAGTACCAATTGCTTTCCACTGCTATAATAAGATCAACTCTCTCATTTACAACAATACTTTCTTTCCAACAGCACTAGGGAGGAAAGTAGTACAGGTATTATTATGCCCAATTTACAGAGGAGAAAGTTGAGTTTCAGAATCAGGACTTGAGTTTCAGTATCCTGATGCCAGACCTTACCGTCTCTTGTGGTACCGACTCATCCAGGTTTTGGTACCTTCTCCTCCTACATTTCTAGCACAGGGGTATCACATTAGGGGAAGGGTACAGAAGAACCTCTATGATTCCCATCACCCCCAGGAGGGGAAGTTTTAGGCCAATTCCCCATCAGACTTAATTAATAGCAGGTGGAGCACTGATAGAGTATTATGTAATATTATATAATAAACAATAATATAACATTATTATTATTTAAATGAGCTATTTTAAATGATTTCCAGTCTGACCTCAGGTACTACCTGTACGACTCTGGGCAAGTCTCTTAACCTTTGTCTCAGTTTTCTCAATGGAAAATGGGGATAATAATAGTGTTCACCTGCCAGGGTTGTCACAGGGGCCAAATGAGATATTTGTAGAGCTCTTAGTACACACAGTAGGTGCTCCATAAATGCTAGCTCTAATTTTTAGGACTCCACTCATCCTGGCTGTTCCTTTCTTTCCATCCGGGTGCCTCCCCAGGTGCTGCTGTGCGCCTACCTGACCACTGCCTATCCATTTCAAATAAGACGATTCTGTAGCACATTGGGGGATCTGGTCATGAGGGGTAGCTCACTGGAGGGCAGAGGGGTCTGGAAAAATAAACAAATGAACATTTATTAAGCATCTACTATGTGCAAGAAGGAGGAAAAGAAGGAAGCTAGGGTGACGAATGCAACATACTATAAGCAAACAGCCGAGACGTATTTTCTAAGCGTAACTCTCACTGCATATGATGACCTTGTGCAAGTCTCTGAGCCTCAGTTTCCATTTCTGCAAAATGGAAGGGAAGGGGAGTGGTGTGTTGGGAAAAATGATGCCAGAACCCTAGAGTTACAGAATCTGAGTTGCAACGACCCAACTCTAATACCAAGATCCTCTTAACTCCAATGCCTTCCCTCTGTTAATTATTTCCTATTTATCTTGTATCTACCTTCCTTTGTACTTATTTGCGTGCATTTTGTCTCCCCCATTAGATTACAAGGTCTTTGAAGGCAGGGACTGTCTTTTGCCTTTTTTTGTATGCTCAGCTCTTGGCACAGTACCTGGCACATAGTAGGTTCTTAATAAATAGTTATTGATCGCATAGATGTTCTAAGGGTGCTCCCAGCTCCAACATTCAATGTTCTTAGGTTCCTTCTAGCTCTCACATTCTATTACTTTAATACATATTCTTTGAATCATTAAAGAGCAGAGCCCAACATTCCTTGTTTGATCCAGCTTCTGGGAAGTGGTATCTCTTATTCCTCTCAGTGGATTTCACTTATTCATGCTCTCTTTATCCTCCTGTGACCAGTGCTTTCTGTATTGTGAAAAGTAAAAAGCTCTTGTTTTGGAAAGAATCACTTCTTAGGGTTCTTTGACCAAAGCTAGGAAGGGAAGGGCAGTTTGCCCCTGATACCCCAACTTCTGGTCATCTAGAATAATGAGGGGATTTCTAATTCCTTCCCTTCCAAATCTGTATTGCAGCCCATCCTCTTGATCCCTCATGGATGGAAATGTGGAATCTTTGTGGCCCAGGCTGATTAACTCCATACTATCTTCATGTTTCGAGGATATGCATCCTCCACCGATGTAGAAAGTGGCTTCTTTGTGATTTAATCAGTGGTCTTTGAGAGTGGCTAAAGTGGGAAAATTCTTCACTCTGAGACCAACCTGGTAAAGAGACTCCCTAGACTTGTCCAGACTGATCTGTGGATACCAGGCTTACAGTCCATCCCCTGCCTGCTGTTTGGACCTACTGGAGTATGTGCTCTGAGGGAATAGCATTCTAGGACCAGGACAAGGAGCATAAAAAGTCAAATTTAGACCAGATAGCAAGAAAAATGTCGACCATTATTGGCAAAACAAAGTGAAATGAACTTCTTCAGTAGTCAAAGAGCACATGAAGATAGCTAGGGATCTCACAGTGGGGATTCCTTTCAGGGATGGGTTGGACTAGATGGCCTCTAAGGTCCCATCCAGCTCCAAGATTCTCAGATTCTGCTACTTAAAGTCCTCTCCACACCATAGAACCTGGGTTTGAATCCTGGCATTGGATGAACTTGATTAAGATGTTTTCTTTCTTCCTTTTTCTAGAGTCAGTAAGGTGACTCAGTGGTGACCAGGTGACCCCGGACACATCATTGAACCTGTGTTGGCCTCTATTTCCTCAACTATAAAATGGAATGCTATTGCACCTACCCGCAAAGGATTTTTATGAGGATGAATTGAGATAATATTAGAAAATGCTTAGTACAGCACTTAGCACATAGTAGATGCTCTATAAAGCTTTATCATCTCCCTCCCTTCTCCCTTTTCCCTGGCTTCTACAAAATGAAGGAGTTGGAGAAGGCAATGGAACAATCCTGAATTTTATTGTCCAGAGGACCTGGGTTCCAATCTCGGGTCTACCAAATCCCTTCCTGCATGACCTTGATCTAACTACTTCCCCAGGCTTCACTTTCCATATCTGTCAAAGGAAGAGGTTAAAAGACAGTGGTGGAGTTCAAATAGAAAAGGGGCCACTAAACGTGCATAAGGATCCATATGGGAAGCACATTGACTTAGAAAACCAAGTAGAAGCATTATCTATGTTCTATTGTATCATTATTTATTTTATTAAGTATTTCCCAATTACATTTTAATCTGGTCCAGGTCTTACTTGGGAGTGTTGTGGGTACGTTGGTTATTGCACACTGGATACCTCTGGACTGGAGAATCTCAAATCTAAGACGCATACCAGCTCTCAGCCCATGATCTTGAGGTCAGATCATAGATCTAGACATATGAGACGTTCATTAGAGGCACCAAGTGCAAATCCTTTATTTTACAGATGTGGAAACTGAGGCAAATAGCCCTCCTAGATGGCCAGGATCGCTTTTCTTTGTATCTTGAGTGAGTACCTGGTACAGTGTTTGGCACATAGTGTTTAATAAACGCTTATTGAGTGACTGATAAGTGACATGCCCAGAGTGAATCCAGCTGGTAAATATGGGAGGCAGGATTTGAACTGAGATCTTCCCAGGGCCAAGTCTGTTCTATTTCCCTACCTTCTCAGAATTCTCTTCTAGCACCTCTGAAGCCAGGATCCCAGAGCCTTATTCTCCTTCTGTCCCCCATCCCCAACACACACACACACACACACACACACACACACACACACACACACTCACACACTGACTGGGAAAAGACAAAAACAAAGGAAAGAAAAGACAGGAAACACTGGAGGCCCTGGTATCTGCCACAAGCATTACTGGACACTGGGAAAATCCCCCAAGCTGTGGGAGGGAGGAGGTGGGGGCCCTGCAGGCCTGGGTGTCTAACCTCAGCCACTTGTCAGACTGTAAACATAATCCCCCCATGTCAGGCCTGGGGAGAGCCCATGTTGTCACCTTGTTTCCAAAGCTGTTCACATGGGGAAACAGCTGGAACAGCCCAGCTGGCTTTTCCTCTTCTTTCCTGCCCCCTCCACCCCCCCAAATAAAAGGCTTGAGACACTGAAGAGGAAATTCAGAGGAGGGGAAGGCAGTTTACGAGGGAGGGCCAGGGGGCTGGGGCCAGGCCTGGAGGAAATCTCACTAAATGAATGTTTGTTTTAATGGAAGTGAAAGAGCTGGGGCTGGGCCTGGCCTGTGAGGCTGGGGGCTATGGGCGGGGAGAGTGGGGGATGGGGAGTTGCCTAGGCTGGGCTCACAGATGGGTCATTGTGAAACTCGGGGAGCCTGCCCATTAAGTATTTTAATGGGCAAGAGGTGGGGAAAAAGCTCGAGTAGCAGTTAGTTGTGGAAGCTGAGATCTTGTCCTTCACAAAAGCCCCAGAAAGCATCGCCTTTGGTTCATTCTGAAGTTTTCTGCTGCCCCAGCCTTATTCTCCACGTCTCCCCTCTCCTGCCAACAGCCCTTCCTCCTGCTCTTCCAAAGCCCAGGTCCCATGTGACAATCAGCAGTATCCTTTGTTGCTGCCCTGTTGCTAAACAGAACATATACCCTGGGCTGCTAAGAACAAGTGATGGTGAAAGAGCCAGACAGGCCATTGCCATGGAATAGAAGCTCTTTGAGGGCAAAGATGTTTCATTGTGGTGTTTCTATCTCCAGCGCCTTGCACAGCCCAGTGCTGAGTAGGTGCTTAATAAATGATGATTGATGGACCGAGGATTGCATGAGGATTCAAACCCCCCCTGTTAGGAGAGAGGTTAACATAGGACATGAAGAAGATCTCTGGGCTTGTTGGGTTCTGATCTTGGATATTTCCTAGCTGTGGAACTTGTGGAAGTCAACTCTCAATCCCCTCATTCTTACAATGGAAAGACTGGATTAGATACCCACCACGGTCCCTTTCAGCTCTGATACGTCACGGGTCTGGGATTATCCCCTCAGCACAGCCACGCACTGACCTCTGCTGGTGAGGTTGTGTTGTCACTGAGCCAAGTGGAAATGGAATTTTAAGAGGTTGTGGGTTATAATTAAGATGATAGAATTAAAGCTAGAAGAGACCTTTGAGGTTCTAGAGATCAGGATCTGAAACTCCTACAGGTAAAGTGACTTTGCCCAAAGTCACACTGGGAGGTATAACTGAGATTTGAACTCGAGCCTTCTGATTTCAAATCTAGAACTCTCTCCACTACACCACATTCAGTTTGTTTGTTTTCATTCATGTCCGGCTCTTTGTGACCCATTTTGGGGTTTTCTTGGCAAAGATACTAGAGTGGTGTGCCATTTCCTTCTCCAGCTCATTTTACAGATGAGGAAACTGAGGCAAACTGGGTTAAGTGACTTTCCCAGAGACACACAGCTATCAAGTATCTGAGGCTGGATTTAAACTCATGAAGCTGAGTCTGGTTCTATCCACTGTGCCACCTCGCTGTCCTGTCTATACCATATTATCTCTCAATAATATATCGATGGAGGATTAATATCCACAGTTCTTGGCAGCACTAGGATTCTCTCTCACTGTGGACCAGGGGGTGCTAGGCTCCCAGGGGGGTTCTTTTGTTATATTTACCCCTGGATAACTGCTTTTACCCCAATACCACTACCTCTCTGGCTTCATCAATGAAGCTTTTCTAACTCCACATCTCGAGATTCCTCTTTATAAGTATTCCAGGTTGGGTGTTGGGAATAGAGGCTGAGGGCTTTGTTTAATTTACTCAGTATTAACTCCTGAGACTGTGAATATCTGCCATCTTCCTCCTTACCAAGGCAGCTTAGGATCACGGACATCACCACAGAAAGGTCAGAGCCCGATCCCTTCAAGGAGGCACTGGCTTGGCATATAGCAAGTCAGCATCCAGGAAACTCCAACCAGCAAAGACCTGCCTCAGAGACAGTGCCACACATGGGAAGAGTAGTGGACTTGAGAGTCAGAAAACTAAGCCAAAGTCTGGCCTCTGGCACTTATTAGCTATAAAAACGGGAGCAGTCTTTCATTTCTAGGACTCAGTTTCCTTGGCTCCAAAATAAGGGCATTGTACTGAAGCAGCCCTTTGGGTCCTCTTCTGCACTAACATTCTATGGTTATAACTTTTACTCACTGCAGTTCCCAGTTGTTATAAGTTGTCTACAGACAGCAGAGCGGGAAGATGAACACATGAATGAGGGGGCAGGGAGGGACGTGGGGAAATTGCTGAGATGGCATTATTTTGCAAGCAACTGAGACTGGGAGGGAAGGCACTCAGACATGAGGAGGAGGCGAGAGGGATGGGGAGAAGGGGCGTGGGAGGAGGGAGTCCAGCTCAGGAGCAGACGGGGGATTCAGCAGGATGAGGCTGGACCCAAAGACTCTTCTCCTTGTAGATTAACCCTGCCCCCAAAAAAAGGTGGAGAGGAAGGCATAGAATGCCCCTTCCTAGTGACTGGGAAAGCTGAATATTGACAAGGAGAACATTTGCAAATCCCTCTCCCCTCTTGCTGTAGCAGCCCTGGAGAAGGAGGCCAATGGTCACATGCATCTTTTGAGGCTGAAGGGAGTTACGTTCAGGCCCATAGATACTCAATTATCCCTTGTGCAAAGTTATACACATCCATCCCAGCTGACTGGCTTTCGTTTTCTCTCTTTCTTTTTTCTTTAGTTTTTTGGATTTCATTCTGTCCAGATGCTTTCTCAGCTTACAGAGCTGGATAATTACCCTACATTTGGCCCATCCAAAGTTCTTTTTTTCTGTTTGTTTGGGGAATTTTTTTTCATGCTTGCCTCCTGCATCTGATAACTGGATTACTGTGTGTGTGTGTGTGTGTGTGTGTGTGTGTGTGTGTGTGTGTGTGTGTGTGTGTGTGTGTGTATGAATCACAGCTTTCTGGATTATAGTGGAAAACATCCAAGAGTAGGAGGACTAAGTCCATATAAACAAACTAAAGGGGACCAAGTTTCCTTCGGGAGAGTGCTAAATGCCAGGCTTGCTCCAAGCCAGAGAGAGCCCCTCCTTCCCAGGCTAAATCTGGGGTGGATGTCCCACGGGCCTGCCTTGGCTCTCCGCACTTGACCTTTGTGGAGGTTCTAGAGCATGTTCACAAGGATATCTAGACAGAATGGAGGTCTTCACTCCTGGTCTTCTCCCTATCACTCATTCAGTGCCTGACTTCAGATTTATGGCCTCTGGCATTTACTCACTCCTCTCCCTCACCTTCCCCCTCCCTCCTTTTCACAAATGCTTATATTTTGCTTCAAGCTGCCGGCTCCATGGGAGAGGAGGAGACATTCAGAATCCAGATCTTAGCATGATGTTCCTCAGTCATAGGGAAAAAGAGGGGATTGTGGATTCTCCATATGCTGCAAGACGCAAGTCCTCCTGGTTCATTCCTTCTGCTTTGTCTTTTCTTCTTTTCTTTACTATAATAGCTTTATTACAATGAGGATCATTATAAACATGATTATTATAATAATATAACATTATAGTTTAATATAGTATAAATAATTATAATTCATTTGGACCTATGATTTATCAGGATGGGGAACTCCCATATAAAAACCTTCCTTCACTGGTTCAGACCATTAACTTATCTAACTTAAGAGTCTTAGTGAATTGCCTTAAATGCTACATGATTGGCCACTGTCACCCAGTTAATCCATGTCTCAGACAAGACTTGAACCTAGGTCACCCTGATTCCAACACTTGTCATTTATAATGCTATGCCTATCCACTAATCTCCATTTCCCACCTGATTATACTCCAGACTTCTCCACTATACCCCAGCCAGGAACACTTTTTTTCTTGCAAGACCACATAATCCCAGTAACTCATACCTCAACAGCACCCTCTGCCCTTGAGGCCCCACTGATTGGAAGATGGAATGAAGAGTTCTCCCTAGGGCTTCCATTTAAGGAAGGTACCCAGGCTAGCTATGTCTTCCTTTCTCACTCAGTTGCATGCCTTTTAACTTCTTCAAACGCCCCCCATCCTCAGACGATTCCTTTCCTTCTCTCACCCCCTCCCAGTCCTCCTGACTCCAGGGCCATTGCTCTATCCAATGTGCCATCTGGCTGCCCCCTTTTAGTTTTTAAAGCCCTTCGTGATCTGATCCCAATTTACCTTTCAAGCCTTATTAGATATTACTTCCTTTCCTGAACTCTACAGCTTAGCCAATTGACCTCCTTGCTGTGCTTCACACACAATTTTTCCCCACCTCCATGAGCAGAATACACTTTGTTCTCAGGGCAGCTAGGTGGTGCAGTGGATAGAGCACCAGTGCAGGAGTCAGGAGGACCTGAGTTCAAACGTCACCTCAGACACTTGACACTCACTAGTTGTGTGACCTTGGGCAAATCACTTAGCCCCAATTGCCTCATCCTGGGTCATCTCCAGTCTTCCTGAGGAATATCTGGTCACTGGATTCAGATGGCTCTGGAGGAGAAATGAGGCTGGTGACCTGCACAGCCCTCCCTCACTCAGGACAAAGGCAAGTGCAAGTCATGTCATCACTTCTCTGATGGCCACGAAGGACGAACACACACACACACTTTATTCTCACCCTTATGTCTAGTATGCTTTGTTTTCTTCAGCTAATCTGTCATTCTTTTTCATTGTATTGGATTATTTGATCCATTTACATTTAAGTTTTGATTTATGTTTATGTTTCCTTCTATTTGTATTTAATTTTTGATACTTTTTTTTACAAACTACAAATTTTTACAATTTTTTTCTCTTCCTCTGTAAACACAGTATTTTATTTTATCAGTTGTTTTAGCTAAATTTACTTTAAGGAAGACCCCTTCCCAGTAGCTTCTCCTCTCATCCTCAAACCCTCCCTCCTTTTTTGTCATACCTTTTCCTAATTCTGGAGTTTTGCTTAACTTATTAATTCCTTTTTCTTTCTTCCTCTCAGTTAAATAATCAAGTATAATATTCCTTCAACTTGGGTGGTTTGCTGGGGGGTTTTTTATTTCAATTCCCCCATCTTTTTCTAAAAAAGTATTTCTTTCCCTCATTACTTCTCTTCCTTTTTGGTCTGTTTGAGACTTTTATCTCTGTTTCATGACCCTTAGACTTATTTAGTTCCTCTTTAGTCTTTGTATTCTTTATGCATTTAAAGCTTCTAAAATACCCATTTTAAATTCCTTCTTTTAAAGAGTTTCTATGTTATTACCTTATAGATCTTGCCTCCTGGCAATAGAGAGGATAGAAACATTATATCAGCACTGCAATTTTCCTGTGTCCTTGATTAGGCATTTCTTTACTCTCCTTTGCCTTTCCCATGATAATATCCCTCCCCCCATTTCTAGGCCCATTCCCTCCCCCTCTTCTGGGTACCAGTCGCCTCTAGGATCTTCTCTTGAGGCAGGATGAGTGATCTAAGTACAAAATCGTTGCCGATTGCCCCCTAGTAAGGTGCCCACCTCTGACTATAGAATCTCTCTCCCCCATTAGGATCTTTCTTCAATGCGACCCCCTCCCACCAATGAAATGAAATGTTCTCCCTTTCCTTTCCCTCTTTATATCCTTTAACCATTCTCTTGTAGGTTTTCCTCTGTCTGAGATGCTTTGCTGTGTTGTTTTCCTTTCATTATTAACTATTTACCTGATTCAGGTACATCATACGTTCCCTTCAATTTTCTTTCTCTCTTTACCCCTCTTATGTGCCCTCTTATTCTATACTTCAAAAAATGTGTTCACCTGTAGGCAGGTGATGTATGGTTGAGTCCGTAATGTTTCAGGCCTGTTCCTCCATCAGAATTTCCTCTCTTTGACTTCTGCTTTCTCCCTTGTCTCCATACATACTTTCAGAAAGAAATCTCCTTCTTGTTACATTTTTAGCCTCACAGGTGTCATTCTCTTTTTATTTTTTTCTGGAATAATTTATTTCATTACCTGTGCCTTTCTTCATTGCTGTATTTGTTTACCTTTCTTGTATTTTCTGTTGTCTGGGATGGCTGCAAAACAAATAATGAGATCAGGTCCAGCTTCCTTTATAGGAATGTTTCAAATATCCCTTTTTATTGAAGATCCATCTTTTTTCATTAATGGTTAAGCTCAGATTTAGAGACTGGGTCACCCCGGGCCGCACTTTCAGCTCCTGTTCTCTTTAGAACACATTGTTCCAACTTCTCTTACAGCTTCTGGTGCATGTAGAACAGTCTGGTGTTATCTGAATTTCTTTTCTTTTGTATATTTGAAAGTCTTTCTTCTGGTGACCTATACAGTTTATTGTTTGTCACTGAAATGATCACATTTAATTCCTAGGTGTCTTGAAGTGATCACCTCACACTTAGGGTACTGCAATAGTCTCTGGTAAGTCTGCCTGTTACAAGTCTCTACCAGCTCCAGTCCATTGTCCGCTGAACTGTGAAACCAATTTTCCTGAAATCCAAACTGACCATGTCACCCCCATAACTTAATAAACTCCAGTGGCTGCTGGATCCTGCAGGATCAAATATAAATCCTTCTGCTTGGTGTCCCAAATCCTTCATTACCTAGCCTTCTCCTATCTTTACTGTCTCCTTACATCCTATAGACCACCATGTATTTTCAGTACAGTAACTCCAGCCTCTTTGCTATTCCTACAACATAGATGCTCTATCCCCCTATTCCAGGCATTTTCACATTCATGGAATGCTTTCCTTCCTCATCTCCTCCACCTCCTGGCTTTCTGGCTTCTTTCAAGTCATAGCTACAGTTCTATCTCCTAGAGGAAACCTTCCCCAGCCCCCCTTAATCCCAGGACCTTCCCTCTGTTGATTATCTCCAATTGATCCTGGAGATAACTTGTTTGCACATAGTTTTTTGCCTATTATCTCCCCCACTAGATTGTGAGCTCTTTGGGAACAGAGATTTTTACCATTCCTTGTATGCCTGGGGCATAAGATGGAGCCTGCCACATAGAAGTCACTTCAGAAATGTTTGCTGGCTGACTGGAGGCAATTTGTGAATTCTTGTGATTGACACTTTCCCAATTCTGTGTTCAGACGTTGTGGTCCTTTGTGTGTTATTTCCTGCATTGTGGTATTTAGGGTTTTTATTTAATTATCTTCTTTCGGAGATCTATAATTCTTAAATTGTCTTTACACTTATCTTCAACATCAAGGTGCGCTTGTATAAAGATCATATTTTCTTATAATGTCATTGCTTTATTTTAACCCCTTTCCAGATTGTTCTTCATTGATATATTTTTTGCATTCTCAATCCACAGTTCTCTTTTTGGTTTCTTTGGTGAGATGTGGGACTGTGCATTCAAGCTTTTTGTTTTTGTTTTAATTCTGCCAGCTATTTCTGATGTGTGGGCCATAATTTCTGACTTTACAAACCTTATTTTTCTCTTTAACTAGTCAGGAATATCCTTCCTCTTTCAGTTATCCACAGGGTCCCCCTGCCTCTTCAGGTATTCGTTCATTTTCCTTTGTCCTACAATATTTATTTATAGACATTTGAAACTCTTTAGGTGATCTGGAGGCTATCTTCCCTTCTGCTTCTCACATCTTTTAATATCTTCCCAATTGGCTTAATCTGCTTGGTCTCAAGGTCTTTATCTTACTTCAGGTAATTTCAATCTTTTTTTTCTTTATGTTCCCTGATGGCTCACTTTCTGACTCCTTCCCTTTTGCATGTGGTTTCTGAGCAGGGCTAAGCCTTACAGCTGTCTCAGCCTCCTCTCACACTGGGCAATTCATGTTTCACCAGCCTTGGAATCTGCCCTAAGTGACTTTGGAAGAGAACAGAATTGGCCCCAGCTGAATGCCAGCCCTCTTTATTTCAAGCCCAATGTTTCCATACATGCTGGGCTAGATGATCTGGAAGGTCCTCTCTGTGTATCTGTTCTGTGACTGGTTATAGTCAAATGGGAGTTCAGGTTTAAGGAGATACTTTGTTAAAATAGGTCTTTACTGCTATTTGTCTTGATTCACTAATATCCCTGTGTGGATTGTAAACTCCTTGAAGGCAGGTACTATCATGTGCCTCTTTTTGTCTCCTCAGCACTTAGCAGGGTACCTGGCACATAGTAGGTGCTTAATAAATGTTTGTTGATTGCTCTTCTGGAGTCAAGGAGAGCTGAGTTCAAACCCAGCCTCAGACACTTCCTAGCTGTGTAAGCCTGGGCAAGTCACCTCACCCTGTTTGCCTCAGTTTCCTCATCTATAAAAATGAGCTGGAGAAGGAAATGGCAAATCACTCCAGTATCATTGACAAGAAAACCCCAAGTGGGCTCATAAAAAGTCAGAGAAAACTGAAACAATTGCTTGATTGATTAATGTACCTATGTCTGATGAGGGTAGCTTTTCCTCTGTGGTTCCATCTTTCAAAGAAACTTGGGTCATCTTCACGTAGCCATGGGACATTCCTATGATGAGGGAAAATCTTTAAGGCAGTACATGCTGGACCATGGTGAAGACTTCTGTTCTATTTATAATTCTTCTCTGTTTTGGGGCTCTGCAATTTCATCTATCAGGTCTCTGTGACACTGTGCTAGATGCTGGGAATAAAAGGGCCAAAATGAAACAGTGCCTCACCCCAACAAGCTTACAAACAATATGTACATATGTAACAGGGGACTAACAGCTGGGTGGCTCAGTGGATAGAGCTCAGGATCCGCAGTGAGGAAGATCTGAGTTCAAATTCAGATTCAGATACTTACTAGCTGCATGACCCTGGGCAAGTCACTTCATCTCTGTTTCCCTTAAACCACTGGAAAAGGGAAATGACAAACCACTCCAGTATCTTTGCTAAGCAAACCCTGTAATGGGGTCATGAAGAGTCAGACATAAAACTGAACGATTAAACAACAGTGGACTAGCTCATTCACGGAATAAATTCCCACTGAGAAAAGGCCAGGGAATTGCTTTCAGGAGAAACTTGACAGCATGTAATGGAAGGGTCTCAAGAGAGACCTTGGAGCATGTGTAGACATTCTGTAACTGGTTCTGGTCTATTAACCATGTGATGAGTGGAAGCCTCTTTGGTTGCATAGACAACATTGGCAATAACAGAACAGAGCCTGTACCACTCTCAGTTGATCCTGCTGGCTGGACCTCTGCTGCCAGTTTGACACCTTCAGGAATGGCCTCTTATGAGGAATGATATGTTTAAAGGAGAGGGCTTGATGACAGATGAGGAAACTGAGCCCTGGAGAGAGAAAGCAATTCATCTTGGGTCACACAGACAGTGAGTGATAGAGTGGGTCAACTCTTCCCAGGATGCCTATGTGCATCCATCCCCATTTAAACCAACGTCTGTCCCCAGAGCCAAAAGACACAAAGTGAGGAGAAGTGAGAGGGCTTGACTTTTACTTAGATTCCTCTGGTTTTTCCCCAGGGCCCTTAAGTATACTCCACATTGGAAGCTGAGAATCAGTCCTGGTATGGTTCCATCTGACAAGGCTGGAGGCTAAAGGGAGGGTCTTGTCCTGTGCTCTCTCAAGAAGCCAAGCTGTGAAGTTCATACATTGGCCCTGCCCCTATTCCCATGACCACAAGAAAGGACCCTCTTGGAGGCCCCAGCCCTCCCCTGCCTCTGCCTTCCACAGGAGGTGGTGAAAGCAGGCAGGGGGAGGTATCTGGTACAAACTCTCCCTCCTCCTCCACTGACTCCCTCAAGAGGAAAGGCTGGAACGTTTATGGCAGCCTTATACATAATTCAAAAAAGGGGAGTGGACTCCTTCTCTCTGTCCCAAACTCCCAGAGCTTCCTTCACAGCTGGCCCCTGATCTTGCAGGATCAAGGCTGGGCTCTCTCAGAGAATGTAGTGCTGGGAGGGACCTTAAGGATCAGCTCCCTCCTTTTAGACATGAGGGAGAGAGTTCAGTGTGAGCAGTTGAGTGTGCATCTGACCCCAGGCTATCTGATTTCAAATCCAGTGCTCTCTTCACCCAGGAACTATGCCCCCTTCCATCAATGACTTTCTATGTTCTGTAAAGAATCATGTAGTGGAGAAAGCTCTGGGTTTGGCTCAATCGCTAACTTGAAGTGCGACCTTATATAAAGTACATTGAGGCAGCTAGGTTGACTGGTGGATAGCACACTAGACTTGGAGTTGGGAAGACCTGAGTTCAAATCCTTCCTCAGACCCTTTTTATATTTGTGACTGTGGGAGAGTCACTTAACCTCTTTATCTGTAAAATGGGGATAGTAATAGCACCTGCCTCACAGGTGAGGACCAAAGGAGGTAACTTACATAAAACACTTTGAAAATATGCTATGTAAATTCCAGTTATCATCATCATCATCATCATCATCATCATCATCATCATCATATTTAGAACTGGAAGATACCTTAGAAGCCATATCTAGTTAAATTTATAGATGAGGAAACTGAGGCACAGAGAGATTTGTGACTGACCCAAGGTCCCACAGACAGAGAGTGGCAGAGCCAGCCAGGATCTGAATCCAGGTCTTCTAATTCTAAATCTTGAGTTTCCCCCCATACCATGAAGCTTCTCAATGCCCAGGGCCTCAGTTTCCCATTTATAAAGGCTAGACTGTATAATCCCCTAAGATTCCTTACAGTCGTAACATTCTCTGGTGGATAATTTCAGGGATTCCCCAGACATCTATTTCTTCTACCTTGATTGTAACTTGATAAAAGCCCCGTTAAAAGGACAGAACAAAGGAAAAGCCTGAGTTGAGCAAGAGACTGGTTGAAATACAGTTTTTCTTTCCCAGGGGAGAACCTAGAGCTCCAGGCTAGGTCCCCCTCTATCACCTCCCCTTGTGTCATGGAGATTGGCTTTCTACTACAGGGCCAAGGTGGTGACTGTCTGCAGAGGGTTAAATGTAGGAGGAAAGAGAATACAGTATTTACCAATCAAAAGACCTGGGTTTGAATCCTAGAGTGGTCATATACTTAGTGCTAATTCTTACTATGGGGCAGCTATATGATGCAGTGGACAGAGCACCCAACTTGAAGTCAGGAAGACTTATCTTGCTGAGTTCAAATTTGGCCTCAGACACTCAGACAACTGTGTGACCCAGGGAAAGTCACCTAACCCTGTTTGCCTCAGTTTTCTCATCTATAAAATGAACTGGAGAAGGAAATGGCAAACCACTCCAGTATCTTGGCCAAGAAAACCCCAAATGAGGTCACAGAAGAGTTGGACATGACTGAAACGACTGAACAAAATTTCTCACTGTCCTATGAGCCCAAGGGAGCCTAGCTGGGTTCTACTAGAGAAGCTAGATGACAGCTCAGATGTGGAATGGGACTACAAGGGTGGTCAGAGAGCCAGACTATCTTTGGAAACATTGGTTCAGATCAGACCTCAGACATAGCTGTGTAATCTTGGATAAGTCACTTAACTACTCTCTGCCTCAGTTTTCTCATCTGTAAAATATTCATGCCTTCTAAGGTATCTTCCAGCTCTATGATTTGTTGGAGGCTGCTTCCCAGGTCTCCTTTTACTAGCCTAAAGCTTAATGTAACATAATTCCAGAATTCCCAATTTGAAAGGTATTTCAGAGAGCATAGCTTAAGCAAGCACCTTCCTGTACTGGAGGAGCATTCCATGTGACCATTTCCAAGAATCTTACATCTTCTATAGTTCTACCTTCTAAGGTATCAACCACCATTATTGATGCACTAGAGGCAACTCATACCATCTCTAGAAAACTAACTGGTAAATTTTCAGTATGACACATCCAGGAAATTGGCAAGCACTACAAAATCAGGGCTTGATTCATTGTTTGATTGTCTAGACTTAAGAAAGTGATGGGGAAAAGATAAATAATGTTGATTCAACTTTAAAGTGGGTGTCTCATGAAAGTTGGGTGTTAAACATTTACCTGAACATGAGGGGATATTAGAAATGGCATTCTTGAGGAGACAGCCTCTGAGTTTCTGTCATTCTGCTACATGTGGGGAGCTCCTTACCTTCCAGAGAGAGCCATCCCAATTAAACAATCTGATTTGATAAACTGGCTTTGTGTTCAGGGTGGAACTGGAGGGACAAAGATGAAAAGTAACAGTTTCAGAGTGACACGAGTTTACATTTTGGGGACAGCTCTAAGTGTGAGGGAGTTCTCATGGAGTAAAATCTCATATGTTGGGGCGGAGCCAAGATGGCCGAGTAGAAAGACAAAAAAATGCGGGGTCTCCCCGCACAGCCCATAAAATACCTGTAAAGAGGGACTCTCAACAAATTTTGGAGCAGAAGAGGGGGAGAACAACAAAGTGGAGGAGATTTCCAGCCCAGGGTGACCTGAAAGGCCCATGGGAAAGGTTGGTTGCACCAGACACGGAGCCGAGCATGGAGCCCAGCCCAGCCTTGGCTACAGGCTCAGTTGGACAAGACTCTGGGAGGAGGACACCTTGGGGGTGGAATCTCCAGTCACAGAAGCGGGTCCTCAGATCCCTCAACCCACAGGCACCAAAAGTCAGTGATGGGGTTTTCTCAGCTGGCCAGGAAGGGAGAAGGACCTTCCCATAGCTCTGGTCTCAGGCAGCAGCCCGCAGAGGCCACACCAGGCAGGCAGCTGCAGATCTCAAGGAAGCCCCTACAGCAGCCCAACACCATTGCTGGATCGTAAAAACCCCTGGGGGCACTAAGGGAGCTGGTCTTTGTTTTGCACTGAATGGTGGCCCTGCCCCCACAGCTTGACTGAATCTCACCCCCCACCCCCCCACCCCCGTGCTAGCTTGATGGAACTGGAGGTTAGGTGCCTCTGGAGAGGAAACTGTGCTAAGATTTTGGGCACAAAAATCCCTCCCTGCACCCAGACCAGATTGATTACGCCAGCTTGGAGGAACTGATATCTTACAGGTCCCCAGAGTATACCCTACTCTTGACAAAGGACCCAAAAGCCAAGTAATTGGTTGGGAAAATGCCCAAAAAAGGGAAAAAATAAGACTATAGAAGGTTACTTTCTTGGTGAACAGATATCTCTTCCCATCCTGTCAGATCAGGAAGAACAATTCTTAACATCAGGGAAAGACACAAAAGTCAAGGCTTCTGTATCCCAAACATCCAAAATAAGTATTCAATGGGCTCAGGCCATGGAAGAGCTCAAAAAGGATTTTGAAAATCAAGTAAGAGAGGTGGAGGAAAAATTGAGATGAGAAATGAGAGAGATGCAAAAAAATCATAAAAGCAGGTCAGCACCCTGCTAAAGGAGACCCAAAAAGATGCTGAAGAAAATAACACCTTTAAAAATAGGCTAACTCGATTGGCAAAAGAGGTTCAAAAAGTCAATGAGGAGAAGAATGCTTTCAAAAGCAGAATTAGCCAAATGGGAAAGGAGGTTCAAAAGCTCACTGAAGAAAATAGTTCTTTCAAAATTACAATGGAACAGACAGAGGCTAATGACTTTATGAGAAACCAAGAAATCACAAAACAAAACCAAAAGTACGAAAAAATGGAAGATAATGTGAAATATTTCATTGGAAAAACAACTGACCTGAAAAATAGATCCAGGAGAGACAATTTAAAAATTATGGGACTACCTGAAAGCCATGATCAAAAAAAGAGCCTAGACATCATCTTTCATGAAATTATCAAGGAAAACTGCCCTGAGATTCTAGAACCAGGTAGCAAAATAAATATTGAAAGAATCCACCAATCACCTCCTGAAAGAGATCCAAAAAAGAGAAACTCCTAGGAACATTGTGTCCAAATTTCAGAGTTCCCAGGTCAAGGAGAAAATATTGCAAGCAGCTAGAAAGAAATAATTCAAGTATTGTGGAAATACAATCAGGATAACACAAGATCTAGCAGATTCTACATTAAGGGATTGAAGGGCATGGAATATGATATTCCAGAGGTCAAAGGAACTAGGACTAAAACCAAGAGTCACTTACCCAGCAAAACTGAGTATAATACTTCAGGGGAAAAAATGATCTTTCAATGAAATAGAGGACTTTCAAGCATTCTTGATGAAAAGACCAGAGCGGAAAAGAAAATTTTACCTTCAAACACAAGAGTCAAGAGAAGCATGAAAAGGTAAATAGCAAAGAGAAATCATAAGGGACTTATTAAAGTTGAATTATTTACATTCCTGCATGGAAAGACAATATTTGTAACTCTTGAAACTTTTTTCAGTGTATGGGTAGTTGATGGGATTACACACACACACACACAGAGCACAGGGTGAATTGAATAAGATGGGATCATATCTTAAAAAAATGAAATTAAGTGGTGAGAGAGAAATATACTGGGAGGAGAAAGGGAGAAATGGAATGGGGCAAATTATCTCTCAGAAAAGAGGCAAGTAAAAGACTTTTCAGTGGAGGGAAAAAGGGGGGAGGTGAGAGAAAAAACATGAAGCTTATTCTCATCACATTGGACTAAAGGAAGGAATAAAATGCACACTCATTTTGATATGAAACCTATCTTACAATACAGGAAAGTGGCGGAGAAGGGGATAAGCAGGGTGGGAAGGGATGATGGAAGGCAGGGCAATGGGAGGAGGGAGCAATTAGAAGTCAACACTCTTGGGAAGGGACAGGGTCAAAAGAGAGAGTAGAAGAAATGGGGGGCAGGATAAGATGGAGGGAATTATAGTTAGTCTTACACAACACAACTATTATGGAAGTCATTTGCAAAACTACACAGATATGGCCCATGTTGGATTGCCTGCCCTCCCAGGGGGTAATGGGTGGGGAGGGAGGAATGGGTAGAAGTTGGAACTCAGAGTTTTAGGAACAACTGTTGAGTATTGTTCTTGCAACTAGGAAATAGAAATACAGGTAATGGGGTATAGAAAGTTTTCTTACCCTACAGGACAAAAGAGACTATGGGGATAAGGGAAGGGAAGGATGTTGGAACAGAGGGCAGATTGGTGATAGGGGCAATTAGAATGCTTGGCGTTTTGGGGTGGGGGGAGGGGAGAAATAGAGAGAAAATTTGGAACCCAAAATTTTGTGGAAATGAATGTTGAAAAGTTAAATAAATAAATTAAAAATAAAATAAAATAAAATTGTTTCCAGTTAAAAAAACCTCATATATGTTACAAGATCTGTGAGAGCTCTGTGGTTACTTCCAGATCTTAAATCCTATTATTCTAAAAAGCTAAATTCTTCATCTGTGCCTTCCCAACCATCCTCCTAGTTTTGCTCTACTAATCAACCAATCAATTGTTTTCCATTTATTAAATATTTACTATGGGCTAGGGACTCTGCTAGCCAATGGGGATGCACAGAAAAAAATATGGAACAAGAAGTGTACATCCTATGAGGAAAAGCAATGTGTGAATATATGTGGATTTAAAATAAACATAAGGCAACATGCAGGAGTGGGGGAAGCACTGGTTGTGGGAGCAGGGTTAGGGGGAGAGATCAGAAAGATCCTTCTGTAAAAAGTGGTTCTTGAGCTGGGTTTTGAGAGGTAGAGAGAGTGTATGCCAGGCTTGGTGGAGAGGGTTGGTGTCTAATCCTTCTTCCCTACAAGTACCATAAAAACATTTGAATACTGTAAAGGTCTTTGCAATAGTAAAGCTACTTAAAAACACAAGCTTTCAATATTGTTATTCGGTGACGAAGTCGGGCAGGGGAGTCAGGGCTCTTACCTATTAGATGAGGGGGCTGGATTGGATGCTCTCCCCTTTGCTCCTGCGACCACTGGCTTGCCTTGAACATTTCTTCTCTTCCTTTGGAATTTTGCTCCACTTTGAATCAGTTGTTTTGGATTCTGAGAAATGCATGCTTAGCAAAATCTCCCCCTCTTCTTTAACTCCCACTTCCCTCACCCTTGCTTGAGCTCCATGGGTATATTCACGTGATGGGGTTATTGAGTTCATAATTATACTGAGAATGATACATAAAAATGACTTTCCTTGAAACATGGCAACATGGAACTATTTTCCATCATCTTGGCTTCTTTGTGAGGCAGGGATGGTGGATACTTGACTAGCCCTCCAATGACCCTCTATCCACAGCCCACCACTGATGAAAAGGCTACCTGGTCTGGCGGCTAGTGGTTGATGGTGGGCAGCTTTGGGAGCTGGAACTGGTGGTTAAAGGCTTCAGATGGCTCCTTATGTCTGGAGAGATGGGTATGAAAATAGGGGTGCAGGAGAGGTTTTGCTTTGGGTCTTACTTTGTACAATTGAACCATCAATAGAAGATTGTCCCAGAAGATTGTCTAGTATGGCCCAAGATGCATTTATTTTGTGATTTTCTGATTTCTTGGAAGACTGATTCCCTACCCATAGTTTACATAAAGATAAGTGGTCCAGGAGTCATGACATCCAGATTCTTCTCCTGGACATTAACAGTAAGTTAATATAACCTTGAACAAGCCTTCTGTCACTAGACCCTACCTGTAAAATGAGGTGGGGTTAAACTAGAAGGCACCTGTAGTATTCCTTGCCCTATGACTTAAGGTTTTTCCATTTCTTACATTCCATGTTCTAAGATCCCTTTCATCTCTGACATTCCATGTTCTAAGATCCCTTCCATCTCTGACATTCCATGTTCTAAGATCCTATCTCTGACATTTTACGTTCTAAGGTGCTTTCAACCTCCAGTCATGGCTAGCTCCACCATCTAAACTCCTTCTCTGTCAGTGGAGTCTATGGTTATGATTTCAAGAATGTAGATAAAGCCCCTTATTCCCATCCCCCAAGGTTAAAAAAATAACTTCTCCATTAACTTGCCAACTGATGCCTGAAAATTTTGCCATTAGGGTTCATTCCTTTGGGGTTAGACTTTCCCTCTCCCCTTGTGAGCCTCTTAAAAAGCAAAGGCCTCTGGGCCTGTTCATTAGTGATGTTCAAAGATCCCTTCTTGTTCTAATATCTTAGATCCCGCCTCCCTCTAATATTCTGTTAGCCTTAGCATAATAGCACATAGTAAGGGTTTTGAAATGCTTACTGACTGTTTTCTAAGGGCCTTTCTAAGATTTGATGGATTTTTCTAAGATCTCATTCTACTGTAATATTCCATGAACTGCATTCTAATATCTCTTCCTGTACCAACACACCATGTTCTAGTAGTAGTAGTAGTAGTAGTAGTAGTAGTAGTAGTAGTAGTAGTAGTAGTAGTAGTAATCGTAACCAGAACTTTAAGTCTTGGAAAGCACTTTACAAATATTATCTCTCTTTGTCCCCACAAAAACCCTATGAAACAGATGCTGTCACACCCATTTTATAGATGAGGCAAAGAGAGGTTAAGTAACTTGTCCAAGGTCAGATAGTTAGCAAGTGTCTGAGCTGTATTTTGAACTCAGGACTTCCCAAGTCCAACACTCAGGTGTACCTAAGTGCAGCTGAAAGAGTACTGAACTTGGAGGCATCAGGCAGTTTGTTTTCTGCTTTTTCAACTTCCCTTGGACACCTGTAATTCTCAGATAAACCACGTCATCCTTCTGTGCAAAGGGAGGAGGTCAGACTGCATGACCTCTCCAGTGCCTTCCACACTTAGATCTATCACTCCATCCTATCTATCTCTAATGTTCAATGATTTACATACTAACCACCAGCCACTGAGAGCAGGGAATCATCACCTCTTTTGGTGCCATGGACCTCTTTGAGTCGGGCGAAGTCTATGGTTCCTGCTTCACAATATTTTTTCAATGCATAAAATAAAATATATAAGATTACAAAGGGAAGAAATTATATTGAAATAAAGAAATGTTTTCCTCTTCTAAGTTCACAGGCACTGTGAAATCTCTCCACAGATCATTTGGAGGGATTCCATGTGAAGGACTCCTGCCTTTGTCCATGTACCCATAATCACATGGCAAGAAAGGGACTGACAGGCCTCAATCTCCCCTAGGCCAGAGCACGTCCATGGAGTAGGGCTGGTGGGGCAGGTTCAGGAGGAGAAAAGAGAAGTGATGGGTTTGGGGTGGGGGCTGCAGGAGGGGGAAAGGCAGTTGCTGATTCATCACAGCTGTTCAAACAGCCAGTCACACTTCCCCTCCTCTTTTCCTTCCCAGTCCTGCACTCAGCACATCCCCAGCTGGCTCAGCGCCTCACCCACCTCCCTTGATATCTGTGGTAAATAGCTCTGTGGCTCTTCCCTCCCCAGAAGCCTGAGAGTTTCCCCTCCAATTGAATCCTTGGGATCTGATAATCCCAGCAGCTTTGGAGCTAGGTGGGGTTGGTCACCAAGCTGGTCAGCTCTTCAGCTCAGCCTTTAGATGGGAAAGAGATCTTAGAGATCACCAGCTAAATTTCTCAGATTTTACATATGAAGTAAAGCATGAGGCCAGGAAACTGAAGCAGTTCCAGTCAAGGTCACACAGATGGTAGGAGTCAGCATTTGAACCCAGGACCTGATTCTAAATCCAGTGGGCTTTCCATTATGACACCAGACTTCCCCTCCAAATTGGCTCAGTTCAACAAACACTGTGCTAGACAGTATCAAGCAACAATGAATAACGGACAGAGAAACAAACTTGGAACCAGGAAGTTCAGGCTGCAGATGCTACCTCTGACAATTACTAAGTGCATCTCCAAAGACCCTCTAAGCCTCATAAAACTCCAAGACTGTGAGGTATAGACTGTCAGAGTTTGGACGCAGGACCTTTCTTATCTGTTAGTAAAACCCAAGATGTAATTCCAGGAACACAGATTGTTCCTCATCCCTTGAGGCTACCTCTTAAGATGGATGGCTGATTAAGACTGAGGGGAATCACCTTCATGGTCTATAAAAATGAGTTGTGAGATCAGCTCTCTGTCTCTATCTGTGTGTCTGTCTGCCTCTCTCCCTATTTCTTTCTATCCCTCTCTCTCCACTTCTATCTCTCTCTGTTCTTCTGTCCCCATCTCTCTCTCTCTCTTTCTCTCTCCCTCCATCTCTCTCTTTCTTTGTTTCTCTCTGTCTCTCTCTCCCTCCTCATCCCTGTCTCTCCCTCTGTGTGTGTGTGTGTCTTTCTGTCTCTGTCTTTCTGTTCCCATCTCTCTTTCTTCCTCCCTTCCTCTTTATCTCCTTTCCTCTCTCTCTCCCTTCATCTCTCTGTCTCTCTCTCTGTCAGTCTCTGTCTCTGTCTTGGTCCCTTTCTCTATCTCTCTCTTACTCTCAGACTAGCATGCAACAGAGAAGACCCAAATTCTGGAAGGTGGGATATAATCCGTTCCCATGCACAATTTCCTTCCTCCAGGAGTGAATGATGGAGATTTGCTGCAGAAGCACATGGCAGAGGCTGGCATGTGCTTATATTCATTTAGCTTGGCAGAAAAGCAAGTGGCCTTTCTCTGGCCCAAGATAAGGCAACAGATGGAGCAAAAATAGAGTTCTTGGAAAAGTACACGACAGAGGCAGACACTCAGCCCAAGCTCAAAAACTGTCTCTTTCCCAAGTGCCCAAGTTTGAGAGTTCAAGGATCAGATCATGTCAAGAGAAAGGAAATTCTTGATGTAGCACATTTGACACGGGACAAAGTCAATGGGGAACTTGGACGGTGTATGTCCAATAGAAAGGGGGCGGTTCTGTTGTTTTTTTTTTCAGTAGTGCCCCAGAGTATATTGACTCTCCAGAGTGAGTCTGGACTGTGTAGGACCCTGTGGGAAAGAGGTGCCAGAGGGCAGTCTCAATGGTTACTGTTGTTCAGTTGTGTCTAACTTGTCCTAACTCTGGATTGTAGCCCACCAATGCTGTCCATGGGGTTTCCTTGGCAAAGATACTGGAGTGATTTGCCATTTCCATCTCCAGTGGATTAAGGCAGAAAGAGATTTAAGTGACTTACCCAGGGTCACATAGCTAGTAAGTGTCTGAAACAAGGTCTTTTTGACTCCAGGACCTAACCACTGAGCCACCTAGCAGCCTCCTAGGAGACCAGAGATTAGGTGACTTGTCCAAGATCACACAGCTAATAAGCGTCTGAGGCTAGATCTGAACTCAGGTCTTCCTGACTTCAGGCCCAGCACTCTATCCATTGAACCACCTAGCTACATTCTAATCCCAAGAGCAGTCTCCAAAACAATTTCCTTTTGTAGGACTGGGAGCTGGGGTTATCTGAGTCATTATGTCCTCCTGGGTCTGTTTATACTGTCCTGAGAGTTTTTTGATCTGATTTTTTTTGGTGGGGTAAGTAAAGGCTATTCAGTAGCTGACATTTATTTACTACTGGGTTTCTCCTCGTACCTGTATTTGAGAGAAACCTTGACATAAGTCACAGTGGGAACACTGTAGGAAGAGGAAATTTTCCTGAAATAACTTAGGGTAGAAACTTCTCCTGCTGTGAGGATCAGTCCCTCAAGATCAAACCTATTCATGTGAGCCCAAAATCTTGTAGGGGAAGGAAAGGTGCTAATGGATCAGACTTTCAAAGGGACTCAAAAGTACCTAAGAGCACCTCCCAACTGTCAGGGACAGACAGAGGAGAATTTAGTCTGGAGGAAAATAGCTACTGTTCTGGAGGCCATTTACATCACCGTATCCTCCTCACTTCCTGGCCCTGAGGAGAACAGGCCTGGCTAAGCCCTGTAAAATGGGTTCCTCTGGAGCAGAGCTTCTCAAAGTGAAGTCTAGGGACTGGGGAGGAGGGGACGGAAATGAGGTAATATTTGTAAAGTGCTGAGCACAGTGCCTGGCACATAGTAAATGCTATTAAAATGTTTATTCCTTCCCCCGCCTCTTGCCTTCCCTTTTGGGGGGAGTCTATAAAGTCAAAACTTTTCATAATAATACTAGAACATTTTAATTTCTAATATAATAATTAGTGATAGACATAACCCTGATAAGCAAAAATTCTCTGGAGCCCTCCATCATTTTTAAGGGTGCAAAGAGGTCCTGAGCCTCAAAAGTATAAGAGCATTGCTGTAGAAAGAAGGGAAAAGTCGGGCTGATGGTCCCCCTGATGGGGGCTTCTGGGAGAAGCTTTGTGGCTGTAGACGTGGAAATATTCAGACACAGAAACACAGGCACATGGCCATCATGGGGAGGGGGGACGTTGGAGCTACATTATTCCAGGTTGAGGGGTGAATATCCTAGTTACAAGAGGGAGGAGTGTTGTAAGTTATCCAATTTATACTCAAGGATCAGTCCTAGTGAAGGTTCTTTTCTAGGCAAGAAGACAATCTGCATCAGTGTTGCAATAAGATGGTACAGAGGATAGAGCTCGGGGCCTGGAGTCAGGAAGACCAGAGCTGAAATCCAGCCTCAGACGCCTACTAGTCGTGTGACCCTGGGCAGCTTAATGGCTGCCTGCCTCAGTTTCCCTCATCTGTAAAATGTGGATAATAATAGCATTTACCTCCCAAGATTGTCATGAGTGACAGAAAAAATAATAATTTTTAAAGTGCTTAACACAGGGTCTGGCACATGGTAAACACTATATAAATGTGAGTTATTATTATTAATTATCATATGGAAAGGGAATTAGGAATTAATTTTTCTTGGGCCAAGCAAGCAAAACTAGGAACAATGGATGCAAGGGAAAGAGAAGCCAATTTAGAGGACAGGGCCTGGAGGCAAGAAGACTAGAGTTCAAATCCAGCCTCAGACACTAGCTGCGTGACCCTGGGCAAGTCACTTCCCCAGATTTGCCTCAGTTCCCTCATCCGTAAAATGAGGAGAAGGAAATTGCAAACCACTGCAGTGTCTTTGCCAAGAAAACCCCAAACGGGATCACAAAAGGTCCACTATGATGGAAAAAACCGAACAACCAAAATACAAGGAGAACCCTACTAACAATAAGATTTGTCCCAAAATGGAGAGTGCTGACTGCCTCAGAGGAGGGTGGACTCTCAGTCACTGGAAGACTTTGACGGCCATTGGACAGGGATGCTTTAAGAGGGAATTCGTATTCAAGGATAAGTTGGAAATAGTGATTTCCGAGGTCCCTTACAACTAGGTTTCTACCAATTAGTTAGTCAAGCATTTCTTGAACATCTCCTCTATACCAGGCACTTTGCTAGGTCTTAGAATACAAAGACAAAAAAGAACCAGCCTTGAGCTCAAGGTCTGCACATCCTCTAGAGGCAAAGGTTGTTAACCTGGAGTTCATAAACTTTGTTTCTTTTTTAAAAAAATTGAGAACTAATGAACTTGATAATCAATAAAACTGGTTACTAGATTAAATTTGATAACTAATAAGATAATTGATAATAAATATTTCAGTTTCATGGGCTTTCTTTGTAATGGTATATATTTTATTTTAAGCATTTTCAAATTATTCTGAAAAAAGGGACAGCCAAAGAGACTGGACCTAAAAAAATGTTACTAACACCTGATATGGGGGAGATCACATTTAAATGTATCAACATGTATTTAAAAGTAAGGCGACATCTTGAGGAACACCAGCGTCAGGGAAAATCAGAAAAGGTGTCATCTAGAAGGTGGCGGTTTCGTTGAGTGGAACACTGAAGAAAACTAGAGATTCTGCAAGGTGAAAATGAGGAGGGAGGGCCCAAGTCTGAGGGAGAGCCAAGACATCCTTTTCTTTCTATGAATCTGCACCTTAGTTTCCTATGTCTGGGTATTTATGCCTCTGATTTCCCTGCCTCTTCTGATACTTTCTACCAAACTTCTAGGTGGTGCAGAGTATAGAGTACCAAACTTAGAGTCAGGAAGACTTGAGTTCAAATCTAACCACACTTACTCAGATGTACCCCAATCTGAACTGTCCTTTCCTCATCCTCCCTCTAACTTTCACCTTGAAGTTCTCCAAAGTATAATTCCATTTTTTTTAGCACCTGTGATTTCACTGATATAGGGAACCCCTCTCTCTTGTGATTAATAATAATCACGATGATGATGGGAACGACCCAAGTTAGGCCATAATTAGGGTAAACAATCTTATTCTTTTAGTGGCAGGAAAGATCATTATGGCCTGGAGTGGTCCATAAGGAATGGAAAGGCTTCCTTATTTAGGAAGGAATTGAGTGGAGCCTTGAAGGTTGGGCTGGAAAGGCTTTGTCCCAGAAAGCCAAGGAATACCACAGTAATGAGGAAAGAACACGGATTCTCCTTTTGGCACTGATCACTCCTTGTCTTTCTCTGAATCTCTGGATCTTGGACTATGGATCTTGGGCTGTCTCAGCATCTTTGACAGATAGATTGCCTCAGAGGCTCAAATGATCCTCTCTGAAAATCTGGCATCCATTCTCCAAGGAAGGTTTGTTCCTGCTCAATAGGCAGAAGGGACCAGAAAAGTATGATATGTCCAATTAGAGTGGCCGCATGATAGGGTGGAAAGAGCTCCAGATTGAGAGCTAGTGGGAAGGACAAGTCCCAACCCCAGCTCAGCCACCTTCTCCCACTGTCCCACTCTGACCCCTTCACATTCTTGAGAGTGGCCAAGAGTGAAGGGAGAGTACCAGACACTTAGGGAGGGGCTGGGAGCCTGGGGGAGGGTCTGCCCAAGATGTTCCAGCCAGTGATGACCTTATAGCCCCAGCGACGATGACATCATACCACTCTGCTCTGAAGTAATGTTTTGGCTGGTCTTACTGATCCCACTTTAGGAAGGGAGAGGAAAAGAATTATGAGGCAGCAGATCCAATGAAATTGTTATTAATATGGGAAGAGTAGTCTTGTTCCTGGGCACAAAGAAGTGGAGCATCAAGAAAAGGCCAAGGTCCAGGGAGGGAGGATGCACTGAGAGCTTCAAGGGGCTCACAGGGAATCTGGCACTAGAATACACCAACTCCTGACCAGGGCAGTGGGAGGGGAATGGGAAACCCATAGTCCTGACCTCAAGTTACCATCCCTTGTACTGCAGCATTCACCTGGGCCTCGGGAGCATGGAACTGGAGACTCTTCAAGTTTGAAGGAGACTTAGAGATCACCTAACCCAAACTCCTTCATTTTACAGATGAAGAAACTGAGGCCCCAAAAGGTGAATCATTTCAATTGTTGTATAATGGAAATGGTGTGTGATTTGGAGTTGAGGGACTTGAGTTCAAATCTCAACTTGTCCACTTAATTGCTGTGTGTGTGCGTGTGCATGTATGCATGTGCACATATATGTGCATGCATTGTGTGTGCATGTATGCATGCATACATGTGTGTGCTTATGTGTGCATGCATGTGTGTGTGAGAGAGAGACAGAGAGAGAGACAAGACAAATAGACTTTGGGCAAGCAGTTTAACTCTTCTGACTCTTCATTGGCTAATCTGCAAAATGAAAATATGACTGCATCTTTCCTAAGGTCCCTTCCAGTCTAAAGCCAGCAGTTTGAGCCTTTGACCAATCCAGAGTCACTTTTCTATGGACTCCACTTTCCATCTCTAGGCCTCAGTTTCCCCATAAATAAAGAAGATTGAACTAAATAATCTCTAATGTCTCCTTCCCTTCCAATTATTAGCACTGCATGCTCAAAAATGTGTTCCAGCTCCAACATTATCTGTTCTAAGGTCCCTCCCTGCTCTGACATTCTATGTTCTAAGTCCCCTCCTAGCCCTTACTCTCAATTCAATAAAACAAAAATTTAATAAACCATTATTGTACGTGTAGAGCCTATATCAGATTACTTGCCATCTTGGGGAAAAGGGAGAGGAGAGAGGGAGGAGAAAAAATTTGGAACTTAAAAATTGTATAAGTGAATGTTGAAAACTATTTTTACATGTAATTGGAAAAAAATACAATGAAGTGGGAGAAATTTTTATTAAACCCCTAATGTGTACAGAGTGAGAAAAAACACAAAAGGGCTATATTGAGAGTCATGATGACCTGGGTTCTTGCTGTTGACAAAGACTAACTGGGCAAGTCACTTAATCTGTCAGAGCCATAAGCAATTTGTTAAGTCTACCAGTCAGACTTAGGTCTTCAGAAGAGCCATAACCAGCTTCAAAGGCTGTCAAGGCAAATTCAGCTGAACGTTGGGGAGTTGGCAGGCAGGGCAGTGGCCTAGGGCACTATTTGTCGGCAGAGAGTTCAATCATTGCTCCTGTTTGGGGTTGGGGCAGGGAGAAAGAGCCAGGGAGAGGTAGCAGTACCCTAAGCTTGGGCCTGGGAGCTTGCTTAGGTGCTCACAGAGGACTGACAAATGAGGTTATGGGGAGGAAATGTATGCCATCTGCTCTGGTAACCTGGGACAGAGTCCTTTTCCCTCTGTGCTGTTTATGGCTAATCTTTGGTGGAGTTCCTCACAACCCCTTGGCATTAATCTTTGAGCCAAGCCCAGACGCTGTTCTGGGTAGGCACTGAGGGATACAAAGATAAAAAAAACGAGGATGCTCTGACCTCAGGGTGCTTAGTCTGTTGTCTAAGATCATTTCCACCTCTAAAGTCCTATGATTCTAATCCCCAAAACTTCACTCCTTCTGTTCCTCAGTTTCCTCATTTATAATGAGGCCCTTTCCCCATCCTCCTCCCACACTCCCTACATTACATGGAACCTTCTTGTGGGGGGGAGTCTTGAAGAAAGAGCTGGCTCCAGGGGCTCCCCAGCTTGGCCATTCCTTATTCTTTTCAGGAAAGACTATTTCTGTAGACAACAGCTTTCTCCTGATAGCACTTGTGGGCAGAGAGAATGCCCCCCTGGGCCATCATACCAACCCAAATGGATGCTCACTCAGCACTGTGACTAAGGGATGCCCAGTTTCCATTACACTCCAGCAGGACCAGCCAGCCATGTTCAGTGCCTGTGGCCACTTGCCTTTTGTCCAATGCAAACCATTTCTCTTCTATTTCTGGTCCTTGGGAGGAGGTGAGAAGCTGATCTGGGATCTCTCCTTGGCTTCTGTTGGCTTCCCAGCCCTGGCCCTGCCAACCTCCCTAGCAGCCAGCCTGCTGCTCTTGGCAGTTGGGCACTTACTTAATCATTCAATGTTTGGTTAGAAATACTGGTTAAAAAGTATGGGGACATGGTTGGAATCAAAGAGAAGTTTGTCCCAGTACTGCTCCCTAGTGAGGCCCCTCTGATCGGCGCAGTGTTCTGATAAGAGAAAGCTCACCCTATGCAGATTCAGTTCAGTTAGATTCAAACAAGTACTTATTAAATAGGTATTATGGCTCAGGCAGTGTCCCATTGATATAAATACATGCAAAAAAATGGAATCCCTGCTCTCAGGGAGCTTATACTTGGGGTTGGTGGAAAGGGTATGGCTTCTACACAGATAAATATTTGCAAAGCAGGAGTAAAAGTCAAGTAGAAGCTGACTTGAGAGCCAGGATGAGGAGATCCTACATCAAGAGCTAGAAAGGACCATGAGCATTCATTAGGCCAAGTGAGAAAGATTCAGAAACCCAGGGAGGTTAAATGATGTCAAAAGATCATAGATTTGGAACTGAAAGGGACCTGAGAAACCATCTAGTTTAACCCCTTGATTGTACAGATGAAGAGTTAAGTGACTTATCTAGGGTCACACAGATGGAAAGTCTTCCTGATCCCAAGTCTAGTGCCCTATTCTCCTTACACCAGACCGGGGCAGATGGGCAAAGAGGAAGCAGCTAAGTTGTGTCTATTGGGCGGAGGGACTGGAATGATGGAAGAGTCAGAGTTCTCTGCAGGAATGGTTGCTCGCGGACTGTCGTCTTCCCACTTCAGATTAGGAGATTGGTCTTCTAAGAACTCTGCTTCTGCTATCACCATGAAAAGGGTTTCATTCTTTTTCCTCAAATTTGTTGATCATCACTAGGTTTATGGAAGCTGCAGTACAGACTCTCAAGCACGGGATTTGGAGCTGGACTATATCATGGAGATTATTTAGCCAACTTGTCCCTTTTGATGGGTAAGGAAACAGACTCCTCAAGAAGAGACACTTGTACAAGACCACCTGGGCAGCAAGTCCCAGAGTGTAACAGCAAGCCCCCTAGCACACCCAGAATGGCTTGCTAGCACAAGTTCTTTGATCTGCTTTGCTAAAGAAAAAGAACTTTCAAGGAGTTTGCAATAATTTTACTTCAATTATAAAGAAGTGAGTATAGAAAATACAAACAGAGAAATTACTGCGCAAAGATCAACAGACAGAGCTCCAGCTTTCCAATAAACTCGTACAACCACCTTCGTACACCACCAGATGGGAGAACACCAATAACCTCTGCGTACGAGGTAGGGGCCCCGGGGAGGGGCTCTTAACAAACAGTTACTCAGAGTCCCATCCAGGGAATCCAAAGGTTCTTCTCGTAAGTGAAATCCCCAAAGCAAAATACCAGCCTCCCAGTATATATGGAGTTCTCAACTAATAGACTCAGATCTAGAAGGCATCACAACCCATGTAACTCAGCACAGCTGTGAACTACCGGGGTTCAAAGGAAACTGAGCCTTCAGATGTTCTCAATTTAGCCTGAGCCTAGGAAACTGAACTGAAAAGAAAACAACAAAAATCCTGCTTTGCTGAGCCAGAATTTGAACCCAGCCGCAGCCCTCTTGGGATATCCTCTGGAGGTCTTCCTATTGCATTCTAACCTAACTCATGGATTTATATAGAGAACATATTGTTGTCCTTCACATACCTCTCTCCCCCTGAGGACCTCTGGACTCCAGGGAGGGAGTATCAGGTTTGACAATAGTCTTTCTGATGCATTTGCATGAACTTGGCCATGTGAGTCTTAATGTTTTCTTCAGTGTGCATGAGGGAGCAATAATGATTCCTATGACTCCTTTACAGAGGGGGAATCAAGTCACATCAACAAACATTTATTAAGTGCTTATAGTATACCAGGCTAGCTATACCACTCTAATTCAGAAAGTCAACATATAAAAGCCAAGGGAGAAAGGGAGGTCCCAGTGTAAGGCATGATGGGAAAGTCCTGAGAGTCAGAAGTGAAGCTGTGTGGATCCCAGGAGAGAATAACATTGCTGTGTTCATATGAGAGCATGGGCATCCTGGTAATGGTATGAAATATTTCTCCCAGATGGGTAGGTGCTGGATCAACTGAAAATTGACTGAACATAGTAAAGCTGAAGGACCTTCAGGGCACAGAACATAATGTGCCAGAACTGGCATGGAAGGGACATTATAGCATAGAATGTCAAACTAGAAGGTCCCTTAGAACATAGAATTCAGAATGTCAGAGCTGGGAGGTTCCTTAGAACATTGAATTGGGAGCTTGGAGGAACCTTACAACATAAAATCTCAACACTGGATATGACCTTAGAGCAAAGCAAGCTTTCTGGAAGGGAGCTCATATTACAGATGAGGAAACTGAGGGAAGTGATTTGTTCAAGTTTATACAGAAATTAGATCAAATTTGTGACAAATAGCCCCACATCCCTTCTCTGCTATACGTATATAATTGGGCCAAACCCTGTATACCCCCCCCCACTTTAATGGTAGTGGGGTCTGTAAACAGAAGTCATCTTGTATTCAGTAACTATAAATTCATACAGGAGGTGTGGATTTTGAAAGAATCAAAAACTGTGGTTTGTCAGGGGAGAAGAGAAAGAAATGAGAGTCAATAGTCTCATAAAAATGTTCTAAAACAAAAGTAAAGTGAGGAGGGGTAGATGAGAGGAAGAGGAGGAGGCAGAAAAGCTCCCAAAGGCCTCTCCTCCAAAAAGATGCATCCCCTCCAAAGTGCCTGCTGCACACACGGGGATGAGCTCCATGCAGGGGCATCAGAAACACATGGCTTCCATTCTCCCTTTCAACACACAAGAGTCGGGTCAGGAAAAGACCAGGTAGTCCACGGGCTAATTCATTTCTCAACCTGTGCCTGAATTATTTTATGTGTATGCTTATGCATATATGTATGTATATACATATATGTACCATACATGAATGCATGTGTGCACATATATGTATACAGGAACCTTTGAAGATTGTTGGGCTGACTGATATGGGTTTGAATCTCACATCTGGGTATTAGCTTATGAATATGACTAAATGTTTGAAGTCTCAGTTTCCCCATATGCAAATAACAATGTTAGCATCCCTTATCTAGCAAGATGATTGTTGAGGTCAAACAAGATAGCATACGTAGGTATGTAATGTGTTGAGGAAACCCTCTCTGCGCCTCAGTGCTCTTATCTGTAAAACGAGGGAATTGGGACCAGATGACCTCCAAAATACCTTCTTGCCCCACTTTTCTATTTTTCATTTTATAAGCCCCCCACTCGTCTGATATTTTTGAGTTTTCATATTGTCTGTTCTAAGGTCCCTTCCGGCTCTGACTTTGTATGTTTGAAGGCTACTCCCAGCTTGGCCATTGTATAGTCCAAGGTCTAGCCATTTTTATCAGAGCACAGAAATAACTGGGAAGGTCCTTGAAATGCATGTATTTCCAGACCAGGAAAGGGAAGCTCAGAGTCCTTTCAGCTTCACAATCCTTCTTGTTCAGGGATCCTGGGCTCATCTGGCCCTTGCTGGCCCTATCTGGGTCAATGGCACTTGCCATTGGTCTCTTCCAGCATTTGTCCTCTGGACCAGTGCCTGAGGTTATTCAAAGCAAATAATGGTAAGCAACTGTTGGCAGGAAGACAGGACCATGTCTTCCCTTTCTCAGAGATTTAGCCACAGGCAGTTTTGCTGCATGTGGGCTGTGCCCAGGAGTGAGGAGAAAAGGAGACTGTACGTGTCTTTTAACTGGGTTCCCCATTTGTGAACGACTGGGGACAGACAGTGGTCGTGGGGCTGTTGGGACTGAGGAGGGACTGGCCCTCTGGTCACCCTGGGTGGCATCTTCCCAGCAGCTAAGTGGAGGGGCGGGGAGGTGGCTTTGTTGGAGAGCCCCTCTTACAATGGAACAGAGGGTCATGTTTTAGATTCCCCGAGTATTTGAATACATCACAAGCCCTGAGTCACTCTCTGTTCCCTCCTTGGCCCATTGCCTTGGAAAGCTTTGCTCGGTAGCTCAGTGCCACAGGAGCTGGCCTCGGAGATTCTATAGATGAGTAGAGGTTATCATCCCAGGCTGCTTCCTCCTCTCCCTTTGATGCCCATTTCCCTGGTCCCCACAAACATACTTAGACGCTCAGGGAAGGTTTCCAAAGCATTTGTTGATGGCCCCTGCTGGGTGGGGTGGGGGGAGTAATCAAGCAGAGCCATCATTAGGAATTCTTTACCTCTTATTGATGACAAAAATATTTGGGGAGGCAGAGAAGACAGTGTAATCATGAGTGTTAATCATCAGTCTGTGCCCTGAGGCTCCAGACTACTATAAACCACACAGGTAGTGGGCATCAGAAGCAGGATTTGAGCCCAGGTCCTCTGACTCCAACCCCAGATCCCATCGCACTATGCCATGTGATTTCAGTTCTAACATTCTCTGATGGGCAGAAAATCTATACAGTACCTTACCTTGTTTTTTAACTTTCGAAGGCATTGGGATAATGACTTATCTAGGGTCACACAGCTAGTGAATGTCTGAAGTAGAATTTGAACTCAGGTCCTCCTGACTCTAGGGCCAGTACTCTATCCACTGTCACTTAGCTGCCCTTGCACTTTACAATTTTCAAAGGACTTTTCTGAACATTACTTGTTTGAACACTTTTTTGATGAGATATGGCCATTTTCACTTTATACGTGGGGAAACTGAGACTCAGTAAAGTCCAGGAACTTGCCCAAGGTCATACAGTGAAGTGGGCCATTAGCAGTGCTTGGGTACTAGGCCACTTCCCTTCTCACCACTTGAGCCCTGCCCCTTAGCCAGTGATGCAGAATGAGCTAGATCCTGGCTCTCCATCCCAAGCTGGGTGACCAGGGAGCCCATTTTAAATCTTCATGCATTTGGAAATCTGGCCAGAACTCTTTCCAGAGCCAACAATGCAGTGGGACGCAAGGGCTGGAACCCAAGATTACAATTTACCCTCACATAATGTAAATTATTTGTACCCATTTGCTTTAAAGAGAATGCATGAGCCCGGCCGACAGCTCCATCTAGCGGCAAAATATACTCTCCACACGTCCTACAGACAGGTTCTAAACTGCAGTCACAGAACTAGGAATGAAAGAGGGATGTGAGAGTCCATCTATATAGTCTGCTCTGTCAGAGTTAAACAAGAGTCCTCTTTACCACTCCTCAGGATGACATCCTTTGTTTTAAAAGCTCTAGTGTGAGGGAAATCCCCATACTTGGAGACATCACATCCTACTCTTAGATCCCTGTTTAATGGGTGAGAATCAGGAATGGATAAAGGGGCTGGCAGATTGGAGCGAGGGCAAAAAAGACATGGATATATGCTCAGATATATACTAGCTGTGTGACTCTAGGCAAGTCCCTAACCTCTGTCTGCCTCAAATGGGGAAAATAATTACAGGGTTGTTGCAAGGATCAAATGAGATAATTGTAAAATTATAAAATATTTTTAAAACACTCATATAGTGAGCAAGTCCCAGCTAAAATCTCCCTTTCTTCTGGAAGACTTTCCTATCCAGTCTTAATTCAAGTGTATTTCTTCCCATGTTTTCCTGTAGATAGTTTGTTTGTACACAGTTGTTTGCAACTGTGAACTCTTTGAGAACAGGGACTATTTTTTACCTTTCTTCATATCCCCAGTGCTTAGCACAGTGTTTGCACACAGTAGGGACTTAATAAACATTTATTGACTGACAACCTCAATTTCCCCAGGCTGCCCTCTAAGACTGTAAGTTAAAAACAGGCTGCCCATCTATTGGTGAAGGAAGTTCTAATTTTGGGAGTTCCCCATATGGATAAAATCAGAAGTTTGCACATTTTCTATCCCCTTGTATCTAGCTGAATTCTGGCTCTGTATATAAGCTTCTACCTAATTCTATCCTCTGGGGCAGGACACATTTAATCCTTCTTTTCTGACAATCTTTCAAATCCTTGAAGACAGCTCTGGAAACCTTGTATTGGCTGAATGTCCTCGGCTCATTCACCTGATCCTTGTGGACATGAGTGCAGGAGACCTTTGCCAGCCTGGTTCCCCTCACCCTCCTTGGATGATCTCCTATTTGTCCAGGCTCTTGCTAAAAGGCAGTGCCCAGAGTGAAGTTCAGTCCTCCAGACTGACCAGGACCAAGGACAGTGAGGCAATGACTTCCCTCTTTCTGGAGACGTGATCTCTCTTACGCCTTGGAAGAAGAGATATGTTCTTTCTCACTCTTGCTAAAAACTGCTGTTCCAACGATTTAGCAGTGACACAGTGATGAAGTGTGTAGCAGTGATGAATGGAAGCCCTCAGACTTCAAGGAGGCGATGATCTCACCCATGTCTGAGCTGGGAAATGGGGCAAAGAGCATCGGGCTCGGGGGCTGAAGACCAGCAGCTCATGTCACTGACTCTCGGTGCCCTCTTGAGCAAGTCACATCTCTACCTGGAGTACGTGATTCCTCAGCTGTAAAGTGAGGCTGATTCTCATTCCATCCACCCCAGAGCAGAGGTATCAAAACGTGTCAGCACTCTGGAGTATGCTGAAATCAGATCATAATATAACTGGGAAATATTAAATGAATTCAGTGGAGTATAGATAAGGATATGTGGTTTTCTAAGTCACTGTGTGGCTGCAAGGATACTTTTGTGTGGGTTCATGGCCCCTCTTCTCCATCTGAGTGTGACTTCTAAAACAAAAGCCCCTCTCTGGCTAATTTTACCCTATGTGTGTGGTCTCACCCTATTAGAAGGTAAGCTTCTTGAGGATGCAGGCTATCTTTCATTTTATATGATTATCCCCAGGGTACCTGCCACCTGGTAGTCTGAGAAGAGGAAAGGAATTAAAATGGAGGGCATTCAGGGGAGGACCACATTGGCTACTCTGCCTTTGCCCAGACACTCAGTAGGAATTGTCTGCCTTGGCAAGTCCAGTGACTGGGAGCCTTGTCCTGAAGCTGGGACCAGCCTATAGGCCCTTTGGAAGCAAGATGAAGAGTGACTTTTGAGGAACATTCAGGGCAGCCCGTGGCACATGGAAGTGTCCATACAAGGGTGTAGCCCAGGGCTCTGGCTGGTGTGGGGTCGATGGGGCTTTGTGCCAAGACAGCCAAGCTTCCTTTTAGGGTGGGGGAGAGGATCTCTTCCCCTACCTCAGCATGTTTCACCTCCTCCTCCACAACCACTGTCTAGAGTGTCCTCGCAATTCCCCACCTTCTCATAACCCCACTAGGAGACTAGGGCCAGACTCCCCACCCTCCTGATAGAGTGCAACTGGACAATCTGGTAGAATGTAAGCCCCTTGAAGGCAGGGACAGCTTCCTTTTTCAATCTTTGTATTTCTAACCCCTAGCATGGTGCCTGGCATCTTGTAATCACTCAACAAATTCCTGTTGAATTGACCCGAATGGAACGGAAACTGTGGGGCCAGCCCCATGCCCTCAACTGCTTTTATCTATGTGAAAAAAAAAATCCTAGTTATGATGCCAGTGGGAACGCAGGGCCCAAGAACTGATCACATGCACTCTTAAGTGACTTCTAGTCTGGGTGATGCAGTGGCTAGTGTTCCTGAGTCAGAAAGACATGAGTTCTAATCCTCCTTCAGATGCTTGTGGCTTTGTGACCCTGAGCAAGTCACTTAACCTCAGTTTCCTCATGCGTCAAATGGTAATAATAGCACCTCCTAGCTGTCGTGAGGAAAATGAGATAAGATGACATTTGTAAAGGGCTTAGTGTAATATATGGCATGTAGTAGGCACTCTATAAATGCTCTTTCTTTTCTCTTCCCTCCAGTCTCTCTTCCTGCTCATATAGCCTGGCCCAGGTTTTCCTTCTTGAATTAAACCCCTGAGTGTTCATCACCCCCACCCCCTCTTTTGGAAGGTGGAAAGGCTGGACAGCAAACCTTTAACGCCCCCTTCCCCAAAGTGTGGGCCTCTGTTAGCAATGAGTTTCCGTCCATCAATTTCCAGGTCCCCGCACTCCCTCTCTCCCTCCAGCTGTTGCTGCCTGCCCCGTCCAGCCTCCTGCAGCCAGAGAGGAAACGGCCTTCCCCGGGGTCCCCCATTAGAGGCAGCTGAGGCAGAGCCGGAGGTTTGGTTGTTCATTGACACTTTTCTGGATGAGGAGGCAGGTGCTGGGGATATGACCTCAGGAAGCAAGGGGCAGAGGCTGTAAAAGTGGTTTTTCCCCAGCCCAGTCATCTGGCCTCAGGCAGTGCTTCCTCTACTGTTTTCCCTCCCAGTACTAGAGGCAGACTTCCCCTGGACTGGAGTCCTTTCGATTCCATTCACATCCCCCTCTCCCCACCCTAACCCCCCATACACACACACACACACACACACACACACACACACACACACACACACACACACACTGGGTTTAATCAAAGCTTTTTCCTCAGTGATACAACAAAGAGGCACCTTCACAACCCTAAAGGAAACAGCCTTGGGTCTCAAATTCTGATTCCATCACTCAATCCCTACAAGTCTCAGTTTCCTCACCTGTAAAATGAGGGGCTGGACTGAGTGGCTTCTGAGCTCACTTCGATCCTAGGATTATGTGGCCTCTTGATTTAAAGAAAACTTGCTGACAATTAGAACTATTCAAAAAGTGAGTCATAACTTCTAAATCAGGAGTTCTTCACCTTAAGGTCAGTGACTCAATGCCTGGTACACATTATTGTTAGTCATGTCCAACTCTTTGTGACCCCATTTGAGGTTTTCTTAACACAGACACTGGAGTGGCTTGCCATTTCCTTTTCCAGTTCACTTTACATATGAGGAAACTGAGGCAAACAGGGTTAAGGGACTTGCTCAGGGTCACACAGCTAGTGAGTTATTGAGCCCAGATCTGAACTCAGATCTTCCTGACTCCAGGCCAGGCTCTCTATTTACTGTGCCACCGAGCTGCCTGGTACATAGTAAATGGTGAATGGATGATTGTGGATTGATCAATCCTTCAGAACACTGGAGATTCTCTATTATTGGATTATCATTTGTTGGATAAGTTACAGAGGGATTTCTTGTTCAGTTAGGAATGGGATTAGATTCTCCTGAAGTCCCTTCCTTCTCTGAAGCTGTGTGATTCTGCAGTCACCCCCTTGGAGACTCAATCTCCTTATCTGTAAAATGGGGGAATAAGACAAGGTGATAGCTAGGTCATGAATTCATGGTTAATATATGTTGAACATCAACAAAGTGGTTAAGTATAAGTTCATATGGACTTAACCTAGATTCCTACCTAAGTTTATTTTCTCAGTCATCAGTTCTCTCTGTCTAAGGCAGGGATTCTTAACCTGGGGTCCATGGACAGATGTCAGGGAGTCTGGGAACTTGAATAAGAAAAAAAAGTATATTCATTTCAATATAATTGATTTCCTTGGTAATCCATCGTATGTTATTTTATGTATTAAAAACCATGTCCTGGGAGAAGATCCTAAGGCTTCACCACACTGACAGCCACAGGGGCCCATGTCACAAAGCAAGGTAAAGTTAATGCTTGGTTTGGGATCAGGACATTTAAGCTCTCTCTTCACCAAATTCCATTGCATTTTGGAGTCAAGAGGAACCTCCCTGTACTCCAAGAAATAAGAGGTATGGGTTGGGGGGAAGACAGAGTCCAGTAACTGCAGCTGCTCTCAGTCTGAAAACTTCCATGGACTTGAGCCCCTACCTTTTCCTTCCAGACTGATTTTAAGTATCTCTGTTAGATCAATGAGACTGCAACTCAGAACAGTGCACTCCAAATCCTTCTGATCAATGACTGACTGCAGGTTCTAATCAAAGAGTCAACCTGTTGTCCTGTGGTCTGCTGCAGGCCAACTCTCATGGTCACCCAAGGGCCACTGGGTCTGGAAAGAAGCTTGAAGACAAGGAGATGATAAGGGAAAGGAGGGAAGAGAGCACTGCAGAAATGACCAAGACGAGAGGAGTGCATGAAGCTTCTTTGGCAAAGGCACATTTCATAGAAATGAAGACCATCAGAACTGGGAAGAGCCTTAGAACATAAAATGCCAGAGCCAGAAAGGACCTTAGAACATAGCACATGGCACATCAGAGCCGGAAGAGAACTTAGAACTTAGAACATAGAATGTTAGAGCCAAAGGGGACCTTAGAACATAGCACAGGGCACATCAAAAACAGAAGAGACCTTAGAACATGGAACATAGAATGTCAGAGACAGAAGGGACCTTAGAACACAGAACATAGAGTGTCAGAGACAAAAAAGATCTTAGAATTTAGAACACAGAATATCAGAGCTGGAGGGACCTGAGACCATAGAATATTGAAGGAGGAATGAACCTTAAAGAGACAGTTCAACCAGTTTCATGGAATTGAAGTCCAGAAGGGGAGGGACTTTTCCAAAGCCACAAGACTAGTTAGGGACAGAGTTTGGACATGTCTTTTGCTGGCTAGTCTTGTAATGTTTTTAAACATTTCACGTGTGTGTATCGTGGTTCCCAAAGGTGACCAGCACTTGAGAAGAGAGACCATATCTTCTTTTTGGTGTGGAGTCTGAACTTACCCCTCCCCCTTCCCTCACCCCCCATATTCTGATTAATATAGGGCAAAAATGTGTTGATTTGCTTTGAGTCACATATTCGACTGGGGCAGGGATCACTGCGAGCCAGAGCTGAGACCCCATTTTGGGAGATGGGAAGTCTGGGTCAATGTGGGAGGAAAAGAGAAACTGAGTGATGAATTATTCTAATTCTTTTCCTATTTGTCCCATTTCCCGTGTTTTCTTCTAATGCTTCCTTCCTCAGGATATGGGATAGCAGAGGGGACAGACCAGAAACCTTCGAGCCTTCGAGTATCTCTCAGTCTATGCCTAGGATGTGTATTTCTGTGTGAATATGTGTGTTGGGCATCTTTGCTTGGTCTATAAGTTTGGGTGTCTTTTCAGAACAATTGAAACACATATATATGTGTATATATATATATATATATATATATATATATATATATATATATATATAGAGAGAGAGAGAGAGAGAGAGAGAGAGAGAGAGAGAGAGAGAGAGAGAGAGAGAGAGAGAGAGAGAGGAGAGAGAGAGGAGAGAGAGAGGAGAGAGACTGTTAAGACCTACAAAGCACTTGCCTTGAAACAACTCTCTGAGGTGGCTAGTTCAAGCATCATCATCCCCATTTTGCAGAGGAAGAAACTAAGGACCAGCCCATGGTCCCCCAGGTAAAGCTACTAAGCTGTAGAAAACCAGAAAGAATTGTTCAACAAACTCATGGAAGAATCCCACTGAATGAAGCTGTGGCCAGGCATGGTTTCTCTTCGCCTTGCCCTGGAGCTCCTGAGAGTCATTTTCCTTGCCCGTCGGCTCACGGAGTTCAGCCAGGTAGTGCTTACCAGGGATGCAGCAGTAATGCAGAGAGCCTTACAGACAAGGACGAAGGGTTTGGCACCTCAGCTTCGCTTCTTCTGGGCCTATTTCCCTCCATGGAGGACACATAAGAAGCAGACTGTAACTAGGAATCTTTGTGTTGAAGGCAGGGGCCTCTGATAGCACCCAGAGCAAGCAGCTGGGAGCATCTCCTCACTTGAGAAAGGGAGAGACATCATTGGGTGGAGAGGGTGGAGCGCAGTGGGGCAGACATAAGAGCTTACCCCACACTGCCACCTGGTAGTGTTCTATTTTAGCTAATTATTCTTGCAAACTGTTCACTAGTCTATTGTTTTGGTACTGCTGAGGGACTGCAAATGTTATCGGTACCCTCGGAATTTGATGCCCTGGAACAAACGCTGATTGCCTTACCCTAGTTAAACCTCTAGCTGAGAGTAAAATGACTGTTCTCTGCAGTTTTCTTATCCCACTTGGCCTACAGCAGCACTCACTGGTGATGAGTGGGTCCGATGACCTTCCCATTCTGCCTTGTGTCCATTCTTACTTGTGCTTTGTACAGCTTAAACAGGACCTGACATGGAGCTGCTGCAGACTAAAAAGTTCAGCTAAGAATCTCTGTGATGCTACACCTTGGATTTCTCTTCAGAAAGGAATCACAGAAAGCTAGCCACAGGATCATCAGTGTAGATATGGAATGGATCTCAGGTTCAATCTAATACCATTTCCTCATTTTGAAGATGAGGAAACTGAGGCTGACTTGCCTTGGATCACCCAGCTAATTAGTCTGAAGCAGGATTTTAATAATAATAATTATTATTATTAATTAATATTATAGCAATTGTAATAGCATAACACTATTATACTATTATAATAATATTATACCAACTATATTATACCATTATAGCAATTATATTATACTGTTATACCAATTATAATGATATTATTATAACAAATATAATATTATAGCTTTCATATAGCACTTGGGGTTTACAAAGCAGGTTTTTTACAAATTTAAAAATATTATCTCATTTTATTCTTACAATAAACTTGGGAGGTAGGGGCTTTATTATCCCTACTGTTCAGAGGAGGAAATTGAGGTCTAAAACTTGATTTGAACTCAGGGCTTCCAGCCCAACACTCTATTCTTTGTGGCATCTAGCTGCCTGAACTTCCTTCTACATCTCTGATCCCCTGAACTTAGGATCTTTGGGACTGTGAGTAGCTCATTTTCCTTCTTTAATCTTCAGATTACCTATATGTAAGATGAGGGCTTGGGGGTGGATTAGATGGTCTTTAGGGATTTTCATCCTTCACCATTCTATGATTCAGTCATCTATCACCCCTCCTGGGTATGTGCATTCTATCAAGGACCTTCTGGAGACAATATCTTTACCCAAAGGAGAGAATACAGTTCCAGGAACCACAGTAGGTCAGTGGGACTTCAATTCATATGTTCCCGTATTTGGGGAGCAGGGGAGGAGGATACTGAGAAAATAATACCAACAGTTAAGCCTAGAATGGGAGAAGTAATGTTGCTTTCTTCAAGGTGCTGTTCTGTGAACAGGGTTCTAGGTGGGGAGAGGGGAACGGGAGAGCAGTACCAAGGAAGACCAACCAAATGGGACCATAAGATGGATCTCAGAGGTCCTCAGACAAGTGTGGGGGTGACCAAGAGGTTAGAGGAAACATCCATCTTGTACCAGTGGCTTCCCCAGGACCTAGATTGGAACTCTGTAGCTGTGGGAGCTGGGCATTTTCAGAGAAAAGAAGCATTTGGCAGGAAGTAGGGTGAATGTGTACCTAACAACCTTATTTCAAGCACAGAAAAAGTGAGCCTAGAGACTCATAGGGTCAAAAGAAAGTATGGACATCACCTAGTCAACCCCCTTCATCATACACCTGAGGAAACTGAAGCTCAGAGAAGGACATCTTTAGTTGACACTCTACTCAGCTGTTGAAGTAATCTTCCCAAAGTATTAGTCTTACCACGTCACTGTGTTACTCAAGAAGCGTCAGTGGCTTCTTGCTGCCTCTAGAATCAAATGCAAACTTCTCCAATGGATATTTAAGGCTTTTCACAACCTACCAAACTGCCTTTCCAGGCCCCTCCACTGACTCAGTGGTCCATTGTCTTTTAGAATGCCTACCTTCCTTCAAAGCTCAGTTCAAGCTCTGCCACTTATGTGAAAACTCCCCTGATCTCCTCAGTAACTACTGCCTTCCCCAGCCCTAAGTTACATTATGTTTACCTTATTTTGTATTTACTCCTCTAACATTAAGAACCACCAATGGGCCCAGGGGGCTGAAGCATTGTGCCTACTCCCTTCTCCAGTAAGTGACCTTTCTGCTCAGTCTAGAGTCCTGGATAAGTCCAATTTCTAATCGGAGAGGGATTAGCCTTTATTTTATCAGTTCTTTTCATTAGGTCTCTCATCTCAGTATCCCAGGGATATAACATTTAAACTTTAAGAGTTCATGTCTAGGTCTCTCAAAGGCGGGGAAAAAAGGGTGCTTAATATACAAGGTAAATCAGGTATGGGACAGTTATTTATTTCCTACACACACAAAATGCTAAAAGATTTTAATTGCAGTGGGCTGTGAGACTCAAAACAGACACAAAGAGACTGAAAACGGTCTTTGCTATATTTCATTTTGGTTCTTCATGGTTCCAAACAACTTCCATTCCTTGTCTTCCAGCAAAACGGGCCAGTTTTGTGCCCATTCTCTGGTTCAAAATCTTTCCATCTTCTCTAACAGTGCCGGTGTAGTTAGCAGGAATGCCTCCTTTTAGGGCAGGTCAGCTCTGAGCAAGGATCCTGGACCCCCAGACCTCTCTGACTCACCAGGTCTCTTCAAAACCTGGACGTGTTTAACTCAAGAAACTCATTCACCTAAGATCAGGAAAGGAGGAACACAGAGGGAGAAGGCCCAAACCCAGGGCCAAGTCTGGGAAAAACATTTGCTTTAACTGCCATGCGCTCATGACTAGGCCAGGCTGGGAAATAGGACAAGCCAAACATTTGGTCAGTCGTAGAATGACCTGTGTCTTTGTATGTACTCTAGGTCTGCAATCCCTGGGGTTTTTTTTCTGCTTAGAGTGGGCAGTTGTTCAAATGAATGAAGGAAGGAAGCATGTACTAAGGGCTTATCATGTGCCTAGCACTGTGCTAACCATTGAGGATACAAATAGAAAAGCAGGCCAATCCCTGCTCTCAAGGAGCTCATGCTCTAATTGAAGAGGGGTGCACATATAGACGGTTACAGGGTAAGTCAGATGAAAAAAATCTCCTGGTCTAGGGGTTATAGCAGCAAAGCAGACGATAATGCCTCTTTAATGGGACTTATTTTGGCTGTCTGTATTTGATCTAAGTCCTATAATCTTGTGGATGCTCAAACCATTGTCCAGTGTGACATAGGAACAGGGATGGTGGTGGGGAAGCTTCTTTGGGGCTGGATGGGAGGGGGAGCTGGGCCAGGAGAGCGCTGACCTCTGACCAGGGCTGCCCTGGGGAAGGAAGCCAGTGACAGACCCTCTCTCTACTCCCTTGGTCCTGACATTTGTTTCCTCCTCCCCATCAGGTGACCAGAGTCTCTCCTGGGTCTGGGCAACAGTGGTTGCCTGGGAACTAGTTTACCTGCCTGCCTTTCATCCTGGAGAGGAGAGGAAGTGTGGCTGATATCAGTTATGAGCCCCTTCCACCTGTGGCTCAGCCTTCCGTGCACCAACCTGACCTCTCCCTCCTGGCTCCAGGGATGAGAGATTTCAATGAAGGACAGACTTGGCTGGGTGGTCCCTAGCTATCTGGGATCAAGAGACACGCTTGCCCTCTCTCAGCGGTACAGAGAAGAGAGGGCCGATCAGGTGTGTGACCCTAGCTGCTGGCCTCAGGGTGGGGAGACTATAATGAAACACTTGTGGCCCCTATGGAGCTGGACCCCAGGGCTACAACTGGACCCAAAAGAAGTTGTGTGAAAGAAGCAGGGGCAGGCCTGGATTTAACTGAGAAAAGACAGTGTGGCCTAAGCCCAGTTCTATCTTCTCCCCTCATCCTAGCACCCTCTATACATTTACTGGCCTGGAATGTGAACACCATGTAATAATATTACTATTTCAATAACAAGGATAATTATTGTAAGTAACACTTACATAGCACTGACTATGTGTCAGGTACCATGCCAAGCACTTTACAGTACTTACATCATTGGATACTCCCAAAACCATGGGAGGTAGGGCTATTAGTATTCCTATTTCACAGATGAGGAGACTGAGACAGAGGTTATAGGATCACACCTATAGGAAATATCTGAGGCCAGATTCGAACTCGGGTCTCCTCAACTCCAGGTCCAGTACTCTAATTACCACGTTGCTGAACTATCCTTCGTAGTTCATGTCTCTAATACCTAAAAGGTTACAAAGAGCTTTCCTCAAAATATTTTCATGATGAATGGGACAGTGAGAAGAATGTTTTCTCTAGAATCTCAGTGCTTTCGTTCAAATCCCTGGTATTGATGTTTACTGCTTGTTTGGCCTTGAGTAATTCATTTCATCTCCCTGGCTCGGAGTTTCCCTATCTGGAAAATGAGATAGTTGGCCTCCAAAGTTCCTTCTGACTCTAGATTCTGGCTCCTTAGTAGATAATGCAAGTGTTATCGTCTCCATTTTGCAGAGGAGCCAATTGAGGGCCAGATAGATAGATACATAGATACATAGATACATAGATACAGATACATAGATAGATACATAGATATAGATACATATGTATGTATATGTCTCTGGGTCAGATTTCAAGCTCCAGTCTTCCAACTTCAAATCCAGTGCTTTTCCCACCACTCTAGGATCAGTATTTCTTTCAGCCACTTGGGTATTAAGTAGCTCAAACGGTGTACCTTTGGGGATGGATGTCCAAGAATTTATGGCAGAACAATACCGTTCTAGAATCTTAGGACAGAACACAACTTCGAGTTCATCTGTAGGATAAGCATAGGATGGCTTAGTCCCTATCTGAATCATAATATTACTACTCTGCTGCCCATAATTGAAAGGAGTAAAGCTTATTAAAGGCTGGCTGCATTAAAAGTAATGCAGCCTCCAAAAATAAGGTAGTGATAGGACCTCTGCACTCTGACCTAGTCAGAATCCATGTAGCACACAGTGTTCATTTCTGGATGTCACTGACAGAACACTGACAAGCTAGAGAGTGTCCAGAGGAGGAAGGCCAGAATGGGAAAGGGTCTTTAGTTCATATGAAGCCATTTCAAAATGAAGAGACTAGGGAGGTTGAGCCTGGAGAAGGTTTAGGGTTTATGGGAGAAAGGCAGAAAGCACAATACCAAAAGCTTGGAGAGGGATTAAATTTATTCCATTTGGATCCAGAAGCAGAATTAGGAGTAAGGGGTAGAAATTGCAAAGGGATGAATTTTAGCTTGATGTAACGAAAAACTCCCCAAGAAATAGAGGTCTCCAAAAGAAGAATGGAGACAATTGAGGGGTAGAGGGTTCTCCCTCATTGAACCTTTCAACAAACATGAATGACCACTCATTAATTGGGATGAGCTAGATGGCTATTTGAAGTCCTTTCCAACTCTGAAATTCTATGATTCTGTTATAGGGGAATGAACACAGAACTTAGAATCTAAAGACCAGGATTCACATCTGAGCTCATTCATTTTCTAAATATGAAGCCTTGGGGAAATGATTTCTTCTCTCTTGACCTTAGTTTCTCCATCACTGAAATGAATTACTGAGGTTGGAAGAGATCAATTCTTTGATCTTTTTCGACTCTAAATCCTATGATCCTGTAATGAATGTTTCACAACCTTTGGGGTATTATTTGATCCTCAGAACAATGCCAAGATGTCTGTATTATTTTCACCATTTTACAGAGTAAGAAACTAAAGCCAGAGACATAAAGTGACTTGCCCACACCCATGTTATCTAATAAAGGTAGAAGGCAGGACTGAAATCCATACCCACATTCCACTGCCTCTCTAATCAGGCTCCATGTTGGGCTTTTCCAGGAAAAGAGAGAGGTTTTGATGGATCCATCCATATTTTCCCACAATCAATCTCTTGTAACCAACAGGAAAAAGTCAAGATGTGGCTGGCCATCCAGGATCAATAGTGTGGCTTTGGCATCATAGAACAAATCCTAGAATCGTAGGGATAGAAGGGACCTCCAAAACCATCTGGTTCAATTTGAACCTGAAGAGGAATCCCCTGTACAACAATCCTGATAGGTATTTTTGAGGTTCACATGGTTTATCTCAACTATCCAATCAAAATCTTGGTAGCTATAAACTTCCTGGCCAATCCCATTCCTTCCTCTTTAAATGTGGTACCTAGTCACCATCTTTCTCTCCTCCCCAATTCCTGCCCCCATACCAGGAGACTTCAATAGACATATCCTCTCCCTCAGATACACCAACCACTCAGTTCTTCAGCCTCCTCCCTTGTCTTGACTTGCCTCTTCATCCTTCCTCAGCAAAACATAAAGATGGTTGTATCCATAATGATCTTACAGTCACCCAGAAAGCAACCATCTCAATGTTCAAGAACTCCAAAATCCAAGATAATTCCAAAGGAGCCATGATTAAAATATGCTCGCAACCTCCAGAGAGAGAACTGATGAACCTGAGGCCAGATGGAAGCATACTTTTCCACTTTATTTTTCCTGCCTGTTTTGCATCATGGTTAACGTGGAAATGTTTTGCATGACTTCACATGTACAACATATTGCCTGCCTTCTCAATGTGGGGGAGGGGCTGGAGGGTGAGAGAGAATATGGAACTCCAAATTAGAAGAAATGAGTGTTACACTACTTCACTTAATGATCTCATTAGCTTCCATGGATTTAATTATCTTCCTGCTGGGGTTTCTCAGATCTACCCTCTCTAATCTTTGCTGACCTTCAACCTTCCATTTCAAACTGCCTTTCAGACATCTTGAACTGGATGTCCAGTAGACGGCTGGAACTCATTATGTCCAAAACAGAACTCATTATCTTTCCCCCAAATCCTACCTGCCCTATTACATCATCCTTCCAGTCCCTCAGGCTCGAAACCTAGGAGTCCTGGATTTCTCACTATCTCTCACTCCCCATATCTAAGCTGTGGCCAAGGCCTGTCCATTTCATCTTTGCAGCATCTCTTGAATTGGTCCTTTTTTCTCCTCTGCCCCTGCCCCTACCCTCACTCCTTTTGCCCCTGGACTATTGCAATCCACTGCTGGGAGGTTCTACCAGTTCAAGTCTCTTCCCACTCTAATGCCCTAAAAGCAGATTTGACCATATCACCCCCCCTACTCAAAAAGTTCCATTGGCTTCCTATCACCTCTGCATCAGATCTGAGTCCCTCTATTTGGCAATTCAAAGCCCTTCGTAACCTCTTTCCTACCTTTCTAGTCTTCTCACACCTTACTTACTTACATCACGTGCTCTTTCATCCAGTGGAAGTACCATCCTTGCTGTTCCTCAAACAAAACACTCCATGTCTTGACTGCCCGCATTTTTCTTAGATCATCCTCTATGTTTGGCATGCTCTGCCTCCTTATCGCTACCTACTGGTTTCCCTGGTTTCTTTTGTTTACTACTTAAAGTCCCATCTTCTATGGGAACTTTCCCAGTCTCTCTTAATTCTAGTGCCTTCTTTTTCTTAGCACAGCACTTTAAAAAAATTCACTCTCTTAATTTAACTTTCTCTTGTATAGTTTGTACATATTTGTGCTCCTTGTTTCCCTCATGAGATTGTGAGCTCCTTGAAGCTAAGAAATGTCTTCTGCTTCTTTTTGTACCCCATAGATTATCACACCAGATGCTCAATGTTTGGCTATTACCCCCCTTCTCCCCAGACCTCCATTACCGCCCACATCGACCCATTTTAGACTGGGGACCTCTCAGGCTAAATCTAACTTCCTAAAGCTTCCAGCCATTTCTCCTGGTTCCTCCCTTTGGACCCAGGTAGAACAAACCTAATTTCTCTTCTCTTGACATTTCTTCAAATACTAGAAAACAGTTATAATACACTCCCCTCCACTCGTCTCTTTTGGCAAAGCATCCCCAGTTCCTTCTATTTATTATATGACATGGATTCACATCGTGTTATCCAGGTGATCCAGCTTATCTCAAAATTATATGTGGGGAAAGGGGAGGAGAGACAAATGATGGTAATCAAATTCTGACGTTGCCTTCACTAGCCTAGGCCCTAACTGCCAAACTATTTAAATAAAAAGTGTTGTTACCAGCAGCTGAAGAATCCTGAGTCTGGGACTCTCTAACATGTTGATTCTTTCTTGATCTTAGCATCCAACCCCAGAGAACACGTCCATGTCTGGGGACTACTTGTGAGTTCCACATGTTCCATGATTCTGGACTCTTTGGTCAGAGCTTACTGGCAACTTCCTAGTCTAGTAATCTTGGAGCATATGTCTACCACCAAAAAGATGAAGTCATACCCTAGCAGAGCCTGTGAGAAGACATCTGCTGTGAGGGGGGCAGTGCAGAGCAGGAGTGAAATGTAAAATGCCTGCTGAAATAGTCCTTAAAAGTCTTTTCTGTTCAGATAAAGTTGAAATGGCGACATCTTGAGAGACTATAATGGGAGCTTCTGTTTGCTTAGGTTTATTTTTAATCTGGTTTAAGTTGGTCTGTTCTGTGTTTTGTGTTTATCACTTCCTTTATGTGAAGGAAACAAATGCCTGTCCCATATCTGATTCACATTGTGCACTAAGTCTCCTTTTGAAGAAACCCTAGACATGAGCCAATATCTGAGTTTTAAGTAAATCATCCTGGAACAGCAGGGTATGGACATAATAAGTCAGAATTTGAGAAAAAGGAGACTCACAACTCTTACTAGAAAAATGAGTTTCCCCAGAACTAAATCCAGACAGTGTGAGTGTGAGAGTGTGTGTGTGAGAGTGTGAGTGACAGAGTGTGTGAGAGTGACAGTGTGTGACAGAGTATGTGTGCGTGTGCGTGTGCGTCCAGAGCAAATCAGCCACTCAGAGGAAAGGAAGTGGGTAAAGTGTTCCAGCACTCTGGACATAGCAGTGATTACTGTTAGATTACTTACTCAGGTTTTACAAAGCACATGCTTTCCAATCCTGTGAGGGAGGCAGTGAAAGCATTCTTACCCCCATTTTCTAGACGAGGAAGCTAAAAGGCCCAGAGAGGAAAGTTTTTGTAAGACCGGTTGTTCAATCATTTTTCAGTTATATCGGACTCTTCGTGACCCTATTTGGGGTTTTCCTGGCAGAGATACTAGTGTAGTTTGTCATTTTCTTCTCCAGTTCATTTAACAGATGAGAAAACTGAGGCAAACAGGCTTAAGTGGTTATGCCAACATAGCTAATAAGTGTCCGAGAGTGGATTGGAACTCAGGGAAATGAGTCTTCCTGACTCCAGGCCCAGTACTTTATCCACTTGGCCTCCTAGTTGCCCTTTATAAGGCCACATAGCTAGTAAGCAGTAGAACTAAAACTCAAAGCTAGATCTCTTACGTGCTGTACAGGGCACTCTGCTGCCTTCTCCAGACCTCAGGAATATAGAGTGGGCTTGGCTATATCCGACTTGACTAAGCAAGGGCTTAAAGTGGTAAATGAAGGTTCCTACTGTACTCTCATCCCAACCCTCAAAAACCTCATCTCCTTAGGATCAAGAGGGAAGTGTTCCTTCCTGTAGTGAAAGGAGTTTGAGGTAGATGCAGATCCTGAATAATTCAGAGGATAGTCTCTGGAAGCCAGCACACACTCCTCTCTGGCTGTGAAGAAAATATGTTTGTTGGAAGTCTTCCTGGGGAGGAGGGTTTTTTATTTCCTGGCTCTGTTCCTTTGCAGTCCAGCCATGCTAGTCCCAGGCAGAGATCCAAGGCATGAGATCAGTCTATGAAGCAGAGAGAAGCCTACCCCATTTCACTCCCCCTCAGAGTCTAGAGAGCCCCAAGTGGTGAGGGATGGACCCAGGCAAGATAGATCCCCTTTCCTGTCTAAATCCATTTGTCAAATGAAGTCACAGCTCAGTTTTGTTGGTTTTTCCCCTGGTTAGCTGGAGAAAGTAAGGCACAGAACTTGGTCCAGGCACAAAACAGGGATAAGAGTATTTAAGAACCCAATGTACCCAATTCCATTGGCTCAAGTTTGTCCTGGGATCTGACATAATATCAAACTGGAATATTTCCATCCCTTTAAAATGAGAATAGGATCCTAGAGTTTGAGGAGCTAAGAGATCATCTAGTTGACCGTCTCATTTTACAGATGCTGTCCAGAGAGAGAGGAAGAGACTTAGCCAAGGTGACACAAAGCTAGAGCTAGATCCCAGACTTCCCTGAATCCCAAATCCAGTGCTCTTTCCATTATACCAGACTGAAGAAGCGGGTGCAATCTTATGTCCAGCTTCATCCTCTTCTCCCCTGACCTGCTGGCTACTCTTCCCTCATGTTACATTCAAAATCAGCATGAGTAACTATTATGTTTCTATCCACCATTTTGTGAAGCTAAGCTTCAGCGGCCTGGAAGTCACCTGATCTTAAGTTTATGGGAATGTCACAAAACTAACCTCTCTCTCTCTAACTTCAAGGTCTCCCAACCTCCAGTGAGACCAGATGTCTCAATCCCTATAAGCCTGTATTTCCTGTTTTTCAATCCTTCCAAACTGTATATTAACTGTGAGAAACCAAGCCTCTGGGTCCTTGGCTACCGAGAGCCTTGGTTCCAGTTTATTTTGCAGCTCTATGCATTGCCAAATAAAGTTTTTATCTGAATGAAACTCAATTTCTCCCCCCTCCCCCAACCCCCATCATTTCCCCTGTCAACCTCTTGTTCAATCCCCAAGCCTCCTCCACCTTCCATTCCCTGACTCTATTAGAAGCCCAGTCATCTCATGGCTGAACCGAGCAGAAGGAAGCTGTTGCTATTTTAACACCATCGTAAGATCACGTTTCTTGAGGGAAAAAATTATCCTTTTCTTCCGTTCTTGGATCACCTTCATTTCCAGATAGAAGTTGGTCTAATAGCTTCAAAATGCACTAAGACTTTGAGGACATCCTGTATATCCCTCATCTTCTCCTACCCAGAAAGCCATCCTCCAAAGATAATGAAAGGGAGCAAGTGGGTCAGCAAGATAAACCAACAGATCAGCTGAGTTTTACAGGGTATGAAATGCTTGCCCATCCACCTCCTCCCTCTGCAAGGGAGAGAGGGCAATGAGTTTTCTCAATCCCTTCTCTAAATTTTACTAAGTGCTTTTTTCAGAACAACATTTGTGAGGTAGACAGCACAGAGATTACTGTCACCATTTTATGAATGAGGTAATCAAGACTGGCAGGGACCCTAGAACACATCCAGTGTAGTTGTTCTGAAGCAAGAATCTCCTCTTGTTGTTGGGGGCCATAGGATCTGGAGCTAGAAAAGAACTTAGTGGTCATCAAGACCAAGTCCCTTATTTTACAGGTGAAGAAACTAAAGCCTAAAGATAATAAAATAATAATAAATCATTATTAATAATAGAATTTGTATAACGCTTTAAGGCTTACAAACCACTTTACAAAAATTATCTCATTCTATCCTCACAACAACCATGGGAGCTAGGTGCTATTAATATCCTCACCTTAGAGCCAAGGAAACTAAGGAAGACAGTGACTAGCCCAGGGTCACACAGCTAGTATCTTAAGGCTGGATTTGAACTCTGCTTGACTCCGGGTCCAGTGCACCACCTAGCAGCCTCCAAGGTCACACAAGTAAGTGGTGGTGTTAGGTGTCAGTCTTCGAGTCTGCCCCCTTTTCACTGTACAACTGCCTTGGGCTATTGCCGAGGGCAATCCCTGCTCTGGTATAGGCTGGATCACACATTGCCTGAGGCATCTTCCAATCTAGGAATCCAATGGACTCCCTTTTGGTGCCGTGACAGTTGGAATCTGAGTAGAGGAGAGTTACTTGCTTTCTGGTTACTCTTCTTCTGAGTAGAAGAGAAGAATATTCTTTCTAAGGATTTTCTGAGTAGCCAATAAATTCCCTGACCAGTTTATGAGACAGAACTGTCATATTTCAGGGGAGATCCAAAAGCAGTTGCCTAATGGTCCATAAAAAACATAGAGACAACTCTAAAACTCTGACAAAGGCCAGCCATCCAAGGGAGCCTAACGCTGGTTCAGCCAGGCTCTCGCCACTGGTGTTAGCTTTTCCATTTCAAATCCTACCCACTTTCTTACCCCCAACAGTATCTTCTGCCTGTAGCAGAATCATAGAGTGTTTGAGCTAGAAGAGAGAGACCTAAAGAAATTAGGCCCAAATCCTTCTGTGACTAAGGAGAAAATGGCTCATTGTGGGGTGAGGTGGTAAGTGACTTACAAAATGACAAAAACAGAGAGTCTCTGAAGTGAGCCTGGTTCTCTAGACTCTCTCTAGTCCTTTGTGTCAAGCTACAGGGACCTTGCCAGGTGGCTCTCCAGATTTGCTCCCATCTTACCTGTCTTTCAGCAGCTCCATGTGGACAAGCCTTTTGGCTGCTAGGGCCGGCCCTGATCTTCCATCCCTGACCCCCAGTGGTTCTGAGCCAAAGGAATTCTAGGAATTACACCATTGTACGGGTCCTCCATCATGCTCCACATTTCCCAGGTAGAAGCTGTCATGTTATAGCTGAATGACATTTATCCAAGAAATCTCCTGGCTTCAAGGAAGCTCCAAGGAAGCTAGCCACTCCTTCATTCCACCCAATTCCAATGGGGTGGATCCTCCAGGATCATCCAAAACTACAGGCCAAGCTCCAGGGCATGCCACAACATTGCCACTGAGATCAGCTTTGTTACAAATCCACTTTATTTCTGAACACTCTACCTTTTTCTAGTTCTAAGTTTCTCAGGTCTGTACAGGCGGAACTTCTCCATCCCTACCTCCACCTCAAGGCACTGGGCCTCCTCTCTGGGAAGCTGCCACCTGAAAAAGGGACCTAGCTTCTTAGAGAAGTAAGCCAATTTATTTCCTGCTTCCCCAGGAAGCTACTACTTATAGAAACTTCAGGCTAATTTTGTTTCCATACTACTTTGGGGATCCAGCTCCCACCCTGCCCTCCCTCCCATCATCCCTCTCCCCATACACACATACACATATGTATACACTCATAGCCAGTCATTGCTGTCTTCCCAGGTGCCCCCTAAATAGTAGCATTTGGAGACCATATAAGAAATGCAGATTTCTCCCTGAAGCCAGGCCCCTCTCCCTCCTATTCTTGTGGTTGGGATGCTAGGTTGGTGAGACCTGTTATTTAGCAGCACCAGGGGGGTAAACCCTTTTTGGCTGCCAAGGCCTATCCCTGATCACACAGCTGGGACTCCCATTAGATTTCTACTGGGTCTTGGCCAATGACACATCTTCCAGCTGAGTTAGCACTATGGGGACACTCAGGTGGTGTTGGGTGGTAACCTGGGCCTCCAGGCAGGAACTTAACAACAGGGTTATATTGGAGAAAAGGTCAGCCCATCCTTCCAAGAATGACACCTGAGATAGCTGGAGATGGCCCTTTGGCAGCCCCTAGACACAAGTCCTATTTTATGGTCCCCCCAGGGAAAAAAGACTCTAGTCTAGCCTGTGGAAAGGAGAAAGGGCTGCCCATTCTTCTGATGAGCCCATGCCAAACTGTGGCTGGTTAGGAGTGTGAAGGAAGTCATTTCTTCGAATCAATAAGAAAATCCTGAAAGGCAGTAAGGGAGAAAGGGCACATGGGAAAGGACAGAGCTGAGGGTCAAAGGGGGACAGAGGGATAAAAGATGCAAGTAGACTCTTCATCTCCATCCAGAACAGGAAGACAAAACCTTTCTAAGCACTCGTCTAAGAGTTCTGAAAACAGACCGAACAGGAAGGGATCAGGCCAGGGGGCCCAAGGGTCCCAGACAAAGGGAGAAGACGGGGTCTGGAGCCTCCAGACTTGGGGGAAGACCAAACGAGGGAGGGGAATGGGATATGATTTGCTGGGAGCTGCGGGGGCTCCCAAGAAAGCAAGAATGTCCAGATCCCTGCACAGCAGGAGGGCGGGGCAGGAGGCAGTCAGGGCCACCTCAGTACTTGGGGACTTTGCTGTACTCTTCTGAGTGAACATGCCGGCACAGGCAGATGGACAGCGTCATCCCTAGGAGCTGGAGAAACAGAAGCACAAGGTCAGACCACATGGGGAGATTTCAGCACCTCTGGAACTCAAATCCATTCAAATATTGGCTGAGAAGGTGCAGCAGCTCCAGTTCATCCTTAAAACTGCAAGGATTTGTGGTCTTCACCCACACGGAGGGCAACCCCCTGACAGCTTAACTTTTCTTTTGGGGGGGTAGGGTATGTGTGCCCTGTTTAGACTCAAGTATCTGGCAAAGGGATCTGGACTCATAGGACCTGGCTTTGAACCCTGCTAGTGACACTTTCTACCAAGCTGCAGGACCTTAAGCAAGTCATTTCACCTGGGCCTCAGTTTTCTCACCTGTAAAATAAGGGGCTTGGATTCAATGGCCTCAAAAGCCTTCCCCAGTTCCAGATCTAAGATCCCATGATCCTTGGAATTGAATTAGGAGGTTCTAGGTGTCAAAAATTTCATCAGTCAGTGAATAAGCACCTACTACATGCCTGGCATTGGGCTAAGCATTTGGGATTCAAACAAAGATAAAAAGCAGGCTCTCTTCTCCAGGAATTCACTCAAAAATCTCTCCCCTGTGGGCAGCCTGATGAGTCTTCAGAATGTAGCCGGACTGGTCCTCACCATTACCAGCCCAATTCCCGAAGCTTTCCTGATTGGCTGGGAGCTTACTCTCCTCTGGGGCAGCCTCAGAGAGCCTGGGGGGAGGGGGGCTACCTCCCTGGCATGGGAGGAGGGGCCACTTCCCTGGCATGATGAGCCAGGGGAAATCAACAGGGAAATCCAACTGAAAGTTAGTAAGGCATCATCAATTTCATTCTAATTCAAAATTGCTTTGGAGGGAGAAATGGAATTTTCCTAAGTTTCTTTTTTTTAATGTGTCTGTGTCAGTCAAGCTGGTTTGGGCCTAAGGGTCAGAATTTGATTCAAATTCCTGATTGCATCCTGTCCTCCATACAGACTTCTTACCATCAGTGCCATCCCGCTGAATATGTGAGGCAGGGCAGGGCTGGGTTTATTATCTCAAAATTCACAGAGGAGGAAACTGAGGCTCACAGAGACTTTCCTAAGGCTATTATCAGATTCATTGGTGACAAAACTGGATGTGGCTTCAGGGTTTCTGACTACCAATCAGGAGCTCTTCCCAGAGATGCCATAGGAGGCTTTCCCATCACAGCTATCTACCAGGACCTTATCCCAAGATGAATTTAGACTGGCTGTACTGGCTGATTAAGGGCCTATGTGTGGTGGGGAGTGGGGACAGTGTAGGAGTTCAAGCTAGGAGGGGCTTTAGTCTGCTCTCCATTCATTTTACAGAGGAGAAAATGGTGCCCAGAGAGGAATAAGGATTTGCCCAAGGTCACACAGCTAATCAACAGGAGAGCTGGGATCTGAACCCTGGTCCTCTGACCCCAAAATTCTTTCCCCTATTGCTGCCACATGCTCTTCATGGAGGAGTGAGCTCCAGAATCTCTGCCAAGCAGGAATGTGGGAACGAGTCAGGAATCCCAGGAATGGGCCAGGGTCAGAATGGCCAAGGACAGCAAGAACAGAGGCACTGGGTGAATGCAGACAGCTCACAGACCACAGTGGCAAAAGGGAGGATTTTAGGGTCAGAGACTCAAAAGAGGCCGTAGAGGCCATTGGCCAATCCCCACAGAGAAAGGAAGGGGCTTGGTGGAGGTGCCACAGGTAGGAACAGGTCTTCTGACCTGCAACACCAAAGGCGGTGTTCTTTCCCCTGGGCCACACCAGAGAACGATTCCATGAATTCCACTTCCACCTCCTTCTTCTGCCACCCATCACATTCTCTCAAGTGGGCATCCCTGAAGGAGGTCAGGGCATGAGAAACGAACCTCAATGACAGCCACTCCAATGCAGGCTCCGAGAATGATGCCAAGATTATCCTGCAGCCACTTCTGAACTCTGTCCATGCAACCCTGCGTGATGAAAATAGCCACATCACAGTGGATGAGGAAGAGGAAGGGGAGAAGAAGCCCCATCACACTGGAAAAGTTCAATCCCTCCCCCCCTTTGGGCATGGAATGAGGGCAGAGAGGAGGCCGCCAGGGCTCCACTCTCAAACACTATACCCACCTTCGAGTAAACAGGCCATTTCCCAGCATTATTTATCTGGGTAGCATTGGAGAGAGTACAGAAGCCACTTCGGATCAAATCCTCCTCCTCCACATCAGGGGACGACTCGTTGCCACAGGAACAAGGGTAGGTGATTGTCGTGCTGTTCATGAGGTTGACGTTAGCTGTCCAGTTAAGGTAGCTGGTCCAGCCACAGCATTTCACCTGTCACCAACACACACAAAGAAGGAACGTGGTGAGGCCAGGGCTCTGCAGTGGAGGTTGGTTCTGCAATGTACAAGCTGTGCGACCTCGGGCCAGGCACGTATCCCCTCCAGCTCACAATCTCCATTCTAATTCTGAGGTTCTCTGATGTTACGTTCTCCTGTCCCTCCAAACTCTGACATTCTGTGTTCCCCTGTACCTCTCAGCTCTAATTCTAAGGTCTCTTCTAGTTCTGACAGGCCTTTCCCAGTTCTAAAATTCTGTTTTACGGTTCCTCTCAGCTATGACACGGTTCTAAGATGCCTTCTATGTCTGACATCCTCTGTTCTCAGTCCCTTTCTAGTTCTGACATTCCCTGTTCTAGGCTCCCTCCCAACTCTGACATTCCCTGTTCTAAGCTCCCTCCCAGCTTGGACACGCTTCTGTCTACAGGCCCTTCCTTCCAGTTCCACCATTCTATGTTTCTGTGAGTATGATGTCAAACATCAAAGATAGAGTCAGGACCGCATCAATCACATCCTTTAGGGGAAGGGGAGTCCTCTCCCAGGGAAAAGGAGGAGTTTTCTGCTTGGGCTAGGAGTAACAACTCCACCCACTCCAGTGAGGAGCTATGGACATGTCTCTGGAAAACACAGTCCCCAGGGACTGACGCCATGGTGGCTCATTTCATTTTGGAGGTTGGTTCCACAACCATAGAGAGCTGTGGGCAGCACCTTTGCCAACCAAAGGAATGCCAACCCTTGAGGACTCCATGAGGACAGGATACCTTTGCAGCTTAGGGGTACTGTCAGATGAGTCACAAAATCTAGAGTGGGAAGGGAGCCCAGACATGATCTAACCCGGCTCCTTCATTTTACAGGTAAGGAAACTGAGGCCCAGAAAAAAAGTAGTAACAGAGCCATGAGTGGTCCAGCTCCCTGGTCCTAATTCCAGTTCTCTCTCAATTATATAACACTGCCTCACTAGATGACCCCTAAGGCTGTAACCCTGAGATTCTGTGGTTTGCTTTGAATCAAAGAGTGAGCACCCAGCAACCCTTACTCTATCTCCTTTCTTTCACCAGGAGAAGAAGTATAGCCAGTTTCCCTGGGAGGGAGGATTTCCCACACTGGAAAGAACCCCTGGTCACAGAGAAGGCCCGGGCCTTATAAACAGGGAGCAAAGGCAAGAGACCTTTGCCTAAACTCTGACAGAGAGGCCAGCAGGACTAACTACCCCAGCTGCTCATGATGCCTGGCCTACAGCAAGCACTTAAGAAATGTTTATCATGATACGTACAGATGAGTTCTATTTACCACCAAAACAGATGGAAGAAAGTTTATTTAAAGGACAAAAGAATAATAAGTTTTTCTTATCCCTTTTTTGTCGTCACCTCTTCTTTTAAAGGAATTTTATGTAACTGGCACACTTAGATTGAAAGCAAACCTGATATCTGAACAACTTAAGGTTGATTCTTTAAAATATAAATTAAAGTGTCATTATTGCCTTGACAGGATTTTACCATATAAATTCCCTTACACTTCAAGGTCCTCTCATACCTTTGAATAAATGAACAATGAATGAAATGAGTGAATGAATGAATGAATTAAATAAATGAGGGAATGGATGGATGAATGGAGGAATTAATGAAAAATCACATGTTAAGCACTTAGTATGTGCCAAGTCCCGAGGACATGAGTCCTTTCTCTCAACGACCTTACATTTTTATTTGGGAAGAATGTTTTGGGGAAGGAAACCAAAGAGAACGTGATTGGAGTAGAAGGGACATTAATGCAGATGACTGTGTCAGCCACGACAGTGCTGATCTATTCTATTTACAAACAGCTTTTTGGGAAGCCAAGGGGAATAGATGTCGGCTGGACTTCATTGGACTTGATCCTTATTAACATGTACAAATCAAGAAATTTATCTGAGCCTCGGTTTCCTCATCTCTAAAATGGGGATAATGACCACACACACACCCAGGGTCACTGTGAGGACCAAACAAGCACTTTGCACACTCACACATCATTTCAGGAACAAACTCTACCGTTCTCAAATCCTGTGCTGCTCCCTAAACGTCTGCTTCAGGCGGTAGTGAGCTCCCCATCACTTGGAGATTTCAGGTAAAAGCTGCATGATCACTTTTCAAGGATGCTACATGTAGTAGAGGGGATTTGTGTTTCCTGTAAGGGATGAACTCCCTGGCCCTTTACAAATCTGGATTTCTAAGTCAGGTTCAATTGACAGCTAGTTCCTGTCAACTGGTTTACTGCTAATTCACTGGGTGACCTTGGACATTGCTACTCTGGGCACCAGTTTCATCATTTGTAAAAATAAAGGGACTGGACTACACAGTCCCTAAGATCAGTCAGCTACAGAATTCGTTCAATCAGACATTCCGATATTCATTTGAGGTGCATGTATTAGCTCATGGAGCCAGCAGGGGGTGCCCTAAGGCTATTAAATGTGGTCCAGGCTGCCAGACTCCCCCAAAGCCACAGAAGGAATCCACAGCAGCCTGTCTCCAGATTTAGAGCTGGGAGAGAACGGAGAGATCATTTAACCCAAACTTCTCATTTTAGATGAGAAAACTGAGGCCCAGAGATGAACTGAGGCACAATGAAAAAATCCATTGATGGCAGGGGTCAATGCCTACCTTGGGCATTCACTGTCTATGTAACCTGGGAGAAGTTGCTAAATTTCCTGCCCTTAGGGTTCCTCATCTGTAAAATAAGGGGGGGCCCTCAGTTTTCTCATCTATAAGCGTTTCCTTATCTATAGGATAAAGAGCGGCCTTAGTTTCCTCGTCAATAAGAGGAGAGGGTCTTAGTTTCCTCATCTATAGGATAAAGAAGGGCTTTAGTTTCACATCTGTCAAGTGAGGGGGAAGTATGACCAGACAGCCTCTGAGGTCCCTTCTAGCTTTGGCTCTGTGATCAAGGTCTCACAGAGAGGGGAGCCAGAATTCAAATCCAGATCCTCTGACTTCAGTATTCTCCGCAAACTCCTAATCTGAGATAATTCTAGAATCAGACATTTAAAGGTCAGCCTTAGAGTCCTATAACCTAATGCCACTATTTTAATAGAGAGGAGAGAGAAAGTGATTTGTCCACAGCCAAGCAGATGATCAGTGGCAGGACCAGGGTAGGAGAAATTGGAATTTCTCGAAAACCTTAAGTTTCGCAAAGTACTTTATAAACCTAATTTCAGCTGATTCTCACAACAACCCTGTGGAGTAGCTGCTGTAATCATTCCCATTTTTTAGCTGAGGAAACTGAGCCAGAGAGGTTAAGTGACTTGCCCAGGGTCACACAGTGACTGAATTGGATCTTCACCACCCAACTACCAAACCCAGCTTCCACTCTAGGAAACCCCAACATCATATGTTTCATTCTGCAGCTGGACCTGACCCCTTGTCTCACCCCCATGTCTCTTTTCTTTCCAGTCTTTGCCTCCTTTTTAAGGGGAGAGGTCCATGGGTCCTTATGTTCCCATGCTGGCACACAGACTCACCTGTAGACTACCATGATGTAAAGGGAAGTACACAGGGTCCCAACAGTGCCCACCAAGACCCAAGGTATTTCATGCATTTCCTTAAGACTTGCCCTGGCATTTGCTTTCCTCAGCTCAGGTTGACTGAAGATGAGGGCCAGGACACCCTTGCTGAAGCCAGGGAAATCTCCTGCCATGCCCCAGGCTCAAGACAGCAAGTCATCCACGACCCAGTTCCCTCTATCAAAAAGGCCCAGATGGCACATGAAGTTCAGATGCCCCAGTTCTTGGTCCATCTCCCTTAATGCTGTACCTGTGATTGTACATAATCCCAGGCGTCCTGAATAACTTTCTGTTCGGTGTTGTAAGGATCGTAGGTTTCAATCAGTTCGTTCACCATGGTGCTCATCTCCTCCTTCACCTAGAGAGATGGGGCAAGGAGCCATGAGAGTCAGATCAGCTGAAATCCAGGCCTTGCTTCAAGTCTTTTCCTCCCTAAATGCTCATGGTGGGTACTATAGCAGACATCACAGGAGACTTTCAGATACAGAGGGAAGAAATGTCACTGCTATAAAGAGGTGGCCCCTTCCTTTCCAAATGTACACTGACAAAGGGTCACCAGGTGAGATGAGACATCCCTTTCCACCAAACGATGAATTATCTCCTCTCCCAGGAAATCCTTCCTCAGACTCTCACTTGGAATGGCCTTTACCCCTCGGGCATCATACAGCGCTGCCCCGAAACTCTCAAATCTATGCGAAAGGACCAACGATAGCACTGACATGAGGGGACAAGTCACCCAAATGGAATTTTAGAATCATGGAATTAGGGTTGGGGCCCCCTCTATGCCCATATCGGGGATAGAAAGAGAATTTAATCTAGAACATCAGAATTAAAGGGTATCTAGAGTTTGAAGAAGCTTCAGAAGCCTTCTAGTCTGACCCCTCTGGAGCTCCCAGAGCTCTTTCTCTAATGTACCTGAGAGGCACTCATGTGGCCTCTTTGAAGAGTTTCAGGAAAGGAAAAGCTGCCAGCTCCCAGGGGAGCCCATGTCTTCTCTAATTGTTGGCAAATGTTTCCTGCCTCACTCTACCTGTACCCACTGCACCCGGTTCTGCCGTCAGGGGCCAAGCAGACCAAAGCTAAGCCCTCTTTCACACCAGGACTTTTCCAACATGGTTATCACCTCCTTACATTTTCTCTTCCTCAGGCTTAACATCTCCAATGCCTTTAACTCATCTTCACACAGAAATTGTGGCTGTACCATCTCTTCTTCCCCATCCTGCTGGCTACAGCTGTATGATACTCTGGGGTTGGGTCATCATGGGCAATTCATTTAACTTTTTCAACGTTCTAGGACAATGTTCCCTAGGACATTTGATGAGTTTCCAACTGGAGGGAGGGAGTTTCCACACTGGGAGTTCCCCATATCAAGGAAATCACAGGCCTGGATGAAAAACAGTAAGCTATGCAGAGAGGACTGACTGATTTCCTCAGCCCTACCCCAACGACATTTTTTTTTTTTTTTAGAAAATCTGATTAATGAAAATACTACTTTTTTAAAATGATAAATCAGAGGGTGAATATTTTCCTCCCAAAAGAATTTAATTCAGGGAGCTCTCCAATCACATTTAAAGAAGGACCAGACTTATATGCAGCTTTTCAGGAATGTATCCGTGTAAAGAGCATCAGACCTGTATGCAAATGGGTGTCACTGAGAGGCAAGCTGCAGGGAAGGAGGGAGGGAGGGAGACAGGTCACCATCTCCAGAACCACAGCTTTGCAAGAAAGCAGGCTTCCCCTGGTGTTTTGGTGCCCCTCCTGTCTGAGGACTCCTCTGAGTGAGTACCTGGTCTGGTCTCCTTGTTTATAGTCGAAACTGGCAGGATGCAGAACAACTCCATAGGTCCCTTTCCTTCTTGAGAAACACAAGGGAGCAAGAGAAGAAGCGGAGGCTCCTGGATGGGAGATTTCAGGGCCCTACACAGAAAAAGTGTCTACACTTTCCGGTTCTGGAGCCAGGGTACTGAAAGAAGATTTCTGCTTTTCTTTCTCATGGTCATATTAGACACTGATAAAGTGGAGCCCAATGGACTGGGGGCCCCTCACTCGGGCTCAGCCCACTCCCACTTGTTGAAGAGGAAGCAGCCACAGAGAGTGGATCAGTTCAAGTCAACCTATCTTTCATTCCTAGGGTCTGGACAAGGGTGGACAGCTCCCTCGGCCTTCACCTGCCTCCCAGACTCTCAGACTCCCTACTCCTTCAAGGTCCAGTTCCATGAACCTTCCTACATTAAAGGAGTCTCCTCCTTCCTCTTGTCACTCTCCCATGGCACTAAAATTCATTTGTATTTCCTTATCTTTGTTTAAGCTCTCCGTCCCAGTAATATGCAAGGCCCTTGAGGATAAGATCATTTCATTTTGTCTTTCTATCCCTGGCTTTTAGCCCAGTACCTCACTCACTGATATAAGGATCTCCTCCAATGAGGAAACTCCCCTGCCAATGGGAATCAGCACTTGCTCTCAAGCTCAGTTTTAGAGAGGCCTGGGAGCACCAAGAGAATGAACCACCTCCCAAGGTCACTTAGGGCTTGTCAGAGGCAGGACTTCGATGTAACTCCTCCTGATTCCCGGCCTGCTCTTTACCCCCTCTGGCTGGCACATAGTAGGGTGCCTCTCCCCAGCGATGGGCGTCCTTCCTACCTTTTCTGTTCACCCTTCCCTCCCATAGTCTAAATACCTTTCAGGCCTTTAACCCTGATGTTCTTGATTCAGTTCTCTATTTATATCTCAGGTATGAGCACAGGGTGAACCTCAGCTTCCTCATTTCACATCCCCAGAGACCCAGAAACAACACAGGGGGTTGTAGTGGAGCAGCCTTAGCCTACAGGAGGGGAGGGGGTCAAGCCTCTCTGCCACCACCACTGGCCACATTGGGCCTGTCAGGCTCCCCAGGAAACCAGGCAGTAGGCAAGGGGACCATACATAGGTGGGAGTACTGCAATAGGAAGGGGCTGAGAAGGCACACAAACAAACTGAAGGGATCCCTGGCTCTATCCATGAAGTGAGAAGAGATAGTCTCCATCAGGGCCCAAATGCTACCTCCACCTTGCTATGACCTTCGCTGACTGACCCAGCCTAACTCATGGAGACTCCTCTCTCCTCTGCCTTCTAAAAGCACTTAGTAGCTATAATAACAGACTAGCATTTAGAGGGTGCTTTAAGGTTTGCAAAGCACTTTACAAATATTATTTCATTTTATCCCTTGGTGATAGATTCTATTATTATCATCTCCATTTTATAGATGAGGAAACTGGAGCACATGGGGGTTAAGTGCCTTGTCAAGGGTCACACAACAGTATCTGGGTCCGGATTTGAACTCGTGTGTTCCTCATTGCAGATCCAGCATGCAATTCATGCTGTCACCTAGCTGGCTCTAAAAAAAGAGAAAGAAATTCTCCTCCTCTTCCTCAAGCTCCTTCTTCTTCTCCTTCTTCCCCTTCCACATTCCTGTACTATTGGAGGTTCAATAACCCTGTGAAGGAGCTAGTGTAAACGTAGTTATTCCCATTTTACAGATGAGGAGCTCAGGAGCTGCATACAGTTAAATAGCTTTAAAGTAGCCGAGCCAGGATCTGAACCCAGGTCTCCCTGACTCCTGAACTAGAGCTTGGTCTGTATACCATTCATCATCGGTTCATTTAGGGATATAGCTTAGCTCACAATTAAGACTGTAAGCTCCTTTTCCCCTTGATGGTCTCTCTCCCTCCATGTGCTCTATCATCCAGCCCCCACGATGCTCTGCTTGCCATCTCTGTGTCTGCATTGGCCGTCCCTGTGTCTGTCCCCAGCTCCACCTCTCAGAATCGCTGGTTTCCTTCACTGCTCACCTGCTGGAGGAGGCATTTCTGGATCTCCCCAGCCTAACTTCCCAAGCTTCCTTCAAGACCCTCCTCAAATCGCACCTTGGGGAGGCAGCCCCTCCCCGTTGCGATCACCTTCCAAGAGGATCGTTAGAAGTCTCAGATGTGAATCATCCACCACGCATTGTCCTTCCTACCCCACCCCTACCCAGCAGACTAACCTCCTTGGAGTCAAGAACCATGTCTTCTTTCTTTGTGTCTACAGCATTTGGCACAGCGCCTGGCACACAGTAAGTGCTTAATAAACGCTCATTGTTGACCGACTACACATTCTGTACATATACATGCATGTCCACATGTGGGGGTGTACATTTATATCTTTATTTCCCTGAACTCAAGAGTTTACATTTCTTATAGGGGAGTTGCTGTTTCCCCAAAAAAATCCTCCAGGTCAGGGAATGGCTCACTTCTGTCTTTGTATTTTCATGACCTAGTGGATGGCACACAGTAGGTGCTTACTACTGGTTTGATTGATTGAGAGCAAAGACCTGTCCTATTCAAAGCATTAAGAATAGGCCTCTCCTTGCCCTGCTGACATCTGCCCCTACACGCACGTGCGCACGCACACACACACACACACACACACACAATCGATTCTATCCCAGCTGTCAAAGTCATACACATGGCATAGAGGAAAACACTCTGGGTTTGGACTGAGAGACCCAAGTTCAAATCTTGCCCACAACACTCCTAGCTCTGGGACAGTGGGTAACGAGCGCTTCTCTGAACTTGTTTCCTTAGATGTATAAGAGATGAATAAGACCCACGCAAGCGCAAGCGGCCTCCCAGGCCTGCCGCCCAAACGGGCTATTATTATTCACTGGTCTCAGCCCGTGGTTTCCTTCTCTCTCCACAAAGGGGAACAGAAAAGACCCTGCTTCTTCCTTTGGTTCACTCTCATTGTTCCCCCCCACTCCCTAGCAGTGCTGCTGCAGAAACCTGAGCTGAGGGTGGGGGTGGGGGGCAGAGGTGACAGACTTTCCCCTAAGACTCCCACAGAGGGTTGCTTTGTACAAGAGAAAACCCGTTTCACCACCTGTGGTATTATGAGGGGTGTGTGTGTGTGTGTGTGTGTGTGTGTGTGTGTGTGTGTGTGTGTGTGTGTGTGTGTGTGTGTGTGTGTGTGTGTGTTTAATGGGGCTTTTTGTGTTCTCTTTGATGCAAGAAAGTCCAGAGTAATTCCAGGAGCTAGAGCAAGGTCTTAGCCTCACAGGGTCAGAGATTTAGAGCTGGAAAAGGCCTCAGAGGCCATCTAGAGACCAATGCCTGCATTTTACAGATGGGAAAACTGAGTCCTGGGGGGATGAAAGGACTTGCTCTGTGTCACACAGGCAGTAAATCCAAACCCCTCATTTTACAGATGGGGAAACTGAGGCCCAAAGAGATTTAAACTGACTTTCCCAGGGTCATAGAATCATAAGAGTTAGAGAAGTAAGGGACTTCAGAGGCCAATTAATCCAACTCAGTTTACAGATGAGGAAACTGAGGGCCAAGGAGGGAGAGAGTCAAGGATAGACTCGAGCCAAGGACCCTGACTTCAACACCACTGTTCTGCAGGGGATTTTCATTTTTGTTTTTCATCGTATAATGCAGCTTTTTCTTCTCTTTCTGCCTAGAAAGTGAGACAAAGTAGCTCCCACAAGACAGAGAATTATGGAAAGAAGGCACACCATTTCTCCTCTATCTACCCTTCCCCTGACCTCAGCCACTCTCCCAGCTCTGGGGCTTTGTCTGCCCTCTGGCAGCCATGCGTGGGCCTGAGCCCTGGCAGAGGCCAGCAGAGGCCAGGCTGGGAGCATCTTCTTACCCTTTTCTTTACCGGGCTTTGCTTCAACTCAGATTCTTTCCGACCACCAAATTTCCTGACCCCATTCCCAGAGACTCCTCTTATTTTCCACTGCATGGAGGAAAAGAGATGGATGTACGAAAGAGGAATGGAAAGAGTCTTTAGGGGATTTAGAGGCTGGACCAGAGCCCAGTCTAAGTTGGAGCCTGGGCGACCTGCAGTCAGCCAACACCCCATGCACCCTCCCCTCTTGGAAGGGACTCAGTTCCCATGCTCGGCCCTCTTCCTAGGGCGACTGGACCATTCCAACAAAGACAACTGGGAACAGTTGGGGAAACAAGACACTGATGAGCTTCTTTCCTCCTGTATCCCAGTCTGGACTGTTCCTGATGGTAGCATGGGAACTGGCAGGCAGGGACTCATTCCCAAAGAGCAACAATCAGTCATTGTGCCAAGTACTAAGGATACAAAAAAAACCCCCCAAAATCCAGCCCCTCCCTTCAAGGAGGTCACATTCTAGTGGGGGGAAAATCATACATAGACGATATCTTCAGGACAAATGGGAGGCAGCCTTTGAGAGGGATCAGGAAAGGTTTCTCATAGAAGGTGGGGGGATTTGATCTGAGTTGAAGCAAGCCAGTGGAGCTAAGTAAGAGGTGAGGATGAAGAGGAACAGAATTCCAGTTGTGATGGAAATTTCAGTTCCAGGGAAAATGCATGGAGTCTGGAGGTGAAGTGTTTTTGTGTGTGAGGAGGCTGTTGTCACTGGGTCACAGAGTATGGAGGGGGGAGTTAGGTACAAGTAGCCTGGAAAGATAGGAAGAATCAACATTTATAAAGGCTTACAAAACAGGATTCTATACTTTATTCTAGAGGGAACAGGAAGCCAGTGGAGTTGATTGAATGGGGAAGGGCTGACATGGCCAGACTTGAGTTTTAGGAAGATCACTTGGGCACTTGAGCAGACAGTGGATTGCAGCAGGCAGAGACCAACCTGAAGGCTATTGCACTTGTCCAGGACAGAGGTGATAAAAGTCTGGACTTGGGATATAGGAGTAGAGAAAAGCCAACGTACCTGAGATATGTTGTAAACATGGAAACCACAAGACTAGGCCAATAGATTATGATACATGGGATGAAAGACAGAACATAAGAAATCATGGATGCCACTGAGGTGGTGTCCTGGATCAAAGAGAGCAGCAGAGGAGCAGGAAGGAGGGAAAGGGTAACAAGACATCTCCTTTGTCTTCCTTTCGGAAAACCTTAACCAGCCTGGAATTTGTCCCAGTTCCTGAATCAATTTGACCTTTGGGACAAAGAGAGTAACAGAGGTGTTTGTTCTTCCATGGGGAAATTAGGATGGGTTGGAAGAGAAAGAAAATTCATTTGTTTCTTCTCAGATAAAGCAATATCACTAGAAACCCGTGGCATCAATAAGAGGGGCAGGAGGCAACGTCTTGTTTTCTTTCTGTCCTCTAAGAGGGCAAGAAGGGAAAACCAAACTATTGGCTAATGAGTGGACCAGGGCATGCCTTGTGGGCACTTCAGGGCCCCATACTTTAGGAAGGACACAGATAAGATGGCAGGCAGCTGGGATGATGAATTTCCCTGAGATCATGCCACATGAGGAGAGGTTGAGGAAAGTAAGAGTGAGGGTTTGAAGTCTTGGGTGATAGATTGGTGCCCCAGACTTCTCTTCTTCATAGAGGTCTATGGAAAGTGTCTTCAAACACTTGAAGGAGAAATTCAACTGGTTTGGTTCACCCAGAGGGCAGAACTAGAAGCAACTGTGGCACACATAGACTTGATGTCAGGAAAAACTTCCTAATTAATACTGTGATCCCTTAGTGCAATCAGGCTACCTTGGTACCAAGTGCTTCTTCCTCACTGGATGTCTTCAGTTAGAAGTGGATCACTTTTGAGTTAAGTTGGCGAGGTGACTCTTCTTTAGGTGTGGGTTAGAGGTCCCTTCTAGCTCCAGAATTCTGTGATTCAGTGAAGTAGGATGGCCTAGATGAGGCAGTTTAGGCTAGGTGAAGTCATGCTTGTTTCATGAGTCTATAGACTTTAGGTTCTAGGTCATCTACTACTTCCACATACATTGGGATGACTGGCAGACTCATAAAATATGAGAGATGGAAGAAATTTGGAACTTTGGAGTATAGTATGTCAGAGCTAGAAGAGGCCTTAGAACATAGAATATTAGAGTGAGAAGAGTTCTGAAAACTCAGTGTCAGAATGGGAAGGGACCTAGCTCAGAGAGTTCCAGGGTTGGGAGAAATCTTGGAACATGCAAGTGTTAGAGTTGGGAGAGACCTTAGAGTTCATCCAGCCCAGCCCCTCATTTTATAGCTCAGCTGAGGAACTGAAGCCCAGAGAGGTTGTAACTTGTCCAGAGGGGCACAACTAGTTGGTAGCAGATGTTATGGGTGAATTCAGGCCTCCTGATGCACAATCCTATGCTCTTTCTTTACATTCTCAGTGCCTGGTTCCTCTGACCACCTGATATTCCTGCTTGGATAGATGCTTTTATCACCCTGAATGGACTGATAAAACTATCATTGACTGATCTCTGGGCAGGAACACAGATAAGAACAGTGATGGCTGAGTTGAACACAGGACCAAACAGCAGCCTCCAATGATGTAGTTAAAAAAATAGATCTTTGGCTGGAAGGGGCATCAGCCACATCTAATCCAAGTCCCTCATTTTATGAAAGAAAATCCAAGGTCCATTGCCCTTCAAGGTCATAACCAGCTTCAAATCCAGGTGAACACTCATTCAAAATATACTGTGCTTCTCCTATACCAAAGACAAGATCCTATCCAGCTCCAACACTCTATAACTGATTTGGCTATGGGTAGAGGCTTTAGACCAGCAATTCTCAAAGTATGTTCCAAGGGGTCATGGGAATCTCCAAGACTCTTTTAAGGGGTTCATGAAGTCAAAACAATTTTATAACACTAAGATATGTTAAATTCTAATATAGTAACTATTGTTAGTTATAACCCATATAAACAAAAGCTCTCGGGAGGCAGGGTTCTCAATGATTTAAAAAGTTTAAAGGGATCCTGAGACCAAAAAGTTTGTTGAGATTGGCATAGACAACTTTAGATCCCTCCCCTGAGGAATGGAAGGAAAAGGGCTATTGTTGGCTTGGTCACTGACTGTTCCTGTTCACCCTCAGGAAGGTCCATCATTCTAGCCAGTAAAAGAGTACTTACCTCATCTGAGTGGACATAGACAAGGACTCCAGCTGTCACTTGGGCCACAAGGATCAGAAGGAGGACAGTAAAGTACTGGAAAAGTAAAGTAATGAATGTGAGATGTGGGAGATCAACAAAGGATACCCCAGTTAACACGTGTCAAAGTCATAGTATATAGTGTCTATGAAGATCTTGGGCTAGAAGGAACCTCCTCTTCACTTTACAAGTGAGGAAACTAAAGCCAAGGGAAGTTAGGTTCAAAACAACAGGGCTGGCCTAACCATGCCATTGATGAGACCACCAGGTCTCATGAGACAAGTCAAGCTAAATGCACAAGGAGTCTCTCTCATAGGGGTCAGCACTGAGCACAAGACAACGGACAAGGGCTAGTCCTGCTAATATCAGCATCCAGACCCTCCATATTGCAATGTGGTAGAAGACAAAGGAGGAAGACAAGATGGACATCTAGGCTTACAGGGGAAGGGTCCTCATTAGAGTTATCACTCACCAGCCCCAAGAGGCATCGAATCTCATTGACTGCACCAATACAACCCAGGAAGCCCATGATCATGGTCATGGCCCCAATCCCGATGAAGACATATGCCCCAATCTTCAGGTTGCTTGAGGTCTCTGGGGAAAGAAGAAGAGGATATGATTATTTCTTCCCCAGTTTTCCCCTAAACTCAAGTTACTCCAGAATCAAGAAATGAGGATCAGAGAAAAGATCCATAAGAAAAATCAAATGCTTTCACTTGCAGAGTGAGCCCTCTTCACATAGCCCCTATGTGGATGTTAGTATGTTTGGTCTTTGCAATCCTTCAGGACAGCACGTCAAGGATTTTTATCTCCAGTTCACAGGGGAGGAAACTGAGACTTGGATGAAGAACTGGAACATAGTATGGGTACTTAATAGATGATTATAGAATGAAAGAATCCATCAATCAAAGTGATTTGCCCAAGAGTACAATAACAAAGATGGTAGTTGACTCCAGGTCTCCCAACTTCATAGGGAGGTCAGGACCCAACATATCTGAGATTCCATGGTCCTGTGAAAACAATGAAAGGCAAACTGACCTAGTGGATAGAGCTGGCCTCAAAGTTAGGAAGACCTGGGTCCAAGTCTCACCTCTGACGCATCCTCACTGTATGACACCGGCCAAGTCCTTTCCCTTTTCAGTGGCCTAGACAACTAAGATGCCAAGTTACAAAATAGTTGTCTGTCTGAATGGGAGGAGGGAGTTTTCTCACTGGGGAATTTCCTACCCCAGTGAAATCAGGACCTCCTATAGCATCCAGGTCAACTTATTCATGACCAATGATTTCATCCACAACATTCCAAATAAGGGGTGAGCTAGATTTTGATTGAAATCAACATTTGGGAGGCAGTCCATTCTGCCATTGGACAGCACGCATGCTTCATTTATTTCTTTAAAAGCTGGCTTTTCCTGCCACAGTCAGGTGCTTTGATTAATTAGTTGGGGGAGGGGCATTCACTGGCTATAATATGGGTTTTACACTTAGGAACTTTTATCTCCTACCCATCCAGTATCAGTGACAGCCCCCTATTCCTAGAATGTTCTCTCTCCTCCACCTCACCTCTCAAGTTTCCCTGGTGTCTTTGAAGACTCAACTCAAATTCCATCCTCTTCAAGAAGCTGTTCCCCATGCCCTTCACACCTCCCCAGATGCTGATGCCTTCCCTTCTAAGGGCAACTTCTATCTGCTCTGCATGTTATTTCTCCCATTAAGCATCTACTGTGGGCAGAGCCCTGTGCTGGGCACTAGGCAATGCCCTCAAATGACCATAAGGATCATAGATTTGGAGCTGGAAGCGACACCAGAGGTCACCAAGCTCAATTTGCTCATTTTGTAGATTAAGAATCTGAGACCCAGAAGGGTTACGTGGCAGCCAATGTCACAAAGCTGGTAAATGACAGAGGCAGGATGTGAACCCAGGATTTCAGACTCTGAGCGCAGGATGTTTTCCACTCAGGAAAATAAGACACCAATGTTTTAGAACATGATCAAAACATGCAGAAAAATTCAAGACAAAGAAGGACGTGAGATCAGAAGGGAAGGTCATTCTTGGATTTGGGGTATGGGGTGAAGTCAGGGAAGGCTTTCAGCAGCAGGCAACATCTAAGTGGAATCTATAAGATGGGTAGAAACTTAATGGACTGGGGTAGGAAGGGAGGGAGAGAGGGCACAGGAAGCAGCATGAGCTGAGACATCAAGGATGGAGAGGGAAGTAGATGTTCCACAGACCAATTTAGCTGGACCAGAGAGGGGAATACTATGAGTTAAGATTGGAAAGATAGGGCGGCACCTCAGGCTGTTGAGGGTTTTGAATATCAGGCAGAAAAGTCTGAACTTTATTCCAAAGGCAATAGGGAACCACTGAGGATTTTGACCTGTATGTAATGATCATAATAACTGCTAGCATCTATATATCACTTTAAAATTTGTGAAATTCTTTACAAATGTCATTTGGTGCTCACAACAACCCTGGGAGGTAGGTGCTATTATAATCCCCATTTTACAGATGAGGAAACTGAGGCAGACTGAGGTTCAAGTGACTTATTCAGGGTCACATAGCTAGTAAATGTCTGAGGTCAGGTTTGAATTCAAGTCTTTCCTACTCCAGGTCCAGTGCCCTTATCTACTGTGAAACCTATTTACTTCTAAGAAAGAAGGGGAGAAGGGTGAAAGAATGTATTTGTAATTGGTCATGGGCTTGTACTCCAAGAGTTCCAGTGGGAATGGAGAGGAGGGATGAGTCTGAGAGCTGGTTTAGAGATGGAATCAGCAGGACTTGGCAACTGATGATGAGGGAGGTGAGAGAGAGGGCTCCTCTTGGCCAACTGCCCCAAGAATGCTGGTGTAGTCGCAGGACACCCTTGGGGCAAATGATGCCATCACTACGTTCCCCCAATCCGGAATGGAGCCAATCCCCATTGGTGGCCCGAAAAAACTAGCTCCAGTCTGCCCACCCCACGATGAAGATGCTTCTCTATATTCACTCATCAACTCTGCCCCAGGCTTGTCTGTTTAGCTGGGGATGACAAGCTGCTTGTCTGCCACCCACATGGCTCCCAGGGAAGATTCATGAGGTAAGTACTTGTTTGAGATGCAGGGCTCATCAAATGAAAGAGGCTAGAGAGACTGTGAGGAGACAGGAAGCTGAAGAGATATACCTCAGTTTCCCTAGTTGTAGGTCATGGGAGAAGAGTCTTTTAATGCTTTAAACCTTTTGCCCCAGGTGAAGGGTTAATTAGCAGGTACAAGGACCAGATGAAAGACCTTAGTGACATTAATGATGATGACAGGCTTTCCCATCCCAAATGGGCAGCTCAGGAAGGGGAGAGGCAAACCAGAAGAGGAAATGTACAGAGGAGATACAAACTGGTCACCTCAGCCTTCAGCAGATGGAATGTTGTCAGACTCAATTACTTCTCTTTGAAAATATCATATTGTTTAAAGGGATGGATCTCTGGAAGGGAGAAGGAGAGTGATGCATGGGAGAAACCAAAATGATGCAAAAATAATTAATACCAACAAAGTCTATTTAAAATTTTCTTTAAAAAGAAAAGAAAAAACCCCAGCTACTATGTCTAGAGTGAGTCAGAGTTTACTGACTGGGAAAGACTCATTGCAAGAAATCACTGATCTCCTTGCTCTCTACAGACATGCTCAGACTCCTATGGGCCCAAAGAATAATTCCCAGGAATCCCCAGGGGAAAGGCCTTGGCTGGGACTTAGGGTCCTTCAGAAGCAACTCATCAAGTCACACCTGAACTATCACACTGGGCTCTGGTTGGTCTCCTTTCCTCAGGTCTCTCTTCTCTTATCCCTCCCTGTATCCCAACAGATGAAAAGAACCCAACAGATGCTGAAATCACTTGCACAAGACAGTGGTAGGACTGAGATTTTGCTGCAATAAAGGGGTGACCATAGCTCTTTCCCTCCCCCACCTACCCACAACTCCAGTGACTCCCTATTAACTCTAGGAGTGTTTGACATTTAAAGCTCTTCATGACTAGGTCCCTTCCCCCCCTCCAGTCTTTTTATGTCCTATTCTCCTCTATGTAATTGATGTTTCAGCAACACTGACCTACTTTCCTCTCCCCAAACTTGATTCTCCCTCCCCTGCCTTGTATTAGTGGCAGCTAGATGGTACAATGGATAGAGTACTGGGTCTAGAGTCAGGAAGAGCCCAAGCTGAAATCTGACCTCAGACACTAGCTGTGTGACCCTGGGCAAAGCACTGAACCCCTGCCTTCCTCAACTGAAAAGTGAGGACAGTAATAGCATCTTCATCCAAGGTTGTTGACTCTGGATAAGTCACTTAACCTCTGTCTGCCTCAGTTTTCTCAACTGTAAAATGAGGATAATAATAGCACCAGGGTTATTATGAAAATCAATGAGGTAATATTTACCAAGCATTCAGCACAGGCTGTCACAACGCTCAGAATGCTCCCTTTCTTAGTTTATCTTCCTTTTTTCAAGACTCAGCTCCATTTCAGGAGGCCTCTGCGGGTCCCCTAGCTGCTGATGGCCTACCCTCTCAGACTACTTTTCAAGCATTCTGCATGGATCTGCTCATGTTGCCTGCCTCGTTCCAATGCACACACTCCTTGAAGACAGGGACTGTCTTTTCATATTTCTTTGATCGCCAATGCTCAGCAGCCCCACAGTCAGTGCTTAATAAATGCTTGCTGTCTTGAAAGAGTGCTGGATTTGGAGCCAGAAGCCTTGGGTTCAGATCCTGCCTCAGCCACTGACTGCCTTTTGTAAGTGACTTCACCCATCTCTCCAAGACATCCAGATGATCACTCACTCAGAACCTGACCAGCTCTCAAGTTGGGACTGTGCCCGTCCGTCCAGGAGAAAGAAAATTCCTTGGAGGCTTGGGGCTATTTCATTTTCCTCTCTGTACCCCCTGGTGCTTTCACAGAGTTGGTGCTTAAAGCTGGACTCTGCTATAAGAGCATCAGTTAAAGCAGACAGACCGCTTAGCCTAAGAGGATGTAATTCTGAACACACACACACCTTAGTAGCAGTTTTCAAGTCTCTGCAGGTCTGCTCTATAGAAGAACAGCTGGACGTTTCCGCTCAGACCCACTGGGCAGAAGCAGCTGTAATGGAGTGGGTGTTTCACAGAGAAAGATTTTAGCTTAATGTAAAAACAGAATGGAAGTTAAATGCTTTTAAGCCCTTACTGTAGGCCAAGCTCTGTGTTTGGTACTGGGGATACAAAGCAAAACAAGAGCTATTCCTGCTTTCCCAGAGCTCATGCTCTTAACTGAGAGAGAGACTACTTCCTGGAGAATGCAGTGGCAGGGAAGGCACCAAGGCACAGGGGTCCTTGGAGGGCGCAGGGGCAGTACAGATGGCAATGGGTGTGAAAAACCAGGTCCACTGTGCAGCCAGAGGACAAGCAATGCCTGAGCCCCTTTCCTTGGGAAAACTTCCAATAAACATGAAAGCTTTCCAAAAGTGGGTCAAGTTGCTTTAAAGATAGTGAGTCCTCTGTCATGAGAACTGTCCAAGCAAAGCACACTTGTGAGGACATACTATACAAGGATCCTCATTAAGGGACAGGCTTAAGCAGAGAATTAGTTGACTGGGTGGATAGAGGACCAAGTTCAGAATTACAAAGACCTGTGTTCAATGTGATCTCAGACACTTACTAGCTGTGTGACCCTGGGCAAGTCACTTAACCTCTGTTTGCCTTAGTTTCCTCATCCGTGAAATGGGGATAAAAATACCTACCTCCCAAGATTGTTGTGAGGATTAAATGAAAACCATGTGTCCAGTGCTCCACAAACCTTAAAAGTGTTCATTTTAATATAAGTAACTCTAAATGTCAGTTCTTATCATTAGATCTCCTCAGTCATCATCCAGATCTGATAGGCTAAGGCTCTAGATGAGTCGCTCAGAGTCACATGGCTAGTAATCAAATGAGCTGACTGGAACTTTGATCTTCTGAGTCAGAAGTCAGCAGTTAACACTCTAATCAAAAACCGCAAAGTGCCTACTATGCGCCAAGCACCATAATAAGCCCTGGGGGTACCAAAGGAGGCTGAAGACAGTCCCTGTCTTCAAGGAGCTTAGAGACAACATGCAAGCAAATATATAGAAAGCAAAAATGTATAAAAGAGGGAAAAGAAAACAGCGGGATTAAGAAGGGTTAGGGCAGGTTTCCTATAGAAGAATGGGTTTAAAGGAAGCCGGGGAGGTCAGCAGTGGGAGTGGAGAAGGGAGAGCATTCCAGGCACCGGGGATAGCCAGAGGAAAATGTCCAGAGGGAGGAGACCAGTATCCAGGAGTGAGGTGTAAGAAAGTTGGAAAGGCAAGAGGGGGCCAGAAAGGCAGTGAGAGTGTCCCATCCCCACAGAGTCAGCTGAGCCCATCGGAACATGAGCTCAGAGACAGGAACATGGGAGGGCTCATTGGACCTTGCTCTGGTCTATGCCTGAGAAGCGCAGGCTAGGGGCAAAGACCAGGGAGTTCTGTATTCTCCTGCCACCTTTCACCATGGCGGGCCCCAAGTAGGAGTGTCCCTTGCAAAGACGCTCAGATTACTGGAGGGGTGGAGGAGACCAAGCGAACACAGCTGTGTGAGAGGGATCCTAGGCTGAAGCAGGAAATCTCTGTCCCTCCCCAGCCCCCCGGAAGGAAGGAGACAGCTAAGCCTTGAGAAGCTTGGGCTTGACCAGAATGGGGCCAGCCTCCTCCCAGGGGAGAATTGGTGCAGCTGGCACAGGATGGCCCTGCTTCGTAGTCCGCTCTTTCAGGAGATGCGGTGACAGGTGTGGGCTACTCCCCACCCCAGGTTCAGTGGGGCTTTCACGTTATGCAAATATAACAGCTGTCAGTGCTTCCCTGGCCTGAACCTGTCCTGCAGCTGTTGGGGTAGGAGAGAAGTAAAAGCACAACTCTCTATGGCCTGGGAGAAGGGGTGGGCTAGACTAGAGCAAAGGCCTGGGATCAAGAACAGTCTGCATCCAGATGCAGGAGGTTATGTGGAGTCCTGCCTCTCTCCAGGGGAAGTGGGCCATGGACCCTTGGGAAGGGCACTGGTTCTAGAGCCAGGGGACCTGACTTCAAATCTTGCTTCTGGAACTGAATATTCTTTTGACCTTGGAAAGTCATTTAACTTTCCTGGGCCTTATTTTCCTTGAGTGTACAATGAGAAAGTTGGAAAAATGCCTTCCAAAGTCCCTTCCAGCACTAGTCATTCTCTGACCAGCCATCCCCGCGAAATGAGGAACAGCTGAAGGAACTCAGGATGTTCCGCCTGGGTAAGAAGAGGGGAGGTCACAGTGGCAGTATTCAAATACTTGAATAAAAATCCTATTGAACAGTCCCAGAGGACAGGATTAGAGGCAAGAGGGAAATGAAGCAAAGAGGCACATTTGGGCTCAGTGTCAGGAAAAGCATGTTCACGATGGGAGCTGTCCAAAATAGGAGGAGTTGCCTTGAGAGGCCATGCGTTCCCTGTCATGGGATGCTTTCAAGCAAAGGGGTGGACCGCCTTCACAAGTGCACTGAGGCAAAGATGGCTAGACAAGATCTATGAACAACCAACAGTTCAATTTGTCTGGAATATAGAGGACATCGAGGAGAATCATGAGGAATGAGATTGGAAATAGAGACTGGGGACAGACTGCAAGAACTGAGGATTCAGATTTTAGCCCATAGGCAACTGGTAGCCCTTGAAGGTTTTTGAATAGGACAGTAACTTGTCCTGAACTGTCTATCTGGAATAAGATCTTGGTAGCTGTGTGCAGGATGAATTAGAGAAAAGTAGACTGAGTACAGGATTTCATTTAGGATGTCCATGTAGACAAAAGAAATATTTGTGTAAGTGGAGAAAAGATGGATTTAAGAGGGGGAAAGTGACAGCATTGAGAATGGATCGGGTAGAGACAGGGAGAGAGAGGGAAGAGCCAAAGAGGATTCCAGGGTCTTAAGTCTTGGTGACAGAGAGGATGGTGGCCCCATCAGTGGAAATTGAGAGGTCGGGAATGAAGAGTGGAGGAGGGGATGGGAATTTAATTTTGGACACAATGGGTTGAGTTGCTCCTGGAGAATTCCAACTGGAGACAGCCAGAAGGTGGTTGGAAATTGATAGGTTTTCATCTAAATTACTCATTTGTACAGATAAAGAAACTGGGGCCCAGAATGGTGACAAGACTTGCCCTAAGGCCATGTAGTAAGTTAGTGTCAGAGGCAGGATTCAGTCTTCCAGTTCAGTGCCTTTCTCCTGAAAAAGTCACTCTGCTCTTTCAAATAATTATGTGTTTAAAATACTCTGGGCTCAATGACCTTAAAAATTCAGAGATTCTTTGTTCTAAGGGATGGCTTTCTGGGAGAAGAGATGAGAAGGAATCTGGGGGAAACCTAAGAGATTGGAACATAAAAGATACCAATAAAATCTATTGTTTAAAAAGGAAGTCAGACTTAGATACTTGCCAGGCTTACTCTGCCTGGGGTATCCTAATATAGCAGAAAGAGGGCAGGCTCTGGAGGCAGGAAGACCAGGGTTCATGTGCACATCACTTAACTTTTGGAGTCTCAGTGTTCGTACCAAGGACAGTGCCCTAAACAGGCCTTTCTTGAACGATTGATTACAGATGAGTTTCCAATCTGCACCAGTGGAGAGTTTCTGCACTGGAAGTGAAATCAGATCTACATCAAAAAGTCAAAAACCTACGATATTCCTACCCATGAACTGTAACCCAGATTCATCATGGTGGGCACACAATAAACAACAAACATTGCTCGAACATGGAAAGAGTAGAAAGCATTCTATTCCTTTTACAAAGGAGAGAAATTTAGATGACTTTCCTAAGATCCCACAGCAGGCCAGGAGACAAGCTAAGCTCAGAACTCAGGTTTTCTCACTCCTATCCCAATGTTTTCAGGACTGTGCTATGCCCACACTCAAATATGAGAAGGATCTGTGATTTTGTTCTTACGGGAAATCTTCTGAAATCCATCTATGATTTAGTAGATAAATCCTTGGGATTTGCTTGAGACAAGAGTGGGTTAAGTGCCTTGACAAATATACTACAGCTGGAAGTGACAGGCAGGATTTGAACTCAGATCTTTCTGACTCATAGGCTCCCTAGGTTTAAGAGCTGGAAGGAAACTAAGAGATCACCTTGTCCAAGTCATCACCTGATGGAAGAAGAAAACGCCCAAGTAGGCTAAGGGATTTGTCTAAGGCATTTATTGTCAGAGGTGGGATCTGGCTTCACATTCAGGGCTCTCTCAGCCCAGTCTGAGCACTGCACCCATAGGGCTGGACTGGCTCTATCAAAAAGAAAAAAAAACACCCACGGCCTGTCTCTTAGCCACACGTCCAGTGCTTGCCAAGCCTCCGGGGGTTGGTGAGGAGTCAAAGCATTCACAGTAATAGATTTCATACACATCCAACATCTGGGACCCAAGAGCTGGAGGAAGGACCTGGACCAACTGAGCCTCCAACCCCCATCCTTTCCTCCTGCTTACTTCCCAGAGGAAGGAGGCTGGCTCATGATGATTAGGGGCCTCAGGCATCTCCCTCCCTCCGTCCCAGGGCGCCCCCCTTAACCCAGTCAAGCACAGCAGGACAAGCCCAGGGGGAAACTCACGGAGAATAGAGATGAAGCTGTTTCTGTCGGCCAGAATCCAGATTCCAAACCCGAGAATCATGGCTCCTAAGATCTAGAACAAGATTAGAGCTGAGTCAGGGCGTGAGGGGAGGCAGTGTCCTGTAACAGCGGAAGCACCTTTCTCTGGATCAATGTATATGACTAGAGACTGGATCTATGATACACACACGTGTACGTATGCATATGTCTAAGCATATGTGCGTTTATGTATATGTAATATCAAACCCCACAATTCACACACCTACACACACACACATACACACACACACACACACAGCCGTTTTCATCGTGCTTTGCTTCATTGCATTCTGCAGATACTGTGATGTTTACAAATTGAAAGTTGTGGCAAACCGGGGTCAAACAAGTCGAGTGGTGCCATTTTTCCAACAGCACATGCTCACATCGTGTCTCTGTGTCACATTTTGGTCATTTTCCCGATATTTCAAACTTTGTCATTATTATATCGATGATAGTGATTTGTAACTGTTGTGGGGGTCACGAACCACTCCCAGGTATGATGGTAAACTTAATTGATTAATATGAGTGCTCTCAGGGTCCACTGCCAGCCTCCATCCCTCCCGATTCCTCCCTGAGACACAAGAAATAGGCCAGTTAATAACCCTACAGTGGCTTCTCAGTGTTCAAGTGAGAGGAGGACTCAAATGACGGGACAGACTTCATCGTTGTCTTATTTAAAGAAATTGCCTCAGCCACCAACCTCCAGCTGCCACCCAACCTTCAGGGGCCCCCAACCTTCAGCGGCCCCCACCCTGAGCAGTCAGCAGCATCAAGGCAAGGTGAGCACAACCCACGAAGGCTCAGGTGATGGAGAGCACTTATTAACAATAAAATACTTTTAATTAAGGTCTGCACCTTTTTTTAAGATATAATACTTTCATACACACAATAGACTTCTGTCTAGTGTAGACACAACTTTTATATGCACTGGGAAACAGGAAAATTGTGACTTGTTTTATGGCAATATTCATTTTATTGGGGTGGTTTGGAACCAAGCACAATATCTCTGAGGTGTGCTTGTATATATGTATGTATGCATGCATGTATTATACACATATATACATATATGTATCTAGTGTGTGTGTATATATGCATGTGTATGTGTACATACACATTTGCATATGTATATAAAATTAAACACCAAAATTATATATACACATAGATACACAAATATATACGCACATACATTATGTAATATTAAACACCAGTAATAGTATGCACACACATTTTTCGGGGGGAGGGCAGTCTCAAACTTGTAACTTCAGGGCAGAGAACTCCCAGCCAGGAAATGCCTTTCACCATGGCATTGGTGACTGCTCAGTGACATATAGGCCCAGAGAGCTGCGTGGGTACTAAGAGGCTATAATGTGTCAGAGGTGGGCTTTGAACCTGGGACTTGAAGGCTGACCCTCAATCCATCCTTCTGGATAATAGTGGCTGCAATGAGAAGAAAAGCAGTTTCCCCCCCTTGTAACATGAGAGGGTTGACCTTGCTGGCCTCTGAGTTCTCTTCCAGGATTCCAGTTATTTAACCACTTACCAGACTCATAGGGTTTTAGAGCTTGGAAGTGACCTTTGGAGTAATCTAATTAAATCATTTCTTTTTACAGATGAGGAAACTGAAGCCCAGAGAATTTCGGTGACTTTTCTACTCAGGAAGTGGCAAAGTCTGGATTTGAACTCAAGTCCTCTTAAGGATTAAGAAATTCTTTACATACATCATCTCATTCAACACCAGCCTGCGAAGTAGATGTTACTACCAGCCCTATTTACAGGTGAGGAAACTGAGACCAAAAAAGGTCAACAATCTATTAAAGGTCTAAGGTAGGAGTCAGTCTTCCTGACACTAATCTACACTGATTCCTTGAGAGTCAAATTGATGTACATTAGGACCCAAAGGCCAACAAATGGACTCTCATGGCCTAGAGAGGGCTGAGGGAAGGGGTAGATTGGGTAATGATCTTCTCCCCCACATTCAGAATTAAGAATTAAATAGGATCCCAGATGTAGAGCCAAGGAGAAGCAAGATGGTGGACTCAGTTTAGTTGAGAAAACTAAGACCAACAGGTCAAGTGACTTGATCAGGAGGGTCACACACTTAAGTGCATGAGGCTGGATTTGAACTCAGATCTTCCAGACTCCAGGCCCAGAGCTCTATCAGCTGAGTCTCAGTTTCCTCATCTATTAAATGGGAATAAAAATAGCTCCTGCCGCCCAGGGTTGTTGAGGCTTGTGAGGTTCAAATGAGATGATTTCTGTAAAGTACTTGGCACACTCTCCAGGGTTAGAGAAGCGTCCAGTGATTACTGTTATTTTCCAAAGTATGTCATATCTATTAATCTGTTTGATCTTTGCAATAACATTGTGAGAGGTCGTTGAGGTAGATGCTATTTGTGTGTCACAGATGAAAGCTCTGAAGCTTATCAAAGGGAATTGACCTGTCCAAGGTCACTAGCACCCTGATGCTGTCATCCGCTCTGTCATCAGGATGGGGAGCCACCTGAGGTAGTCTGTTCCAAACCCCTCATTTTAGAGAGGGGGAAGCTGAGGATGCACTCCAGGTCACGGCAGCAGAGCTGGGATTCCACCTCTGGCTCTCGAACCCTACATCTAATGCTTTTCTGACTCATCTATGCTGCGTCATCAGGGGAGCTCTTGTAGACGCCAGCTGTGGGGCAGTACACTTGGATCTCCAGTTAGAGAGATCAAGAGGGGAAAGAGGAGGGGTATTGGGGGTATGAGATGAGGTCACCCTGTGTCTCCACAACACAATTGGTAGGAAGTACGTGGAGGGTTTAAAAGGGCCCGGGTTAGATAACAAACTTAACTTCTTGTTTGAGAAGAGCTCCCGTTTGGGGACAGGCCAAGTGAGACCTCCAGATGCTAACTGTGTGAACCAGATGAGCTTTGGATCAGACAGAGCCTTGAAATTTTGCAGGACATTGTCTCTAGCAGGAACTTGAGAGATTATGAAAGGGAAATGGGCACCGTGGCTCCAACAGACAACAAGGAAGGATAACACTCCCTCCCCCCCAAAAATACACAGACAAACACAAAAAGGGGTGGGGGCAGAAAAAAAATCATGAAAAAGCTAAGCCCATACTCTCCAGACTCCATGGCTGGGGCGATTGGGAGCCACAGTCAGGAAATGTCCCCAACAACCAACCTTCCCAGGCAGCTCCTGCTGTGTGGTAACAGCCTAGTTAACAACTAACAGGAAGGGTATCTCCAGGTCCAACAAGCCCACCCTAGGTCAGCCAGGGCTGGGTCCAGGCTCAAGTCAATGCCAAGCCAGTGAGCTTATTAGGAGGCCTGGGGACATTGGGACGGGGCAAGTCCTTCTGTGTCTCAAGGTTCGGGTTCAGACCCCTTTGAGGTCCCACCTGCTCCTAATTTGAGAGCCTCCGCAAGGTGAGCAGTGAGAACAAGGCCCAGGGGGACAGCTCTGTTCCTTGGGCTTTACTAGAACAATATCATCATTCTTCATCATTTACTTAGTATTTACCACATGCACAGCATTAAGAGAGGTGCAAAGTTTAGTTACTACATACACACATACATAATGTATAATAACATGTCCATATACACATACACACATAAACACATGTGTATGTATGCATGTGTACACATAGGGAAGAGAGAGAGAGAGGGAGACAGAGATAGAGAGAAGGAGAGAGAGAAAGAGAGGGCCAGAGACAGACAGAAACAGAGTCAGAGAGAGAGAGAGAGAGAATACGTGCCAGAAAGACAGAGGATAGGCTTGGAGAAGTTGAGAAAGTGCTAGTAACTGGTGGAACCAGACTAGGCCTTCTGCAGAAGGTAATGCTGCAGCTGAGTCTTTGAAGGAGGAGAGCTTTCAAGAATGGGAGACAGATCATGCAAGGTGCTGGAAGGAGATGGAAGATGGAGTGTCAGCTGGTTGGGCTGGACCTGAGGGCTCATGGAGGGAGGCCAAAGTCAGGTTGTGCAGAGCTCTGAGTGTCAAACTGAGAAGTTTACAGTTTACTATGGGGATAAAGGATTCAGAGACTGAGGGAGGTGAGGAGCTCCATGTCAGTCCGATCCCAGGTTCTGCCTTCAGTCTGGGCGGTCTCCCTGGTCAGATAACAAGAGATAGGGCCGTGGCCCGGGAGAGAAGGTCACTCACTGGGCATGCCCCAGAAGACACAATCTCCTTGACCTCCCTCCCCCAGGCATATGTGAGCACCCACTGCCACCTGATTCTCCATCACAAACAGAGGTAGGAGGTAACTGGACTTGGATGAGAGGAGGACTCACCAACCAGCTCAGCACCTCTCCTTCTTTTCCTCTCTCCTTCCCTAAGCAACCCTTCCATAGGAGCCTCCATTCTTCTTTTGCAGACCAGATACCAGATCATTCCTCACAGGGGATCTCGAAAACAGAATAAGTGGTGAAACTGAAAGACAGACAAAAAGAGAGAGGGAGAGGAGGGAGAGACAGAGACAGACACAGAGAGAGTGGGGGGGGAGAGGAGGAGGAGGGAGAGACAGAGGCAGACAGACACAGAGAGTGGGGGGGAGGGGGAAAAGGAGGAGAGAGAGAGAGAGAGAGAGAGAGAGAGAGAGAGAGAGAGAGAGAGAGAGAGAGAGAAGGAGAGACAGAGAATGGAGAACCTAAGCAGAAGAATCAAGGCCCATGTAGGCCCACAGGAGAGAAAGGACCCAATACTCTAGTCTTTGGTGTGTCTAATCTTTTGAACAGAGATACTCCCCAAGAGGCCAGCACCAAAGACGGACTTCCCCCTTTTCCTTGTGCTCCACAAGGATTGACAGGGATTGTGATCAAGTTGGAAAGGGTCTTAGAGCTCATCTCATCCAGTCCCCTCATTTAACAGATGAGGAAACTGATGCCCAGAGATGTGTATACATATAACTCCCTCCCTTTGAAAATACTCTCAGGAGAATTGTCCTATCATCCTATGACTGTCAAAGCTCCTGCCATTAGAATATAAGCTCCTTAAGGAGAGGGACTGCCTTTCTTTCTGCTCATACTTGTACCCTAGGGCCTCAGCACAGGGCCTGGCATATAGTAATCTCTCAACACATGATTGACTTGACCATCCTTTCTGCACTACATTCCTCTCTGTTCCAGTAAAGGGATTCTTTTAATAAGGCCGTGATGATTTTCTTCCTTCTGATAGCGCACTGCCAAGTAGCTCCCTAGAACAAGATCATTTTTCCCTATTTTGACAATTTGATGGATGTGAGTGGTCACATTGGAGTTGATCTAATTTGCATTTCTTTAAGTCTGAACCTTTTTTATTTCCCAAGTACTTATTTACAATCAGTGCCCCCTCTCTGACCAATCTTCTTGGCAAAGCCCAGGGAATCCCTCACTTTTGCAAGAAAAGGTGACAAGAAGAATGTTTGACCACCCCTTCTATCAAAGGCCAGGACCTTCCCAATATGGCGGCACTAAGGCAAGCACACTGACCTTGAGGCAGAGGATGAAGATTCAAATCCCAGCCCTCCCTGTGCATGCTGGGCCAAGATATTGTTCCTTTGTGGGCACCAAAGTCTTGTTCTATAAAATGGGGGAGGGGTACCTGGATGACCCCCGAGACCTCTGCCAGTACTCCGCTTCAAAGGTCCCTTCCAATTCAAGGCCTAGTATCCCATAATTGGCTGTCAAAACCTCCTATTTCTACATTGTTGATGAGGCAGTTAAGTAGCACTATACATGGAGTTATTAGACTGCAAACAATCAGAACAACTTGAGTTTGAATCTTGCTCAGTCATTTCAGTCATGTCTGACTCTCTGTGACCCCATTTGGGATTTTCTTGGCAAAGATACTGGATTTGCCATTTCTTTCTCCAAGTCATTTGACAGATGAGGAAACTAAAGCAAACAGGGCTAAGTGACTTGCCCAGGGTCACACAGCTGGTAAGAGTCGGAGGCTAGATTTGAACTCTTGACTCCAGGCTCAGCACTCTATCCACTCTGCCACCTAGCAACCCTCAGAGTTGTACTCCTGTTCCAGATATTTATTATCTGTGTAACTCTGGACCAGTCATTTAATCTTGTGCAGCCTCTATTTCCCCATCTGTAAAATGGGGATCATCAAAACACCTACCTTACAGAGCTGTTGTGGGGACCGAAATTCTAAACACTTGAAAGATTCAGCTATGATAGTCATCATGTGTTATATACCCTACCTTCCAAGCAAGAATGGATGAGCTAGATTCTACCATTTCAATAATGTTTTCTAAGTATATTCTTTCTGAAGGTTAGTAATACAAAATATAACAAAAATGAACCCTATCTTTTCTTAGAGAGCCACCGGACCATGTACTGAGGAACACGGACTCTTCACCTGGGCTCTGTGAACTTTTAAAATAATCTTTGAATAATTTCATTTTAATAGGATTGTTCTCTTTGCCATCCTTTGCATTTCATTTTATGAAAATGTTTAAAACCATTCTCCTGAGGAGTCTGCCAAGGGGCAAGGGTCCCTGGTATAAACAAAGCAAGGTAAGAAAAAGAATTCTGCAAACTTTAAAAAGTGCCACCTGAATGCCAGCAGTGATCATGATTCCTCACCATGGCTCCTCCCACCCCACACTCTTAGGATCCAACCAGATGTTGCTCAGGCAGGGCCCCTCCCTGACTCAGAACCCCCAAGCCAAGGTCAAGGGCTCAGTGCCAGCCTGCTAGCCCTTTAACGCAGCCAGCTCTGCCAGAGCAGTCAGCCAGGAAGCTGAGTGCTTGCTGCCCAGAGCCCAGAGTCAGGAGAGGCCCCCATCCCAGTCTGGACCGGGCAATGCCAGTTGTACAATGCTGGCCCCCTTCTCTGCACCCTTCAGCTCCCTGAGAGAATATAAGGAGCGAGGACTGGACTTTTTCCCTTCTCTCTCTTCCTCCTCCTCCTCTCTTCTCCATACAAAATGTGGAAAAATCCTTTAGCTCAGGAGCTGGAGCCATTCTGTCCTCTCCCTCCCCATCTAGCAGCTCCAGCCCAAGTCTTTGTGGGCCCAGAAGGCTGGTCCTAGGGCGAGTGGGAGGGCACAGTGCCCAGAGCTTAGCTCTGGGGAGGGAGTCTGAGCTGGGTTACTATAGGGCAGGGCACCGACATACCCATTGTGTGATTGTGTGGGAGACAAACACAGCCTTCCCTGCCTCTCCCTGGGGCTGGGTACCTTCTGTTGGCCAAGCCAGAGCCTAGGTATAATCTCCCACATGGCCAGGGGCCCCCTCCTTTCCCTTTCCCCTTGCTCTACTCCCACCAAACACTCCCTTCTCCCAGTCCCTGAAACAACCATGAAATCAGCATAATTAGTAATCTTTGGCAACTGGGAGAGGCCCAGGCATGTATGAACAATGAAGGTTCATAGGATAACAGATTAAGAGCTGGGAGGGGCCTTGAGGATGGCTAAATCCAATCCTCTCATTTTCACAAATAAGGAGCCAGAGGCTCAGAGGATAAGTGACTTATCCAAGGTCATGCATGTGGAAAACATCAGAACAGGGATTTGAACCCAAGTGCCTTGATGTCCAACCCTGGCACCACATGACAGGCCTATCTTTCTTCCCGTGATACCAAAGCATCTCTCATCTTCCCAGGGCAGTCACACAAGGACTGACTCCTATCCACGGATCTTAAGGGTGCAGCCTCCTTCCAGAGGCCTTTCCTGACTCCCCAGTTGTTGGTCACACACACACACGCACACACACAGATGGGGTTGGATTTTGTATAGATGTTGCATTTACTTATGTCAACATGTTGAATGGTCACATCAATAGAATTAAAATTTCTTGAGAATAAGGTCTATTTCACTTATGTATTTGTATCCCCAGTCAATCAACCAATAAGCATTTATTATGTACCTACTGTATACCACACCTACATAAAGTAATAGTGTACAGAGGTAAGGGCAACTCCTCTCTACACACACACACACACACACACACACACACACACACACACCAGAGACAGTCCTTTAAAAATTTATCCCAGGGATGTCAAAAGCCACCCTATGACTACTATCCAATGGAATTCTGATAGCTTCAGAAGTATTCACTGTCTGCCTGGAGAAAGGGAAAAAACCCAAGCCCAGGAAAACAAGATCCAGATGTGCCACAGGGCCCACATCTGGACTTCTGCTCTACTAGACAGACTCTCTGGCCACTAAGGGCACAGTGAAGGCTGAGGCACATTTGGGGGTGAGAGGACAGAGAATGAGGGAGATCTCCCTCAGTTTCCCCAAAGATGCCAGCTGGGCTCTTGAGTGAGGTCCTCCCTTGTATGAGCCACCACCCTCCCTGGAGAGTGTCTGAACTCCATTGTCATAATGGGGACGTGGGTTTTGGCTAACTGTGAAAAAAGAGCCCTCTTACTTGAGCTTTAGGCCCAGTATGTCAATGACTCAGAGGTCCCCATGCATGAGGTAGAACTTTCCCCACTGGGGAAAGGAACTGAAATTGAAACATGAAAATTTGAGGCAGAAAGAGGAGGTGGGAGTGGGGGAAGAGGAGGGTTAAAAACCTAAAAGGAGGCAAGTGAGGAAAAGGACATCAGAAGGGTGAAGGGTTTGCTCAAAGCCACGCAGGTGGCAGGATTCAGAGGTGGGGTTTGAACCCAACTTCAGTGTTCTTCTCTCCCCTCCCCTTTCACTCCTCACACTGTCTCCTTTCCCACAAGGCACCACTTTCAACAATCCTTGGCATGAAGTTTTCTTTTGCCCCAAAGCTGGGGGATTTCTAGAGAAGAAATCTCCAGTTCTTGGAATTTCTGCCTTCAAAGATGGGAGAAGATGCCCCATGGGAGGGAAATGGAGGTGTGTTTGACATACTCACAAAGAAAAGCAGGTTGAAGAGGAAGAGAAAGTACTTGGTGACTTTGATGCAGCCGGACCCCATCCTTCGTCACTGACAGGCCCTGGGGAGAGGAGAGAAGGCAGATGTGAGTGAGATGCTCTCAGAATGTCGGGTCCTTCCCTCTGTTTTCACAGGGCTGCTGGAAACTCTGGTCCATCAGGGACTCTGGACATTGGGGCCAATGATGTCCACTGCACCAGGGATGGGCCGAAGGACAGTTCCAGACAGCACCAGCACTCAGCCAAATGCATCTCATCTGCGGTGGCAGCAATGTGGCAAAGTAGACAGAAGGAATGCCAGACTTAGAGTTAAGACATGAGTTCAAATCTTATCCCAGGCACTTGGACCATGGCCAAGTCACTGTAACAATTGAGCCTCAGTTTCCTCATCTGTAAAATGGGGATAATAAAGCAAGTACTACCTTTCTCACAAGGTTATTAATTGGAAAGGTCCTTAGCAAACATTAATTCCTCCCGCAATGTGAGCTGGTGGATGGATAGAGACCTGGACTTGGAGCCTGGAAGGCCAAGTCTGTTTCCTGGCTCAGATACTCACTAGCTATATGACCTTGAACAAGTGACTTAACCTCCCTAGGCCCTGAGTCTTTGTCTGTAAAATGAGGAAGTTGGATTCAAAGATCTATAAGGTCACTTCCAGCCCTAAAGCTATTATCTGGTGAACTTTAAAGTTGAGAAAGTATTTGCCCTCTGGCAGCCCTGTGAGGGAAGGAGGGAAGCATGAATAGCTCCTCTCTTCTGAGAAGGAACCAAGACTTGCCCAAAGTCACAAGCGCAGTTAGGAAGCCCAGAGTTGAATCACAGGCAGGGCTTTCTCAATAATACCTCACTGCCTCCCAAGGATCGCAGGTCACCCAAACCACAAGAGCTGGGGTGTGTGGATAACTAGACCGTCTGGGGACCGGAAAGGAGAGTGGCAGCCAACAGCTGGCCTCCCCGACACAGACCAACTGGCCTGGTCCCCACTGAACAGCTGCGAGGGAGAGGAGGCGAAGGGGCAGGGGAATGTGGGCCCTGGCCCATGGCCTGGGCACCAGAAGCAATTTCCTTTCCAAACACCTGTCTGCTTGCTGTGAGAGAGAAAAGAAGAGTGACCCAGGTTTCAGCCTGCACCCCCTTGTCAAGGCTCGGGATGACCCAGGGCACCAGGATAAGCAGGCCCTTCCTTGGCAGGAAGAGAGAAAAGAGAAAGAATTCTAGGGAATGTGTCCCTCCTGGGACTCCCTTTCGCCACCCACCCTGCTCTTCAGTGAAATGCTTGGAATCCTCACTTATCGTGCTCAGGCATGTGGGGTGCTGAGGTCAGCTTGGGAATCCCAGGACTGGTGACTGAGCCCACAGGAAGAGCCCCATTCAGGGCTGTTCTCACCCCACCCTCAAACTCTGAAGAGTCAGTAACCCGGAGTTTGTCCCCCTCTCACCCCCCAGCTCCCCAAGCAGTCCCAGGCCCAGAGTGTCTCTGTTTACCAATAGTCTCAGTCTCTTAACCTTCTATCTGCTGCAGGAAATGGGTGGTTTCCCATTTGGGCTGGGGTTACTTTCCTTTCCATCAAACAAAAGGGGACCTTGTGATCTTGGCAACAGAACCAGATTATTGTATATGCTGGAGGGGAGGAGGGGAAGGTGGAGGGTGTTCTGACACTCTGGAAGGGGCTGTAGAGATCGTCCAAGTCAACTTCATTTTGTAGATGGGGAAAGTGAGGTCCACCGAGGGAAATAACTTACTCAAGGTCACACGGGGTAAAGCAGAGGTAGGACTGGCCCCAGATCCTCTAGTTCCAAATCTAGCCCTTTCTACTATGTTGTACTGTGCTCCACACCATGTAACTTCCTCATTCATAAAACATGCAGATTTATACAATTTAGAGTGGAAAGCAGCCTGGCACTGCCTGATCCTCACAACAATCCTGGGAGATGAGGGCCATCATGATCCCCATTTTACTACTGAATAAACTGAGGGACCCACAGGTTAGGTGACATGCCCAGGGTCACTGCTAGGAAATGTCTGAGACTCGGTTTGAACTTGGGTATTCCTGACTCCTGCTCTATCCACAGCACCACAGTTGCCCAGCAACCCTTTATCACACAGACAGGGAAACTGAGGCCTAGAAAGACTGAGGCTTTATCCAAGGTCACCAAGTGGCATGGTCAGGATTAAAATTCAGCTTTCCTAACCTTCCCCCAACCCTAAGCTCCCTCTGGGCAGCCTAAGAGAGTCCGAAGATGCATTTACATTAATGACTGTGTATAGTTCACAATACTGTGACACAGTTTTGTTCACAGTACAGTGTATAAGTTAGATAAGTTTATTTTATCCACTCCCAAAGTGGAACCTTCCTATGCCAATGCAGACCAGCCCCAGCTCTGCAAGCTGGGGTCTTGGAGAGTTACCTGGGGAACACTCAGAAGTTAAGTGACTTGCCCAGGGTCACACAGTCCCTTGGACCATGGCAATAACTTCCTTGTTGGTCTCTTTGGCTGCTTCAAGTCTGTCCCCACTCTTTCCCACCTTCCATGCTGCAGTCAAAGTGGTTTGCCTTAAGCCTGCCCTCTTTAGTCAACTCCACTGGCTTCCTATGCCTCCAGGATGAAATAAAAATAAAATTAACACCTGGGCCCTGATCTCTCTTCTAAGTCTTTCGTTGTACGCCATGCCCGCTCCAGCATGCTCTGACCCAGCCTAACTGGCCTGCTTCATCCCTCATCTTGGTGCCTTTGCATCAGCCATCCCCTTGTGCCAGGAATGAGCTCCATCCATTCTCACCTTAAGCTCCTTAACACTCTCTCCTTTCAAGATACAGCTCAAGCATCAGCATCTACTTGGAGCTTTCCTGCTGCCCTCACCAGCCAGTGCTCCCAAGTTCCCTTGTATTTAATTGCTATGAATTTACTTATATTTCATGTCTATTATAAGCTCACACATATATAACTAGATCCGTGTATGTATGTGAGTATGTATTATACTTGTACATGTACATGGGCATGCACAAACATATGCATATATTTATCTGTACAGGTTCATTTATATGTACATTGTATACATATGTGTATGAATGCATGCACATATTTATATGTACAAACATCTATATGCTCATATGTTTGTGTGTATAGATGTGTAACATATATGTAGGCACATGTGTTTGTTTATATATGTATGCGTGTGTGTATTGTACCTGTGTTGGTTTTCCCCATTATGTATAAAATTCCCCCCAAAATATATGTACATTTGTAGCCCATTATAATGTGAGTTCCTTGAAGGTATTCAATTCAATTTGATTTTTGTAAATTCAGTCCCTAAGATAGTGCATAGCACGTAGTCATAGCAGGTGTTTAATCAATGCTTATTGATTGGCTAATTGTTCTTCAAATGATCCTACAACTCCACAGAGGATGTCAAGTGAGAGAGAATCTGTCTCCTCCAAGGCCGTCCATTCCACTTCTGGATCACTCCAGGCATGTACTAGAGTCTATCCTTAAATTTTCAGTGTGAGCTTTTATACCTCAGGAAATGAGCAAATGCTACAAATCAGGGGTTGAATTATTGTTTTGCCAGTTTTCTAGACATAGGAAAGTGAAGGAGAAAATGTAATAATTCAGAATAAACTTTAAAAGCCTAGTCTGAGGACATTTGCTTGTTTGTTTTTCCTGAGAGCCAGTTGTTAAACATTTACCAGCACACTCACCCCTGGATAAATAATTACAAGAAAATATGTCCTTCAGTGGAAATTTGCCTTTTTTGTAACTTCCCCTCATTGTTCCCAACGTTGCCTCCCTGGGAAGGAGAAAGGCTGCAGGAGGTCAGGAGATGTTGGCCACCAAGAAGAGGTCAAGTATGGGAAGAACAAAGGAAGGTGTGGAGGAGCTCCATTTGGATCAGAAAAGGACCAAGGGAGAGATCAATTTGGGTAGACCAAGGAAGGTCACTCAACTGGGACTAGAACAGAGGCTGATGCTAATGCTAACTTCTTTAGCATCCCTCTAGGCTTGATGTGGAGGACATCCAGTCTGACCTATCACCTCTCAGTCAAGTTTGTCTCCAGTTCTTGAATCATAGAGCCTCAAAGGCCATCTGAGATTATCTCCCATTCATACTGCTTGCATCGCACAAGTGTCTGATTTATTTGCAATATTGTCTCTTCCTGTTAGAATATAAGCTCCTTGAGGACAGGAACAATGTTTACCTTTTTTAGCATCTCTGTGCTTAACATGGTGTCTGATGCCTAAGTGCTTGATTAATAATTAACTATTAAATTAAATCATTTTAAATTACATAAATTAACTATTAAATTAAGTAAAATGATTAATTAACAATTAATAAATAGTCCCATCCCTTCATTTTACAGGTGAGGAAATGAGGCTCAGAGAGGAAAAGATGCTCAGTCACCCAGGTAGTGATGCTCAATGCAGCTGCCTAGGAACAGACCTTGCCTGATCCCAGAGCTGTGAATTGTCTGAGGGCAACTGAAACCAGTTAAAAGGAGAACTCTGGAATCCACTAAAAAAAAAGAAAGGAGCCCCCTTTCTGAACATAGTACCACTCCCCAGCCTCCTCTAGTCTTCTCTGCGGACTTTCAGTTGTTATGCAAAACAACTCATGCCGCAGCTTCCCAAGGCTTCCGTAGGTTGAAGTGTATTTAACCCTGCTGCACATCTTGGGCACTCCAGTACTTTGGTACCTTGTGGTGGCCCCGACTGCAATTTCCTTGCCTCCATGAAAGATCCTAGATTCTGACCCTTTGGGAGCATTCTTTGTTTCAGACAGCGACAGGATTCAAACACAGGCCAGAGTCGGAAAGGACCCTAGAGCACGCAAAGCCCAACTCCCGAGGGTAGCTGAGACACGTTAAAACATGTAATTGGGAAGTGTTTAACAAAACAAATAAAAATGCAACACAACATAGATAATGTTAATTTGTGGTTTTCTAAGTCAATATGTAGCTAGGCGGCACAGGAGATAGAACACCATTCCTGGAATCAGGAAGACCTGAGTTCACATGAAGCCTCAGACACTTACTAGCAGTATGAGCCTGGGCAAGTCATTTAACCTTGCTTGCCTCAGTTTCCTCATTTGTAAAATAAGCTGGAGAAGACCATGACAAACCACTCCAGTATTCTCACCAAGAAAATTCCATGGATGGTAATGGCATGCTATGGTCCATGGGGTCACAAAGAGACAGACATGACTGAACAAGTCAAGATGTGACCTGGAGGAATTTGTTTTTATTTGAATTTGACAACACTGGTTGAAGACACAGAGCCAACCTCTCATTTTACAGGTAAAGAAACTGAGGTCTATGGCGGTTCAGTGACTTACTCAAGGTCAAAGAGGCATATTTTAAACCTAGGTCCTGGGATTGCAAGGTCTTTCCACACATTGCCTTGCCCCTTCCACTCCACCCCAAATTCGGTCCTCACTGCCTCATAATACCCTCAGGTCTCAGTTAAAATAGATTTTGCTATACTCAGGAAGCCCGGGTTTTGCCCAGGGTTGGTTTCATGATGACTAATTATGAAGAGTCAGTCTAGGAAACAGAAAGAACCCAGAGCCTTTGGTCTAAGAGACTGAAAACAGGAGGAGGAGGAGGAGGAGGAGGAGGTGCCTCCACCTTCCACCTCAATAACCTCAGAGCCAGCCTGATGCTTCAGTGGATTCCCTGGGCCCACCCACTCTCCTTCAGTATCTAGAGTAATTCTTGGGCTGAAACAGAGCTTGGACTTCCCTCTCATCAGCTTCATGGAGCTGTATGTGTGTGTTCATCCTTCATTGCTGAAGAAGACCATGCCATCAGAGAAATGATGGTATGACTTGACTTTGTTTTGAGTGAGGGAGAGCTATGCAGGTCACCAGCCTCACTCCTCCAGAGCCATCTGAATCCAGTGACCAGATATTCATCAGGATGACTGGAGATGAGCCAGGATGAGGCAATTGGGGTTAAGTGACTTGCCCAAGGTCACACAGCTAGTGAGTGTCAAGTGTCTGAGGTGAGATTTGAACTCAGGTCCTCCTGACTCCTGTGCTGATGCTCTATCCACTGCACCACCTAGCTGCCCCATGGAGCTGTATACGTAAAGAAGGAAGATTTAGAATCTTGCATTCAATCCCAGCTTTTCCCCTTTTCAATCTCTACCAAGCCCCTTATTGTGTCTGAACCCCAGTTTCTCTTCTATAAAAAGGGGGAAGGGGGAGGGCTGTTGGGCTGGATTGTTTGAGGTTTCTCCTAGCAGTAAGTTTCACAACAAGCCAGTAAGAGGTGCCTGGATGGAGGTATAGGCTCTGTCACTTCCCTAGAAAGTTATGGCCACACAAGCTAAGTCCAATTCCCTTCCTTTAGAGGCTGGCAATCCTTCCCCAAGGTCAATGACACAGCCATGTCTCTTGGTAGCTAGTGTTCTCTCCATCATGCCTCACCACCTCCATGGAAACTAGGGCCTTGGGGAGGTAGGTCTCATCACCAGGGCAGGACATGGGGCAGCCCCAAAGCAAACACCTTCCCCTATGCTGACAGGACCAGAAAGTAGTTACAGATGATTCATGCTTGTCTAATGCATTTTCCTCAACAAGTTCAGACATTTCTATCTCACGCCACCAGTGAGCCAAGTATCATTCTCCATGCTTTGTGGAAATTGGGGAGGGTAGTGCAGAATGGGCAACCAAGTTGACTAGTGAACTCCCCAAGACAAGGCAGAGACTGAGCTGTGAAAGAAACAGGCCAGGAAGACAAGCCTGTCTGAACCACAGAGAGCGTTAACATGGGCTCTTGTGCTGGGACTAGAGAACCTGCAAGGTAGAGGCCCTGCTTATTCTGGAGACAAGGGAGGGGCATTCTAGGTCAGTGGAATTAAGTGAATGGGAATGTCTCCACTGAGGCAGATAGAGGGAAGAGAATTCACGGATAAACAAGGCCACTCAAGTGCCCATTTTCTAACAGTTGCTGGCCACAAAGTCTTCTATTAGGATGGTCACAGACTTGATGACCATACACAGTGGGGAAAGTGGGAGGTTTAAAGTTAGATGACCTGAGTTCAATCCTGACTTTGCCATTTTCTTGGGCAAATTATTCCATCTATTTTTGCTTCAGTTTCTTCTTCTGTAAAATGGATTTGGTGGCCCCAAGGATCCTGAGCTTTTAATCTGTGACCCTGTAAACTCTACAGGGCCTTTAAGTTTACATAGAACCTTTCACAGATTTAGAGTTGGAAGGAACCTCTGAGGCCAATGAGTTAAGATTCATCATTTTACAATTGGGGAAACTGAGACTCAAAGAGGTCAAGTCACCTACTCAATGTCGCAATGGTTGTAAGAGGAAAAGCCAGCATCCCAATATGACTCCCAAACCCAGCATCTTTTCTATGGTATCACGGTGCCTCTTATTAAAACTTCAGAGGGTGGAATTGCCATTACCACTGCTTTTACACATGGCAGAACTGAGGCCTGGAACTTCAGTGGCTTGTTCAAGGCCAGACAGGTAGGAACTGTCCGAGCCTCTCTGAACCCAAGCCTCTCTGCTCTCTAAGTCAAATGTTTTTCTACCCTATCACACCCTAACTGGCAGCTCAGTGTGGTTCCATTAAATAAAAATGAAGCACCAGTCACTATTTCAACATGATGCTTTCTTTCTGTAGTTTAACTTTCTACGTATTTTAAATATTAATTTAATTTAAGTAATCTAAAATTAATTTAAATCTAAAATATTCAACATGATTCAAAAAAAAGGTCCATAAACTTCATTGGATGGCCAAAAGAGACAATCACACACACACACACACACACACACACACACACACACACACACTCACGCACACACGCACACACACCCACGCACGCACACCCACGCACACACACATACACACCCACACACACGCACGCACACACACGCACACACACGCACACAGACACACACAGACACACACCCACACACATACACACACCCACACACACGCACACACACACACAAAATTAAGAACCCTTGCTCCATGACATTAGGCTTCAGTCTTCACTTGCCTGTCTGGCCTGATTTCCCTGAAGACATTATTTCCCAACAGTCTGTCTGTACCTATTGGACTCCTTGCCTGTGACTTTCTCTTCTCTCTAGGACTGATCGGTCAACCAGTGCTGAAGACAACCATCCTGAGAGAACAATGACACAGGGCAACAGAAAGTCAGCCAATGAAAACAATGGACAATGTTGGTTTGAACTTAATAAAAAGCTCCTGCCCATCCTTTTTCTGAACAAATAGAAAAATGCCAAAGTTTGAGGCTGTGCCGTTATTGATTGCTATCCCTCTCCTGCCTTTCAGCTTGTACTTTGTGTGGAGACATGACATGGGGGTGAGGGGTTGTAGGATGAATACAAATAAAATCTATCCAAAAAAAAAAAAGTGCTTCCCTCCTCCCAAAAACAAAGAATGGGGGGGGGTGGGGAGAAAAAAGGTAAAGGAGAGAGCCAGAGAATCTGTGTCAAATAAACTGGCTCAGTAACATGGCGGCCACGATCCCTTTCTAGTGCGAGACCCCATGGTTGTTCACATCTCCACTGGAACTGTCAGTATATAAAGTCAATTGGCAAATACTTATTAGATACCTAGGCAGGGAAGGGAGGGACATGAGTCATTGATATAGGACAGATTATGTGCCAGTCAACTATGTGCCACCAACTGTGCTAGGTTTTGGAAATACAAAATCAAAATCAAGGCCAGCCCCTGTCCTCAGAAAGCCTATATCCTATGGGAGAGGGGATGCTATGGGAGATAACATATGAGTAAGTACATTCAAACTGGATATAAAGTAATTCAAAGTATGTAGAAAATGATTTTATGAGATCAAGAATGATAGCATGAGCTGCATAGAAAAGAGCTAGGTGCTCTGATAGATTCTGTGCCAGGGGCTAGAGACCCACAGACAGACATAGGGGGTGCCTGCCCTCAAAGAGCTTACTGGAAGGAAGGAAGGAAGTACCTGAGTAAGTGAATGCAAAACAGATGCCCATTAACTAGAAGAGAAGGAGAAATGCTAACAAGGCAGGGTGCAGTTACAACACGGCAAGCCAGTCACGAAATACCAAATACAGGATTATTTTGAGAGGACAAGCCCAGACGACTCAGGGCATGAAAAATGAACTCCAATTCTCCGCAGCCAGGACGCCTGGCTCACGCCTTTCTCCCCTGGCTTGGCTAAAAATGTTCACAGCGGACCCCAGCTGGCCACAGGATCTGAGCGTGGACGGCATTCATTCCTAAACAGGAATGAACTTGATAGGGCTGTGGGGTGTGGCCCCTCAGACTTTCAAGATAGACCAAACTGATGCTCATGAGGTCTGCCAAGCTGGCTGCAGCTGGCTTTCTGATTAAGGGAGAAGCCACAAGAAGACGGTTACTGGGGAGGAAGAAAGGAGAGTAGACAGACTGTGATAAAGATTTCTCTATGATAGAAATTGTCCATTTATTCCTAGGGGAAAGGTAGGGGATAAGGGGGAAGTAGAGAGATATAAAGCTTTCTCCCAGCTAACATCTTACCCTCCCCACCTCCAAGGAGGTGGGAGGGCCGAGTTATACCTCTTTAAGACTGTCCCACCCTTAGCCAAACCTCATAGAGAAGGCTGGGAGATTGGAGATTCAGGGGCCATATGGGCAGGGTGGCTGTACTTGATAGCGACAAAGACAAGGGAAGGTCCCTGGATATTACCAGGCCAGCCCAAAGTTAGGGCAGAGATAATTTTTTAAAAGCCTCATTTCTAAAATGCTTTAAATTGACAACATATTTTTTCTCCAATAACCCTGTAACGTAGAAGGTCAAAGCATTGTCCCCATTTTACTGACAAGGAAATTGAGGCTCATACTCAGAAAAGTGAAGTTTCTGACTTTTCAAAGCTGGAATCTGAAAGCGGCATTCTGAGTTCATATCTAGGGCTATTCCTAGTCCAACATCTTGTTTTGTAGATGAGGGAAGTAAAGCCCAGGCAAGTAGCTTGTTCAAAGTTAGAAAGGCTTTAGGGTAAGGATTTCCATCCACTTCTGTGTTCAGATTTTCAATATGGTCCAGAAAATCACCAAAGAGAGGCATCATCTGATACAAAGAAATACACATCTCCCCAAAGTCTGGCCCTGGAAAAAATATTTCCCTTTCCTCATTCCTTTCCTCCTTCCCTCCAAACAGCTACAAAGGTCACTCCTGTCACAGCCTTCTTTGTCCTATGCTTCTTACAAAGATCAGTGGTACTCAACACCATTTGGCAAAGGCAACATGGCAGATGGAGTCTAATAAACACTGGCCCTGAGTCCTGTCCCTAACCCATCAAGCCACATGACCCCAGAAGGGCCAGTCTTCTCTCAGTCAAAGTTTCCTCTTCTGTAAAATGGAGGTCATAGCACTTTTATTATTTCCCTCATAGGTTCACAGTATAATAGATGCAGAGCCATGTAGGCTGACCCTTTCAGTTTAGAGACAAGGAGACAGGCTGTTTTCAGGGAGAGTGCTTTGTCAATTCTCAAGCTCTGATCATCCCTTTCTTTTCAACCCAGGCTAGTGGATATGTCATTCTTTGAGCTCTATCTTCTATCTCCCTGCTCCATGGCATGACCCAGGGTATCCTCCATCCCTGGAATTCACTCCTCCCTCAGCTCAGTCTTTTAAAATCCAGGTTCCTTCAAAGCTCAACTCAAGTACCACCTTTCATGGAAAGTCTTTGCCAAGGTGTGTAATTCTCTCTCTTTACATCAACGGGGTGAGGTATGATCTCACCAGTGTAGGAAACCTCTTCTCCCAGTTCTCTCAGCATTTGCTCCTACAACTTAGAGCCTTGGGGAGGTACCTCAGACATGGAGAAGTTAAGCAACTTGACTGGTGTTCTACAACAACTGGACTTAACCCTGGGTCCTCTTGCTAGCTTTCCACCCACTGCATTAGTCTACTCCTCCTCAAATCACATCCAACTCTCCAGGACTTCTTTGGAGATTTTCTTGTGTTTTACCATTTCCTTCTCTAGCTCATTTTACAGATGAGGAAACTGAGGAAAACGGGATTAAGTGATCTGCCCAGGGTCAAATCATATTGCATTTGTTTATATCATGGAATCACAAAATCATAGATTACAATTCAAGAGATCTTGAAGGCCAGAATACAACACTTTTTATTTTACAGATAAGGAAACTGAGTCAGAGAGAGGTTAAAGTGACTTGCTCAGGGGCTGCTCACATTTACCAGGCTACTTCAGAGATGGAATCCAAGAGCAGCTAGGTGGTGCAGTGAGTGGATAGAGCGCTTAGCCTGGAGTTAGGAAAACCTGAGTTCAAATCCAACCTCAGACACTTGCTAGCTGTGTGACCCTGGGTAAGTCACTTAAACCTGATTGCCTCTGTTTCCTCATCTGTAAAATGAGCTGGAGAAGGAAACGGCAAACCACTCCAGGACCTTTGCCAAGAAAACCTCAAATGGAGCCAGATAAGACTGAACAACTGAACTTCATGACTAAGTCCAGTGCATTCTCTACTACACCAGGCTTTAGCATTTCTGGCAGAGAGACAAAGGGACATAGTAGATAAAGAGCTGGCCTCACAGCCAGGAAGACAGAGGTTCAAATTCCCCCTCTGACTTGGATTAGCAGAGACCCTGGGCAAGTCACTGAACTCAGGCACCCCTAGGGTGAAAGCACAGGTCCAGTTTCAAAAACAGGACCTCAGACCTTGAGGGCAGGGCCTGATTTTGGTTTGGTTTTGGTTTGGGGCCACTAGAACCGGGCTTATAAACGTAACAAGTAGATGCTTAATAAATGAGTGTTGGATTAAGCTGAAGTTTGAGGCTGCCTCTGGTCCCGGAAGTGAATATGGATTAACCCAAACAAACAAAAACAACCACCCAGAAGGCTGAAAACAAGGCAAAGGAGAAGTGCCAGGGGACTAGAGGGGGAAGGGAGGCCTTTAGATTCCACAGGAAGTCTATCACCTGTCAAGAGGCCCACACAAACAGAGGCCCACGTGACCAGGCCAGGTCAGAGTCCACAGGCCACAGCTCAGCAGCTCCCCCAGCCCCTCCCTAGGCATTAAAGAGAATGACTGGATTTGGGGGGATAATGAAGGGGCACAGCAAAGAACTTGCTTCAACCTGACTCTGCTACTTGTTGTTTGTATGACCACAGGCTTCCTCTGGGCCTCAGTTTCTCCCTTTGTAAAACAGGAGAGCTGGACTTCATGACTTCTAAGGTCGATGTGTGCTGTGGAGTTGGCTTCTGGGGGCCAGGCTCAGAAAAAGAATAAGAAAGAACAAGAGAAGATGATTCAGTCTGATCCCTTCATGTGACAGGAGGAAACTAGGACCCAGCAAAGCTAAATGACTTGGCCAAAGTCTCCTGGCTAAGATATGGCCTCAGATACTGACCAGCTGCGTGACCCGGGGCAAGCCATTTAACCCTGTTTGCCTCAGTTTCCTCATCTGTAAAATGAAGTGGAGAAGGAAATAGCCAACCACTCCAGGATCTTTGCCAAGAAAACCCCAAATGACGTCACAAAGAGTCAGATACAAATGACAAAGACTGAACAATAATTTAAAAACCCCCTCAACTCCAGGGTTCTCAGGATTCCTATCAGTGAACCATGCTCTGTTTCCTTCCTGCCACATGTCCCAGGCAAGTTTCAGGACAGAAGAAAGAAGGAGAATATATGGTAGAGATGCCTCCCTGCCAGGGTCTTCCACAAACCCCCATGTGACCCTGTATGGCCTCTACCCAATAGAAATCCCTAGGAGGAAGCCCAGGTTCCAAGGACAATAAGCAAAAGTCTAGGGAGTGGAACCTGATGCATTCACTTGATTGATGATGAATGACAAGACGTAACTTTCCACTTTATCTGTCAGCCCATGCAGGTGGTTCAGCCCTACAGAGGCATTCTGATCTTGGACCAACAGAAGCCTCCTACCACTTCCCAATCTTGCTGGGGGGACATAGGGCAAAGGAGAGTCATAGGATTAAAAAAAATTAAAAGAGGCTGCCTACAGCGCACTTGAATTTGGAGGTAAAAGGATTGGATTTGAATTTCAGGTCTTGAGTATTTGTGTGACCTTGGGCAACCCACTGTATCTCTTTTTCTTTTTGTAATGGGGTTAAGTGACTTGCCCAGGGTCACACAGCTAGCATCTGAGGCCAGATTTGAACTCACATCTTTCTGACTCTAGGGCCCATTGCTCTATCCACTGCACCACCTAGCTGCCCCCACTAGATACCTTCTCAGCTTCAGGTTCCTCAATTATAAACTCAGACGATTCTTGAAGTTCTTTGTGACAATAAATTCCATGCCTCTATGGTAAATGACTCTAAGGTAGTTCACCTCCAGACCTAGATATATCAAAGGAAATAAGGGCTAAATTTTCTGTGTCACTGGTTTCTTATCACTATGGAGATAAGAACATTCTTCTAGGTAGTTAACGTCCTTCTTCCCAGAATGATCTCTGTCCCTGGTCAAAAGCCAGTAGGAAGGTATCACAAAAGCTTTGCTCTTTTCTCTCCTGGACCAGAGCTGAATGGCCTCTTTTGTCCTGGGACAACAAGGTTAAGGTAGCCAACAGTGGCCACACACAGAGACTTTGGGGTTTACAAAGCAATATACATACATAATTGATTGGATCTACACAATAACCTTTGGAACTAAGTAGGGCAAGGATTATTTTACAGGATCACTGAGAGCTAGAACTCCAAGGAAGCTCAATGATCATCTAGTCTGCTAAAGCTTTCATTTTTATAAAAAAGGGAATGCATTTTAGAAATTAGAAATCATTTTAAATAATATTTGATATGAAATAATTGCTATTTAAATAATATTTATTATAAAATAATAATGATTAAATAATATAGGGAGGGAAGGTTCAGAGTGGAATACAATAGCCATCTTCAGGGATTGGAAGAAGGATTAAACTTGGTCTATCTGACCCCAGAGGGCAGAACTAGAAGCAATAGAGGAAGCAGCAAAAGGGCATATTCAGGCTTGATGTCAGGAGCTGTCCAGAGTGGAATGAGTGGCCTCGAAGAGGTCATGGGTCATTCCCTCCTCAGAAAGCTCTAGGCAGAGGTTGGATGGCTACTTGGCAGGTACCTTGAAGCAGGGATTCCTGTATGATAGTGGTGGCACTAGATGCCCACCCACTCACCCCCAGTTTCTTTCTACTCTCACAATGTGATGAATCTGTAATCCAGCAAGCACATGACAGTGATCTTGTACAGCTGTCCTAGGAGGAGGGATTGGACTCTGCCTGGCCCCATGAGGCAGAACAAGGAAAACTGGGTGGAAATTGAGAGGTGCAGATTTCTACTCAATTTAACGAAATACTTCCCAACATCTTGAGGTACCCAAAACTCAAATGGTGGGTGCCCCTTCATTGAAGTGCTTCAAACAAAGAGTAGGGTGATTACTTGTTAGGAATGTTATAAAGATGACTCCCTTTTGACTATGGGGTGGGTTAGATGGCCTCTGACTATGCATGGCCCAGTGGGAAGAACACTCAATTGGGAATCTAAGGGTCTGGGTAAAAATCCTAGTTCTACCACTTTGAATCTATGTGACTTTAAACCTATTTCATCATGTGCCCCAAGGTCCCCTGAAGTTCTAAATCTCTGACCCTACTGGCCTACTCTAAGAAAGCACCTGGGATATCCTCCTACAACACCCAGAGAAACCCTTTCCATTTCCTTTCCTGTTCCTACCTCTCCTCAACCCCTTCATTACTCTGATGAGGTAATATTGCCTCAGACAGTCCCTGGGGAAGAGGTGATAATAGATAGTGATTTGGCCATTACCTCCAAACTGGGACCTGGGATAACTGAGGCTGGTGCTATTTTAAACAGATTTCCATGTCCTTGAGTCCTGACAGCCCTCCCCAGACAATACATAATCCTAGACTACCCTCTCTAGTACTGGATGTGCTTTCTCTCATCCCCTACTCTGATACAACTAGTCCAGAAGGCAGAGACCTTCTTCTTGCTTCTCTACTCTTTGGAGATCCTCCCAGACCTTCCCTCAGTCACCAGCAATCAATAACCTCCCCTCCTTGGAGGTTCACACCTTCCCTCCAGATCTCCCTGTCTAAGTCCTGCTGGCCCTTGGCTCTAGGCCATTCCCTCTCCTTTTTTCAAAGTGGTCTGCTCTGACTCAGTGTTCTTTTCCCACCCAACCTCTCCTCTCTACTGGTTGATATGCCCTCAAGCATTCTGGTCTCCCAGTTTGACAACCTCCTCAACTCCCAGGAGTTTTTCTCCACCCCAGCCAAACCCAAGAAAACCACACCCTTGCTTTAATCATTAGCTATAACTGCTATACCTCTGTGATCCAAAACTAATATTCATCTCTCTTGGACTACAAGATTCTTATCTTTCCATGTCACCATCTTCCTCACTCCCCAGGAACCTTTTTTCCCCCAAATGTTGCTCTCCCTGTCCATCACCCCAATGAGAGGCAGCCTGCAAATTCTCTATGGAATCATATCCCTCTCCTAACATTTCCTCCATCAGGAAGCTTTGACAAGTGAATAATTTCTTATGTCTACATTGCCCCATCAGCAAAATGAGGAGGTTCAACTCAAAGGCCTCCAAGATTCCTTCCAGATCTGAATGGTGTTCCCTGCTCTGCTCCCACTTTCCTCCCTTCAAAATTCTACCCTTAAACTGAAGGAACTCAACATTCCACTGTCCTCTGCTCCTTGTCCTTCAAGGGGTCATCCCCCTCAATCTATTCCTCCCTCACTCGAAACAAAGTCAAGTGCAAGTCATGTCATCGTTTCTCTGATGTCAAGGTCTTCTTCGAAAACCAAGGGCAAACACAGACAGATTTCTTCTCTACTCCTACTTCCATGCTGTGCTCAAACCTGCTGGAAGAAGTAGTCAGACTGGGCTGCCTTGGTCCTCTACAGATCTGTGTTGTCTAATCTCAGCCCTCCATCCCTGTCCCAGCATTGCTGCCTGGAAAGGCTACTGGTTTTCCCTGACTCTACAGAATCACCCAAAGCAACTGTTCCAAACCTTCTCTTCTCCAGTTCCCTCCAACAATCCATCTCCATCACCTCTCAGCAGAGTCTCACCTCCCACCTTATTAAAAAATTAGAGAAATCATGTGTCTCGAGCATTCCTTTTTCCATGGCTCTATACCTCAAACTCCGACATCAGCCCCCAATTCTCTCCTCCTTTTACCAAGTCTCAGAGAAAGAGGTGGCCTTTCTCCTGACCAAGGAAGCCTCTTTATCTGTTCCTTGATCCAACCTCTTTTCTTGCCTCCCCCCATCTTTCATCTCTCTTCCTCCACTGCTTTCTTCCCTGCTGCCTAGCACTCCCAAGTTCCTTCTATTTTTTTAAAAATAGATTTTTATTGCTATCTTTTGTTTTATATTACCTAAATCTCCTTCTATATCACTCCCTCTCCTCCCTCCCAGAAAGCCATCCCTTATAACAAAGTATTTAAGAAGAAAAGAAAAAGAGGAAGAAGAGAAAACAAATTCAATTAAACCAAGTAATTCAATTGGTTTAATTCAATTCACTTAAACCAATCAATATAACAGTTTGTGGACACCATCCACCAGCCTCTGCAAAGGAGTGGGGACATTCCCTATTTGCTAGAAAAACCTTCCCTTGACCCTGCTATCCCTCTCCTCCCTCTCAGTCAAACCCACAGAAATAGCTATCTTTCTTCACTCCTGCTGCTTCCCCTGATACTCCCACTTCTTTCTCAACTCCTTCTAAACCTTGTTTCCAAATCAGCCTCAATGGAGACAAGGTTAACATGGATCTTTCATTGCTAAAGCCAACTGATTTTTTTTTCATCCTCATCCTTCTTGACTGAACTTCTGACCCTCTTAGCCACCTGTATACTCTCTCCTCTCTGGGCTTTCATGACACTGCCCAGACCTCGTTCTCCTCCCACCTCTCAAGCCACTCCTGCTCAGCTTCCTTTTTGACCTATGGGTAGCTATACCCCATGGCTCTATCCTTGGTCCTCTTCTTTCTCTATACTCTCTCTGTGGTGAGCTCATTATCTTCTATGGGTTCAATGATCATCTCTATATAGATGACTCCCAAAACTATATATTCAACCCCAGTCTTCCTCCTGAGTTCCAGTCCCATATCACCAGTTACTTGTCCAGAGGCATCTCAAATTCAATACATCCCAAACTGAACCCATTATCTTTCCCCCTACATTTGACCCTCCTTACTCGGTCAATTTCTCTTGATGGCACCACCATCCTTCCAGTTACCCAGATCTGCTACCAAGAAACCATCCCTACTTCTTTACTCTTTCTTACCGACTTCTGAGCATTGGCAAAATTTTGTCCATTCTACCTGCCTATGCCCTTTGCTTCCTTCACATGGGTAAAAGTCAAGTTTTCACAGTCTGGCTCCAGCCTCTCTCTCCAGGCTAATGACACATTCCTCTGCTGACACTCTCCACACTCCATCTTGGCCTACTTGGGGTTACTAGTATATGACAAGCTTCCCCGGTTTCCTTCGAGTTCCAGATAAAATCCCAACTTCTAGAGGAAGCCCAATGCCTCTTAGTTTTAGAGCCTTCCCCCCATGGATGATTTCCCATCTATCCTGTATATATCTTAATTGTATATGGCTGTTTGCACGTTGTCTTTCCCATTAGATTTTGAACTTCTTGAGAGCATGGACTATCTTTTATCTTCCTTCCTATTCCCAATGCTTAGCACAGTGCCTGGTACCTAGTGGGTGCTTAATAAATATGTATTGATGACTGACATTCCACCTCCCATGACACAGATTGCTCCCTAACTGTCCTCTCCTCTGCCTTGGAATTCTGCTCAGGTACCATTTCTGAGATGAAGGCTTTCCTTATCTCTTCCCTCCTGTCCCCTTGTTGCAACAAGGACCCCAGCATACACAGGAGGGCCTGCTGGACAATTTCGTGGATCTTCTTTTCTAAAAGGAAAGCAACTTTTGAGGAGTCAACAATCCTCTTTAATCACATATACCAACAGAGAAAATACAAGCAGAGAAATAAAGACCAAAGAGACAGGGCTTCTAACTGTTTGACCATGAGCAGCACAGCCATTACAGACCAACAGACAGATCCAATTGTCCATTACCTACAGACATAGTTACCAGAGAAAGAAGCACCAACATCTGGGCTTTCATAGTCAGTGGGGCAAGACTACCAAGAGTCTCATCTGCCCCCAGAGTAAAACCTCACCTCAGAGGATGCATACACTTTTCAGAGCTGGAGGGCACTACCCTCATGAACCGGTGCCTCATTAAGTAACAAAAGGTGTGGCCATTCCTACAAAACAAGCCTCCCCTAATCAAGTTCCCCTTAATGGGTTCCAGGTGAGGCCTATCAATGAGTGGAGAAGATCTTTAATTAACATCAAAGCCCTCCAAGTAGAATCTCAACTCCTGGAAGGCAGGGGCTGTTCAGTTTTGACTATTATATTCCCCACTGAGCTTGTCCATAATAAATACTTTCTGATTTTGAATTATGTGTCAAGTGTGATCAGGAAGAAGAAAAGAGGAACTTGAAGAGAATGTTGACATGGGAATGGGGTCACCAGAATTCATGATGGGAATTGGCTCTGAGGAAGTGGCCAGAGAAGCTAATCAGGTCATATGCCAAGGGTCTTTTTAAGATTGGGGGCCTGGGAGCTCTTGATGGCTCCTAAAAAGAGACACTCTCCCACCTGTCTCTCTGGAAGAAGAAAGGGCTCTTCAGTTCTCTGCCTTTGGAGGCCTACCTAGTATTTTCTCCTGAATTGTCAATCCTGTCTAACCCAGGGCCCTTGTTCTCTAGAGAAAAAACCCTTTAAAGGGGCCCTGATCCATTATAAATCATGAATATTGACAATAGGCCCAACCTAGGAAGAGTCCTGAAATAGTGGTCCAGTTCTCAAAGAAGTTATGACCCAGTTGAGACACACAAACAAAATACATTGAAGCTTGAATGTCAGAGCAAGGAGGATCGTAGGCCTAGAGCCAGAAGGGGGTTCTGAGTCCATCTAGTAAAATCCCCTCATGATGCAGATGAAGAAACTGAGGCCCACAGGTATTAAATGACTGGCCCAAGGTAAGTAAGCATCAGAAGCAGTATTTGAACACAGGTTCTCTGAGTCCAGAATCAGTGAGATTTTCTCTTGCTTCTCATCAAAAGTAAGTCCAAGAGCTGGGTTTGAACTTAAACCTGAAGATTCCAGATGCAGGGCTCTGTCTACCTTACCCAGCTGCTTTTCTAGAAAAAAAAAAAACCTCAAAGTACTGAAGCTTAGAATGGAAACATTCCCTAGAGTTCTCCTATTTTTAACAGAGATGGAAAAAAATTCCCTTTCCCCACCCCCATGGGACTAGATAGGGAAACTGTTCTATAAGGGGAAACTCCATGTCCAAGACAGATTCCTTCTGCTTGTAGGAAAGACAAAACACTTTCCCCTAACTACTTCTCCCTCTGATTCTATGGGTCAGAAACACTCAGATGAGGAAACTGAGTCTGAGAGAAAGGAAAGGGAAAGGCATGGAATAATCACTTATGTGGTACCTACTACATACCAGGTACCTCAATGCCCAGTAGGACCACTGGTGGGTTTAGCTATTCCTAGCTCTTTTATGAGCGTGGGAGAAAAAAAAAGGTCCCAAGTGTGTTTTCTGTTTTAGAGTGACTAGCACTCTTCTCTCCCAAGCAAGGTGGGAAGGGGTTAATGGCATTGTACTTTCATCCCTGGGTAGTGAAGGAGAGGTTTTATTTCCATAATAAACTGCCTGGAGCAGACAGAGGCCTGGGATTACAGCCTTGAACAGCACCCAATGACTGGGGAATACTTAACTCCTTGGTTCCCAGACTGACAACTCAGATTTAACAAGCCTGCTCAAATGAGGAAGAGCCTGCTGGTTTCCCACTTGGGAGCAACCTGGTTAAGGTTCACTCCACCAGGCAATAGAAACTCCCCCAAAGTTTCCCTTCTTTCCTTTTCTCTCATCAGAATTTCCTCCAGAAAAGCTGAGAAGTCTGGGGCCTGGTGAACAATGTTCATTCCCCAACCAAAACCTCAGGGCCTCTCTGGACCTAGGAAAGAATGCTTTGGCTTGGGAAGTCTTCGGGGGAAAAGGCAGAAAAAAAAGAGAGAAGACGTTTGAGGACTATTCTTAAGGGCTAAGGAAGGGGGGAGTGGGCTGAGAGGAAATTCAGGGAACTGGATTCAAGGCTCTCACTCTGATGATAGAATGTGAGGGTGGAAAGCTGGCAGCTACAACCAAAGTAACCAGGTAGGAACAGCCTCAGATTAAGGCAATACTGAGCAAAGAAGAAAAACACTTCCATGGAAGAAACATACAAGTGAGCCTCCTTTCCTTGTCACCCCTCCCCGCCAAGTCCCTGCATCTTGTCCTCTAACAACAACTGCCTGACCCTCAACACCCACAAATAGACCACCTGAAGGATTGGGAGGCTTTGGAAATCATAAATGTGAATTCAGAGCTGGAAGGTACCCTTCATGCCATGAGCCCAACCCCCTCATTTTACAAATGGGGAAACTGAGGCCCAGAGAGCAAAAGTGACTTTCCTAAAGTCACACAGGTCTTGAACATCATAAGTGGGCCTTGCATTTCTGAATCCAAATTCAGTGAATCATTTGGTCTGGCCTTATTATACAGCTGAACTAATCTTGACACTAAGAAAGGCAATGACCCATCCAGGATGTCACTCTTTGGCTGCCTGACCTTTGGCCTGCCTCTGGACCTCAGATTCTCCATCTTTATGTAAAGTAGGCACCCCTAAAGCTACTCCAGATCCTGAGCTGTGATGGATGTCTTTGGTCCTCTCTGAGAAGAGACTAACAACAAAACGTGAGACGGTTCCCATCCTTCCTCCCTAGCTGAGCCCCCACCCCACACAACAAAGCTGCTGAGAGTGGGATGGGGTAACGGCAGCATCTCCACTCTCCTGCCCAGCCAACCTCCTTTTATTGATGTGAGTTGGGGGGAAAAAGGGGGCAACCTGAGGGCTGCTTTCAGAGCTCAGTCCTTGCTCTCAGGCTACACAAGTGCTCTCTCCAGTCTCCCTCTCCCACCTCTCAAACGCCAGGAAACCATTGATGTCCCCCAACATCCATTCCCTTCTCTCTAGCTCAGATTCCTACACTGCTCCCAGGCTCAAGGCTGGCCCCTCTGAACCGATCTCCACCCCCTCTCCCATAGAATGAGGGCCTTGGGCTCAACACCTTCCAAGGTCCGGTTTTCTGGTTCTTTCACTAGCTTCCATCTGACGAGTCCTTCAGCTGATCATCCTTCCATCTTCCTCCTCTTCATCATCAGTAACATTCAGATAGGGCTTGCTTCCTCTGCATTATCTCATCTGACCCAACAAAAATCCCTACAGGGTGAATGAGGGCTTGATTCTTCCCACTATACAAATGAGGACAACAGAGGCTAAGTCGTCAGGCAGCAAGCTGAGGAGTCAGAATTTGAACTCAGATCTTTATTACCAATCCAAGGTTCTTTCCACTCATACCTTCTTGCCTTGTTTAAAGTGCAAAACTCCCAACAACTCCTTTGTCTTTGGGTCCCAAGAAGAAAAGACAAAACCAGCCAGTATAGGGAAAGTGATTTTTCCAAGAGACAACCACAAAGTCATTGGGGGAGAAAAGAAAAAAAAGGCAGCCCCTCCTCTACCATGCTCCCCTCATCCTTCTACCTTCAGGAAGTCAGGGTGGTGTAATAGCTGTTGTCAGAAACCTTCTGATTCAGTGAATTGCCCTCTTCTGAATAATCTCTCCTCTCTACATTTTTATGACATTGCCTCCTCCTAGCTCCCCTCCTACCAGGCTGACCACTATCATTCCTGTCGACTTTGCCAGATCTTCATCTAAATCATGACCACTAACTATGGGTGTCTCCCAGTGGCCTCTGTCTTATGTCTTCTTCCTTTCCCCCCTCTTCTCAGTCTTGGAGATTTAATTATCACCTTGATGTAGACAATTTCTAGATTTATATGTGCAGCCCTAGTCACTCTCCTGAGTGCCAGTCTCAAAATCACCAACTGTCTTTTAACATCCCTGATTGGATGTCCCATAGGCTTCCCAAGCACAACAAGTTCCACATGGAGCTCATTATCTTTCCCCCTAAACCCTCTCTTCTTTCTAACCTTCCTATTATTGTTAGGAACTCCACTCTACTTCTTGTCACCTAAACTTGAAAGCTGAATGTCCCTACTCCACTCCCACAGCCACAGCCCTAGTAAGGACCCTATCTCTTACCTGGATTATGATGATCCCCTTTTAAATCATCTCCCTACCTCAACTCTCTCCTCACTCCAAAATGTGTGTCTCAGTTACCAAAGATCTTCCCAATGCATAGGTTTGACCATGCCACCCCCTAACTCAGTGGTTCCCTATTGCCCCCAAGATCAAATATTAAAAACTGTTTGGCATTTAAGGACATTGCCAACTTGACCACTTCTGACCTTTCCAGTCTTCCCTGATTTCACTCCCCTCTGCGTCCAGGGGCACTGGCCTCCCCGTAGTCCAGTTCTTCGAACACAACATCCTGACTGTGCTTTTTCACTGGTTCATTTCCTACATCTGGAATACTCCTTGCCACTATCTCCTGGCTAATCCCTGTCTTCCTTTAAAGCTGAGTTCAAATCTCACCTTCTTCTGAAGGGGTTATTCTTTGTCTACCCCCATTCAAAAATATAAAGCCTTCCCTTGGAGATTTCTCTCCATTTACACTGCATATATCTTGAACATACAGAGTTATTTGCATATTGTCTCAACCATTAGTATGTAAGCTCTTTGAGAGGGGCGATCAGTTTTTTTTTTGTTTTGTTTTGGTTTTTTGCCTTTCTTTGGATCCCCAGTGCTTAGCACAGAGCCTGACACACTTGTTAGCTGACTTACAGGCTCTACTTTTAGTTGCTTCAGTTCTGTCATCAGTAAATCAAGGTTGCTGGACCAGATAAACTCCTGGGTCCCTTCCAGTTTTAAGTCCCAGAACATTCCAAGACAGCTCCATTCCTAGATCCAAGTCCCAGATGAGAAATTGGGTAGAGAACTTTATTATTCTCTTGGAAAAGAGGCACATCCAGTTCAAGAAACTGAAAACATGTGCTGCTTCGATTGGGGCAGATGCCCCTGCCAAGATACGGCACAAGGAGGACGTAGACCAGGCAGGCAGAGCTTGGGATATCCCCAACCCTATTGTGCAGTGTCTCTGCTCATTGTGAGAAGCACAGAAACTCTGGAACACCATGGGATTGAGTTATCTCTGGGGAAAGCACTTCCAGCTGGAAGGGGACATGCTTGGGGATGTCAGCAACTTATCCCCACAGAATGAAGACAGAAGATAGCACAAGGACCAGTTCATCAGGGATCCAAGATGAGAAGCCACCTGGATCTGGGCCCAGTCCCATCACATTCTGGAGGAGAGGTCCAGTCACGAAACTTCCCGCAAGAAACAACTTGTCTCATTGCCAAGTAGTCCCATTATCTCTCTACTGCCTGAGATTCTGCAGAGACTTTTTAATCTAACCCAGGCTAACTCTGCTCTCTAGCCAAAGTTAGCTCTCTAAATACACCTAGATCCTTACAGTTAGGGTAACAGAAAGCCTGCCTCTGAATCAAAAAGACCTGGGCTCAAATCCTGCCCTGTGCTATCCTGGGAAAGACATAGCCTCTCAATGCCCCCAGGTAAATCCCAAAGACCAAAAATTGCAGATATATTTGTAGTTAGGGTAAGTTTACTCATCCAGGACTTCTGATAACCAACAAAATTAAAGATCTAGCTCCTATTCTGATTCCTACAGTTATTTCCTTCCCCGCCTCCCTAATTTATGATGAATTGAATATGGTGCAAATAATAATTTACTTGGGAATTCAAAGACCAGGATTTAAACTTTAACTCTGCTATTTGCTAACCTGGTTATTTCATGATAGTCATTCAACTTGTCTAAGCCTCAGTTTCTCCAATTGTAAAACAATAAAAAATATAGTTTAATGGATAGAGGGCTAGACTTGAAATCATGATGACTTGAGTTTCAGTCATTCCCATCTCAGTCACCAGCTTCCTAGCTATGGGACCCGGGACAAGTAACAGTCATCTCATCTGAAACATGGAAATAATAAAGAGGATCTGTCTCAAAAGGTTGGTTTAAGGGATCAAAAAGATAAATGGATATAAAGTGCTTTGTAAACCTTAAAACACTACAACAAACAGAAGCTTTTATTACCTGTCTCACAGGCTGTAAACTGTAAAGTCTTCAGACTAGGAGCATACAGCATGGGACCCCAAGGAAAAGGACCCAAATCACAGGAGCTACAAGGAACTTTATTATTATTTTTCAAAGCACAGAGACCTTTTCATTCCTTTGTTTTTTATTCCTAAATTCTCTTCCTCCTTCACTCAATGGAGAGGCAAAAAAAAAATCAAAACCTATTATAAATACGTAAGTCATACAAAATAAATTTTCTGTATTAGCCATGTCCAAGAAAGAAAGAAGAAAATAGGCTTCCATTTGTATACTGAGTCCTTCAACTCTGTATCTTAAGGTGGATAGCATGTTCTAGAAGGGACTGTTGTTGGGGTGTTTGGTCATTTCAGTTGTGTCCGACTCTCTGTGACCCCATTTGGGGTTTTCTTGGCAAAGATACTGCACTGGCTTGCCATTTTCCTTCTCTAGCTCACTTTATAGATAAGGAAAGTGAGGCAAACATGGTGAAGTGACTTGCCCAGGGTTACTTTAAAGGCTCAATAATCCAACACTCACATGTTAGTGAGGGAAATGAGACAGAGCAATTAAGTGAGTTGTCTAATGTCACACACGTAGCAAACGTCAGACAAAGGATGTGAACCCAAGTCCCCGGTGTCTTGTCGTTCCAAAGTGCTAAGGACCATAGCAATTGGTCACCCTTCCTGTTAAGGGTCACACAGAGATAGACAAACAGAGAGAACATTTATTAAGCATTTACTGTATGACAGTTCTGTGGTAAGTACTGAGGATATACGCGTAAGATAACAAAGCAGTGCCTACCTTGAAAGAGCTTACATTCTCACTGGAGAAGAGAACATGGGCAGGGGAGCTGGAAAACTGAAGGCATGACAACTGGGGCCTTTCCTGTCATAATGATCCAGTCTAGGGAGTCACACAATCAGGAAGCAAGACAGAGGACCCTGAGGATAGGAAGGTGTCTGGGGAGAAAGCCTGAGAATGAGTCATCCAGTTGGGCTCTGATGGAAAACTGCCCCTAGACTGGGGATAACCTCCAGGACTGGACAGCTCCCCCTCAGACCCAGGGCTCTTGGCTTGGCACCACTTTAATGTATTTATAAGCCAATTTGGCCAAGTGCACTTTAGCAGGGCTGAGGTTTTCTTTTCTTACTTGGTCATAACTTCCATGAGGTCAGGAAATATATTTTATCTAAACCTGGCACTTAAGTTCGCATCAACTCCCTACACACATAAAGACTGTCACAAAATGCTGTTCCTATATACACTAGGCACTTAATTAATGATTATTCACTAAATGAATGAACCTCAGTGTCAGCGTCAGGTGAAGGCAAGGTATAATGGTAAGCAAATTAACTGGGCTAAGGTCAAGTCATTCAATTAATGACATACAATTAACTTTGCAACTTTTTACATCATTTTTTAAAAAAAACTTTTAAATGCAACATGTCCTCCTTTTCTTGCAATCAGATGTTTTACAAAATTTAACATTGAGCTCACAAGATTTTAACCCATGTTCTTTAATTCTTCATGTGGTAGAGAGTGCCCTTAGTTTTGGCTTCAGGGGATCTGGGTTCAAATCCTATCCCTGACACTTAATTATCTCATCTCCCTGGGTCTTGTTTTCCTCAGTTCTAAACTGAAGTGGTTGGAATAGATGACTTTGGATGTCCCTTCTGGCTCTAGATTTATGGTCCTATGAAAACATCCTTTTACCCCATCAGAAATGAAAGATGCCTTTGATGAACAGTCCATTTTTCCAAGGCTAGCTTTAATTATAGGCTATGGGTATTCCAATGATCTTTAACTAATATGAGTTCCCAGGCCACGAAAGCATGTTTACCTGCATCTCTTGGATATACTTCTTATCTACAAATGGCATAATATAAAGTTGCATTGTAGTATCCCCTCTCCATTTCTGAGAATTCCTATAATCCAAATATTCCTATTTACCTATCTATTTTTCTTCTATCCACCTATCTCTCCATCCATCCATCTGTCTATCCATCACCTGTCTGTCTTTCTGTCATCATCTATCATGTCTATCCTTTATCTATCTATTGATAGATAGTATATATTATATAGATATAAATAAAGATAGAAATGGAGATAGAGATAGAAAGAAACAGAGGTAGAGATAGAGATATTTCAGAGTTCCTCATTCCCTCCATGGCAACCAGGTATCTAGAGCCATTGAAAGTTAAGAATGTTCAAAGTATCAGTCTTGGGGGATTGATATAATACAGTCATATGAAGATGTCCAGTTCTCTCAGCTTCATTTAGACTTCATCTGATTAATAGTTTTGATACAGCCTTGAATGGAGAAGTGACTGTCATCGGTAAAATTGCCTTTCCCCAGTCTGCAGTACTTGGGTCTCTGCACTGTCCTGCCCAGGAGCAGCATATTTTTCTTCATAACAATGGTTAGCAGATGTGTATATTATTGGCTTCCTCACTCTTTTTCTGATTCCAAGAAGCCTACCCCATCCACAATGTCATGGAACCAGTAATAAGCTTTCCAGCTGCCCATGTCTCTGTGAAGGTCTTTGCCTGTTTTTGGAAAATCAGGCTGTTTCAAAACAATAGTTTGTCGATTCTTGGGGATTTTGTTTGTTTTTTCCCAACCGTACCTTTCTTTTGTGCTGTGCTATGACTGATCTTTTTTCGATGTGAGTTTGAATGACCCTAAAAGCCAACCCCCCCCACCCCCACACACAAACACCAACAGCTGCTACAATGTCTCTAATGATTTTTGAGGCTTGCTCTTTAAAAACTAGAACTTTTCCACATTTCTCTGGAGTTATATCCATCTTTAAATACACAATAAAATAGAGTGATGAAACCCAAGTGCATGGTATGAAAACCAGCACCCGCACAGAATGAAAGAGTAACTAAAGATAAGGAAACCAGCTCCATCCGGTTGCCTCTGATCAAAATCGGATATTTTGAGTCAGCTGAGTGTCAGTGGGAGCACGTATGCGTGAACACTGCTGCCACAAAATGAAACCATGTCAAAGTCATTGCTTATCCCAAGGAATCTGCACATCCCCGACAGCTGTGTCTGTGCTTTATCTTCCTGCTTTGCAATTAAGTTCCATACGGTCAGGAAAAATGATCTAAATCTTGCTGTTCTGTCCCCTGCCCCTGGCCCCAAGCTTTTACTCAAATACAGCATTAAACATGGAGTTTGTGAATGAACACTCTTGGCCCTTAAGAGAAGTTTGTTGGATGGCTGAATAAATGAATCTGAGAGTTGAGAGGGGGAAGGTAGTCTAGTAAGGGAACTGATTCATAAATAATTTCACACATATGGAGATAATTGTACCACTAAACATTCATGCATTCACAGGATACAGAATGTTAGCTCTGGAAGGACCTTAGAATGGAAGATATCAGAGCTGAGAGGTATTTTAGAACATAAAATGGTAGAGTTGGAAATGGTCACAGAACATGGTCTGTCAGAGTTAGGAGGGACCTTAGAACATAAAATCTTCTTAGAACTTAGAATGTCAGAGCTGGAAGAGACCTTAGAACAATGAGTGTCAGACTTGGAAGGCAGCTTAGAACATAGAATGTCAGAGTTAGAAGGGACTTTAGAACTGAGAACCTAGAATGTCAGAGCTGGGAGGGAACTTAGAACATAGAATGTCAGGACAGAAAGGCCCTTAGAACACAGAATGTCAAAATGAGAAAGGGCCTTAGAACCAAGAACCTAGAATGTTAGAGCTGGGAAGGAGCTTGGAACATAGAGTATCAGACCTGGAAGGCCCCTCAGAACACAGACTGTAAGAGCTGGGAGAAAAACAAAGATTTATTAAGTGTCTGCTATGGACCAGGTCCTGGGCTAAGTAAGTAAGCAGTTTACAAATGAGATTTCATCTGATCCTTGAAATAACTCTGGGAGGCAGAGGCTATTATTATCTTCATTTTACAGTTGAGGAAACTAAGGCTGACAGAAATTAAATGTCTTTTCTGGGCCACAGAGAGTTATAGCAGAAATAGCAATGGTTGACATTTGTATCAGGCCTTGTGACTCCTACCTAGTCCAGAGGCTCTTCCCACTCAAGGCTACATTCCACACACCAGGCTTACTTCCTTGGATTTGTTCATTCTTCTTTTCCCATGAAAAAAGTGGAACACAGAGAGGGGAAGGGATTCCCTCAGCATCACACAGTAAACTGAGGAGCATATTTAAATTAAAATCTCAATTGTTTTCTGTATTGCCTTGACCAGTGGACCATCAGGAAAATGGCTAAGCACTGAGAAGCAACATTCGTAGTGTCTGGGTAGCTTGGTCTTTGGAGAGGAACGCAGTTATGTAAGCAGCCAGCTCGATCAGAGCCCAACCCAAGGCTTCCAGGGCACTGCCTGGAGGTGACAGATGAAATTCCATGGGTTCTCCTACCCACTTACCTGAGCTTAAGTTACCGAACAAAGGGACAGCACCTCATGGGGCTTCCTGGTCCCTAAAACAGGTGAGAGAGCTGCCCATCTTGGCTTAGAATTTTTTTTTGTCTTCTCTTGCCCAGGGGAATCAAGTTTCCTTGACTACATTCTGGCCACAGTTGACGGACTTCTGCCCCTACCCTAGAGGGGAGATTTCTTAGCCTTAAATTAGAGAAAACTCTAATTTCCTACTCAGAAATACCAGGACTGGCCAGACTGAGCCAGAACCAAGGCAGATTTACAGGGAATGAGATTTCTCTGAACATGGCCTAGTGATGATTCTGGTTAGAAGGTAAGCTCTTTGAAAGTGCCTTTGTATTCTCACACTTAGCACAGTGTTGGGCACACGATGTTGAATAAATGCTTATTGAGTAAATGGTAAATGGAGGAGCACTGGACTGAAAGGAGAGCTGGAATCTAGCCTAGGTCTGGTTTCTTTGTTTGATGTCATCGTCTAGCCTGATGGAAAGACTACTAGATTTGGAGTCAGGGAGCTGGGTTTGAATCACAGCTCATCCACTTACAACCACTCCAACCTCTGGCCACTCACTCCCCCCATTCTGAACCTCAGTTCCCTTCTCAGTAAAATGCAAAGGTCGGACTCCATAACCTCTAAGAGCCTATATAAGCTTTTGGCATTCTCAAAGGAAGAAACTCCTACTATCAATAGTCTTATGAAAAAAATGATCTAAGACATTATTAGAGAAATATAAATTTAAGGAACCCTGAGAACACTCTGGCTTTTCTTCAGACAGAACAAATCTTTTGCCTTTTACTAAAAACAAAACAAAACCCCAACTCTGAGATTTCATCTCATACTCATCTGATTGGCAAAGTTGAGAAGAAAGTGTTGCAAAGGTTGTTGGGAAACTGGGAAGTGTGGAAGTGTGAATTAGTCCAGCCATTCCAGAAAGCAATTTTTTTTTAAGAAAAAAGGAAATTGTACAAGATCCATATATTCTAAAATATTTGTAGCAGCTCTTTCTGTGGAAGCAAAGAAATGGGAATTAAAAGGATGGCTAGTACTCATCAACTGAGGCTAAACTCATACTATTGCACTATAAGAAATGACGACGGGGACAGTTGGAGAAGCCTAGGAAGACTTGTATGAACCGATGTGGAATGAAATCAGTAGAACCAAGAGAACAATTGATATGCTAACAAAAACTTTGCGATGACAAGTAACTTTGAAAAAAACCTTTAAAACTCCCATCGTCATAATGACCAGTGACTCTTTCAGAACACAGACAACAAAGCCTCCTGCTCCCCACCTCCTGACAGAGATATGGTAGACTCAGGATGCAGAATGAAGCAGACATTTGTGGACACCACCAAAGTGGGAATCTGTTTTGCCTGACTACAAGGGTTTTGTTTTTCTCTTTTCCTTTTTTTCCCAGTGGGTAAGGGAAGAGAAGAAAAAAATTTTTATTTATTTAAAATGAAAATTAATTTTAAAAATAGATGAATCTATGAAGACAGTTCTTTTTTTGTGCCTCAGTTTCCTTAGAATCAGAAGGGACCTTGGAGGTCACCTAGTTCAACCTTCTCATTTTACAGATGGGGAACTGAGTCTCAGAGAGGTAAACAGGCTTCATTGATCATAAATTTTAGAGTTGTGTAAGATCTTAGAAAGAAGGACTTCATTTTACCAATGGGAAAACTTGAGTTTAAGAGAGTTCCCAGAATCACAGATTTAGGGTTAGAAGTGACCTCAAAGATTATTTGGTCCAAGTCTCTCATTTTACAGATGTAGAATATGGTGGTTAAATGACTTTCCCAAGATCACACATCTAGTAAGTAGGTGAACCAGGATTTGGACCCAGATACTCTACGGGGCTTGGCCTGGCTGATTTTGAAGGTGATGTCTAGTCCTAACATTCTGCAATTCCAAGTCCCCACCACTTTATGCTTCCTGTTCTATTATTAAATCCTGAGCAGACCTGCCTTCCCTACCCTACTGGAAGAAATCAACATGGCACTAGACGGGAGACAGTTAACTCTAGCAGGCAAAGTTTCCCTGGGGTGGCTCTAACTCCCCAGAGCATTTCACAGGAAGGCAGTCCCCACCCCAGCTCCCGAGTGTCAGCAGCCTTGTCTGCCAAGTCAAAGAATGAAGAGTGCCAGCCTAAAACTGGTCAAACTGCCATGCCCAGCTTCCCACCTGATACTCAAAGTGGGCTGGACTCCCAACTGGGGAACCAGATCTCCCCCCATGCTCAGATGCCTTCTGGGTCAGTGTCTGGACACACCACTGGGTACCAACTGCTCCAGCACTTAGTGGCATTAATATCAATTTAGTTATAGGAATTTTAAAACCAGAAAGGAAGATTTAGGTCAACCCTGAAACTCTGCAGCTAAAGAGACGAAAGCCCAGAGGGGGAGGGGATTTACACAACCTCACACAACTCAATGGCAAAACTGGGCCTTCTGCCCAGGTGTTCCCTGTCTAGCGTTAACTATACCCTTCTACACGGCTGCCACATGCCACCATCTGTAAAAATATACTCGCAGCTTGTTGTGGGACTAAGAGCAGAAATGAATGTCTTCCCCCAAAGCTAACATCAGAGCAGGGGTGATATTCCCTAATCCAGTGAGCCCCTTTCCAAAATATCCTAAAAGGTTCCCCCAACCTCTAGTGACGCAGAGAAGAGAGTGCTGTACTTGGAGTCAGAGAACATAGGTTTGAACCTTAACTTCATTACTTAGTACCTGAGTGACCTTGGATAGGTCACTTCACAGGGTTTCGGTTTCCCAATTTTGTAAAATGAGAGAGGAGGTTGAACTATATGACCTCTAAGGTCCCCCCTCTAGTGCTCAGTTGATGATCTAATGATCTTAATTTGCCTGCTGCCTCTTTGGTAGCCTGTCAAATATAACAGCAATAATGTTATTAGGCAACATGTGTGTAGCACCTCATGGCTTCCAAAGTGCTCTGCCCAGATTGCTTCATCTGGTACTTCCAATAACAACCCCATGAGGCAGGGGTTTTTACTTATTCCCGTTTCTATAAATGAGGAATGAGAGAGGCTAAATGACTTGCCTAGGGTCACACAGCTATTAAGGAAGTGGAAGATGCATTTCAACTCAGATCTTTCAGACTCTGGGCCCAGCACTCTCTATTCACTATATAATAAAGAAAATACTCATTTTGAGGTCAGGGAACTTAGCTTCCAGTCCTGGCTCTAGCACTTAAAGTTATGAGATGCACAAGACACCTTACCTTCCTTGGTGGGGATAATAATATAATACTGCCTATCTTGACAGGGCAGTCAGTGGTAAAGGAAGTAGGAGTTAGACAACACGACCTCTGAATTCCTTTGAAGTTATAAAACTTTAGAACGATACAGAAACAGGACTTATTATCACTTTTATATTATTTCCATCATGAGTATTATTTCTTGTTTCATGTTCCTCTGGGGTGAAGGGAACACTGAAGTTTCTTCAGCCTTTGGCATGTGGCATTTCCAAGCACTGTCCTCCCCGGTCTGGCCACTGTGACGTTAACTTGCCCATGGTAACAGCTACATATTTTATATACATATACATACACACACACACACACACACACACACACACACACACACACAGTGCATAATTGGTTTGGTTGGTGTACGTCTGACGGTCCAGTTCCCGGATTGTGTTAGTGGAAAATACCAGTAGTGGCAAGAAGACATCACCAACACACTCCACAAGCACCGACAAGAAGTTATCCTCTTCTGGATCTCTTTATTTGCTCTCTAGCCACTGCGACAAGACTTGCGGGATCACAGTACCACAGTACCACAGTCTGTGGCAGACTCCCTCCTGCACATACCCAGCGCTTCCTTTCTCATCCTACATTTGATGGAAGACCTCAAGTGAGGTGACTCTCTCCCTCCCAAGGCAGCCCATTGTCCCCATTAGGCGACAGCTTGGTTTGTTCTCACATCAGGCCAAAATCTGGCCCTCCCCAGCTACTACTCATTGTTCCTAGTTCTAGCCTCTAGGACCAAGCAGAAGTCAAATCCTTTATCTCGGTGGCAGATGCCTGCCCCGTGGTAAGAGCTCCTTAAACATCACTGAATTGAATTTTGTTCTATGTGATAAGTCTTGGAATGTATGAACACAAGTATATCCTCCTGACTTCTCTTCTCCAGGGTCTTTTACCCTCGGGCCTGACAACCTTTAGCTACCAGCACTCCTAGCATTTTTTCTCCCAGGCCCTTAAAGCCCAACCTGGGACTTACTGTACTGGGTAATGTCCTAATGGTGGAGAGAGTGAATGAGTGGAACTGAAGTCCATCACCTCCTGCCCTTTCCTCTCCACTCTACTGTTCCCTGCCCTGTCTTCCTTCACCCTGGAGAAAGAATTATTCCCACTCACCTGTCTTCCCATCAGTTGGCTCCTGGCAGGCACTAGGGAAGGACGGCAAGGAGTATTATTAAACACTCAGGAGCCACTGCAATTTTAATGGTGCCATCGCATCCAAAGAGAAGTAGGGAAGAGATGGGTTAAAGGTCAATTAAAATTGAAAGACAAGGCAGAGAGATACACCATACTCCCAGGGTCTGTTTCCATCCTTGCATGCTTTGCTAATTGATACTATGAAACCCTGGGACCTGGAAACAGAAGTTAAACTTTCCGGCAGATCCCAACAAGTCCCTGGGAAAGACCTGCTTCCAAATGTCAGATCCTCAAGACAGCTTTAAAAGATCCACGGGAACTGAGCGTGTGCTTAGAAAGAACAGAGACTTGCAGTTTCATGTACAACCTTCTTTTCCTGTTCTATTATATAGATGGAAATGTTCATTCTCTTTGATGTTTGCTAAGTTCAAAAAAAAAATTTTAAACAGCTATCAGGGAGAGGTTGAAAGCCAAGATGTTGCTGATTCAGTGCCCTGCAGATAGACTCAAGGGAGAATTCCATGGGGAGCAATCTTTGGATGAGGATGAGGATGATGATGATGACAATATAAATAAGAATAATGACGATGATGGCGATAACAAAAATGAGGATGAGGATGAGGATGAAAATGACTTGCCCGAGGTTATATATCAAGTACCAAAGGTGGTATTTGAACTCAACACATTCCTGACTCCAAGACCCTCACTCCTTTGTCAGAAACCCACAATGCCTCTCTCCTCTTAAGTATGCACTGTCTTGCACCACTCTCTTAAGTACTTTGTATATAAATTCCCTGTCTACAAAGAGATGGATTAGGTCCATGGAGGGCTGGCTAAATGACTCTTTTGTCTCTTGTCATCCCCTCTCAGTGCCTAACATGGTGCTGGGTATCCAGGGCTAGGATTTTTCAGCTGATACATCCTGCCATAAAAATATATCCATTCCCTTTCCGACTCAGGTCTAGAGAACATAACAGAGCCTCTTTGATGAATGAGCGTCTTGTCTAGAGCTCAAGGTCACCCCTCTGATCATTTATTCTCATTACCCAGGACCGTAGACATGAGAGAATGCAGAGCACGTTCTGACACCAGGACAGATTTTGGAAAATTCTTCTGTGGAATTATTCCTTGCAGTACAACCCCTGCCAATTTTCAGCCACCTCTTCAGAAAAATCAAGTACAGAAAATAGTTCCTAAGAACATATTTTCAGAGCTGACTCTCCCCTCCCATTTGACAGATAAGAAAACCAAGGACCAGAGAGATTAAGTGACTTCGAAGCTGAGCTCAGGCACCACATCCTGAAGCCTTAACTGATACCATCTCCCCCTGTCAGTGCCTCCTCCTCCCTAGGTGTTTACTTTGTAAAATATTTTGTACTTACTGATATATGTGAAAGAATGTAAGATCCTTGAGGGAAGGAATCTCTTTTATGTCTGTTTCCTCTAGAGTTATTGCCCAGCACAGGGCTGGGCACTTGAAAACTAATTGATTGGCTAGCCCATGGTCATACCAGTAGCAAGCGGTAGAGTCAGGATTCAGATCCATGTCTGATCATTCATTCATTCATTCATTCACTCAGCAAGCATTGATAAAGGATCTGCTATTGTCGAATTATTTGTATTTGTATCCTCAGCTACACATAGTAGGTACTTAATAAATGCTTGTTAATTGATTACTTAGTTGACACTAAGAATACAAAAATAACCTGTTCCCCCCCAACAATCTTTGATCTCAAATTCTCCACTCTCTATAGGGGTGGGATGGGATGGTGGTTGGTGACAAAAATAATGTGTAAGAGGGTAAGGGACTATAAAATAGACCAAGTAACATCAAAATCTGACCAGTCTGCCCATGCTACCAGGGTGCTTCTAAGTTCCAAGTAAGAAAGGATTTGAGTTGACTGCCAACCCAAGGACTCTGCAAATGGACAACTGGGAATCCACTTAGACTTGATCTAGAGCCTCTTAACCCCATTTCCTGGCAAGGACAGGAGCTGTACACGGTCTGTTAGGCAGTCAGTACTGGGGATGTAAGCCAATGCATCCCCAGGGCTACAGACCAGTCCTTAGGTGACCAGGCAGCACAGAAAGAGACTAGCAGAGATCATGGTCTCCCAAAGGCCAGCTCTTAAGAATTTGCTAAGCTAGGCTGCAAAACCCAAAATGAGTCATGAGATCTTTCAAAAGGTCTGTTTTGTGCAATGGAGAAACCAAAGGATCAGGAGTTCAAGGTCCTAGGTGAGAATCTCAGCTTTGTGTGACCTTGAGAAAGTCAAACTCTTGGGGACAGAAGGGCAGGTTGGGAAAGAAAGTTCTATCAGCCTAAGTGGCCAGTGGGGCAAAGGCCAAAAGCTCCCAGGAAGAGGCACCATCTGGGCAGGGCTGGACTGCTGGGTCATCTTTTTGACCAAAGGCCCAAAATGCCTTTTGCTGGCCTCCAGTTTGGAGGAAGTACTAACGTTAGCTCCTTAGGTGGAAAAAGATCAATGATCACAAGACCTGCTTCCCTCAAGAACACAGAGCAGAATACTTCTCCTGAGAAAACTCTATACACATGTTCTATATCCATATATTTATATTCATGTGTAGATACCATATTTTGTTCTGTTAGAAGTTATTCCAGATTCCCCTAATGCTGCTGCCTTCTATTTGATATCGTCTCCAGTTTATCCTGTCTGCCTCCCCATTCCAAAGTAAGTTCCTTGAGGACAGGGCTAGTTTTGCCTTTCTTTCTGTCCCCAGTGCTTAGCATGGTGCCTGGAACACGGTAGGCGTTTAATAAATGCTTTGTGACTTGATTTGTTTTCATGCCTGACCTCCAGCAGAATTAAGCCCCTTGAGGACAGAGACCATTTCACCTGATAGCCACCTATCCCCAGCACAATGCAGGTGCTTAGAACAGAGGAGGTGGAGGAAGTGTAGGGGGAGTTTAGTTCAGTGAAACGTCGATGAACTTTGGAGTCAGAGGACCTGGGTTTGTTCACATCCCAGTTCTACCGCTTAACAGTTCCATGATCTTGGGGAAATTATCTCTCTGGGCCTCAGTTGCCTTAGCTATAAAGTAAGGGGATTGGCATAGACCTAAGACAGAGAGGTTCTTAACCTGAATTCCATGAACTTGGCTTTATTTTTTTAAAAAATACACACGCATGCACACACATACTTCAATGACTATATTTTAAAACAGTTGGCTTCCTTTGTAATCCTAGGCATTTTATTTGATACCTTTAGAAACATGATTCTGAGTAGGGGTCCATAGGTTTCATCAGACTGCCCAAGGGCTCCAGGACACAAAGAAAGGTCAAGAATCCCTCCCCGTAAAGTTCCTGCTAGTTCTTAGACTAAGATCCTAGACTTTGTAAAGTCTAGTACCCAGGAAGAGACCTAGACCTAGTAATGAAGAATCAATTGTCTGTTGAGTTGAATTGCCTCACTTTCATGACAGCTTCTGGCTCACCCTCCAAAAAATGTGGAGATGTAGAAGAAACAGAAAACACAGTTACTGCTCTCCAGAATCTTACACTCTGGTCAGGCAGGGATAGATTGACTTATATCCCCAGGACTGGCTGCCTAACAGAGAAGACAGTCTATCTTGCCAGATGGTGGGCTACATAGATAAATGTTACGTTTAGTCATTCAATGAAGGAAGAAATCTCCATGGGGCTGCAGAAAACAGGGAATGCTTGGTGTAAGAGGTGAGTCTTGAAGGAGGAACAGGATTAGGACTGACTGAAATGGGGATGGGGATGGGGATGGGGAGCAGGAGAGACAAGGGATGAGTAAAGTTAAAAACCTCGTGTTGAGTCTAACCATCACAACCATCATCACCATTGTTACCACCACCACCAGCACCACCGCAGCACTGACAGGTTGATGGGATCTGGACCCCTAAAAGGAAAAGATTACTTCTTTGAAAACAATCTAGTCCCTGAATTTTCCCATCCATTTCAGCAGCCCAGATCACTGGTGCCTCTCCCCAAGGCAACTGGCCCAGCCCAGCCCACCTAGATCACCTCATTAGCCTGTCTGACAGTCCTTTCATGGTCCTCTAGGCCCACTCTAGACTTAATACTCCTTAATCCCATCTAGATCCTTTCATTGCCCATTTTGTATATAATCAGTCTCAACTCCCATTAAATTGCAGATTCATTAGGAACTCTGCCCTCTTTCATTGGAATTGCTATAAACTGCTTCTGGACCAAAATAAGGTTTGAGTGCATGAATTCATTCCAGGTAGACTCAGCCCTATACTGACACTTTGGGGTTCCTAGCAAGCCCAACCTGTATCACCACCACCACCACCACCACCACAACCCTTGCCAGAACTGGTCCCCAGGAATGAGAAATCTGCATGTTTCTCCAGATCTCTTTCATTGGAATCATAGATTTTGAGCTGGAGGGAACCTTAAAGGTCATCTAATTCACCTCATCCTCAATTTGACTAAGGAAGCCCAGAGAAGCTAAATGACTTGCCCACAGTCACACTGGCAGGAAGCATCAGGAGTTGGATTCAAACCCAAATTCTTTGACTCTGAATCAGTTGTTAGACACTTATTTTAAGTTTTTTCCCACCCCATCCCCAACACTGCCCTGCTTTTTACTCCTCAAAAATCAGCTCACTCCATTGTGTAGGTCGTGAGTCAGCGCTCAGTGGGGAGACCACAGTAGGAAGGGAAAAAAACCCAGGGGTTGTAGGCCTGAAGACTGAGTCAATAAGCCATCTACCTCCTGTATTCTTGTATGAGACATCAGGTAGGATGGTCAACTGAACTTTTTTTTTAACATTGTCAGGAGGGTGGGGGTGTAGAGGAGAGAAGGCAGAGAAGCAAGCAGCTTCTCTCCTGTGTTTATGATTTCGTTTCCAGTCCCTCCTACCTCAGACCCTCCAGTCCTGCCAGGAGGGGAAGCCAGGGCCAAGCAGCTGTCATTAAAGATTAAATCCAGCCCACCCCATACAAACATCTCCCTGGCCTGGTGGGGAGGCAGGTAGGCAGGGATCTTACTTCTTCCAAACTGACCAGCTCAGAAACAAATCCAGGACATGGATCTTTCCAGATTAAATCAGAACCACCCACCTTCCCTGGGAGCAACTTCCTATGGAAGGGAGGAAACTGTTCCCCTCCCACCTGGCCCTGGAGGAGTAAAGGGGGTAAGGGGGAAGAGAATGGGAGGATGGGAATGGGTTTGAAGAGAATTCCTCCTGCGTTCTGTTACAAGCCACTCAAGTCCCAACAGCAGAAAGCATACCATGGTACTGGGTGTGTGTTCGTCCTTTGCTGCCAAAGAAGACCATGCCATTAGAGAAACAATGACATGACTTGCACTTGACTTTGTTCTGAGTGAGGGAAGGCTGTGCAGGTCACCAGCCTCACTTCTCCTCCAGAGCCATCTGAATCCAGTGACCAGATATTCATCAGGATGACTAGAGATGACCCAGGATGAGGTAATTGGGGTTAAGTGACTTGCCCAAGGTCACACAGCTAGTGAGTGTCAAGTGTCAGAGGTGAGATTTGAACTCAGGTCCTCTTGACTTCTGCACTGATGCTCTATCCACTGCACTACCTAGCTGCCCCAGTGGTACTGGGAAGCATACAACTGGCTGGATGAGCTTGGGGAAGTCACCTTTCTTTTCTGGGCCTCAATTTCCACATCTGTAAAAATGAGGGGGGTGGGGTCCAGAATGTGCTTTCCATTCAACATGTATTTATTAAGCTTGGCCCAGCTACTGGAAGTCAAGAAGTAAAGTAATAGGCATTTGTCATTTCTGATACAATCCTCCTTTTCAGTTCTGTTATCTGTACCTGGAAATGACCAATTTTTGTTAAGTTCAGAATAAATGTTTTGTGTTTTTTTTAAGGGAATTTCTTTTGAGGCCTTTTCCTCAAGTGACTGGCTGATGTTCCTGCCAGCTCCAAATCCTCCTAGCAAGTTGACCAATAGGCTCTAGATTTTGTTGGCAGCCAGAAGGAACAGAGCTCTTGGAGCTGGCCCCACCCTCTAGGCTGAAGCCACTGTCTGGGACAGGTGGCTCGAGTGTCTTTGCCATATGAATGTCATGGGCTGGCTTTCTAGGACTACATCCTGAAAAAAAAACTCTGCCCCCTTCCTGAATGGAAGGGAATCCCCCATTGGAGGTTTACCAGCATAGCAGGAATGGGGACAATCAAGAAGGAAATGAGCCCTTCCAATGGATACCAAGGCTAGAGTTGGATCTTCTAGCAGGGAGGGGTGTGCTGACAGGCACAGGCTTTTGGGTAAAGTCTAGAGACTTGGAGTTAGGAGATAAGCTGGGATCCAAGACCTACCCTACCACACTTATCAGCTACATGGCCATGGGCAAGTCCTTCCCCTGTCTCCTCATCTGTAAAATAGGGATGCCAATACCATTAGGACCGGACTCACAGGAGAGCTTTGAGGATCTAACAAAATCCTGGCTACAAAGGTGGCTTATTGTTATCATTTCCCTCCCAGCCTCACTCAGAGCTCCTACTAAGCCCTTCTCTGGATCTCTTTAGGGCCCAGTAGAAGGGAATCCCATATTCTTTTTTTCCCTCTTTTTAAAAAAATGTAATTAATTTGTTTTCAGTTTTCAACAATCACATCCATAAGTTTTCAATTTTTCTGCCCCTCCCTTCCCGGGATGGCCTGCAATCTTATATGGGTTCTACACATACAGGAATCCCATATTTTTAAGGAATTCAAGGCTCAACGAGGGCTGAGAACCTTGCTGTAACACAGGAAAGCTGCCTCAAGGCTGGGCAAGTCTGCCATCCCTTTCAGGGCTCAATGATGTCTCATTTCTCCAAAGCTTTCTTCCCAATCATCAGAAGTATCAGTGGCATTCCATCCTGCCTGTCTTGTGAATTTTTCTATTTATTTCCAGATACTGGGATAATAATCTTTTTCCTCCCTAAGAAGGAACAGGCTTTGAGGACAGGGATTCACATCTCAAACTATTCCTCCTTCAAAGGATCTACCACAAGAAAGTACTCATGTCATTAACAATAGCAAGCATTTGTGTAATGCCTACTGTATGCCAGGGCCCTGGGCTAAGCACTTTATAAACAGTATTTCACCTGATCCTGGTTTTTATCCTAATTTTTGGTGACTGCAGCTGGCTTTCAGCAGCCAGTGGAAAATGGGATCTGAAAAGTTGATAGGATTTTAGGTGGACTTAGAGCTTATCTAGTCCAACTGAGGCAACTAATCTTATTTGACAACTGAAGCAACTAGCCCATCAAAGGGGAAGTAATTGTCCAAGGTCACACAAGCAGTAAATGGATGAGGCAGAATTCAAACCCAAGTCCTGTGGTTCCAAATTCAGCATTCTTTCCTCTATTCTGCTTTTCTCTTAGTTCTCTCCAAAGCCCTGAATGCTTTATTCCAAGGAATCCAGATTTTCTATTATACCTGGCCCACAATCCCACCTACTTCTGTAAATGTAGAAGGGTCAAGGAAATACAAAAGGTTGAAGAAACTCAGAGCAAATGAGAGTCTATCTCCTTCCTAGAGTCAGAAATTCCCACCCACTCTACACACAGGGGAATACACCAACGAAGGGTTTCTCAACATGAGTTCTGCCACCAGCCACCAGCTAACTTGTCCAGATGACAAGGAAGGACATCCAGCTCCCAGTCTTCCTCCCAAATGTCTGTTGTCAACAGTCCCCAACTGCCAGGCCAAACAGAAACTAGCTAGTGCTCTTTAGACCCTAGAAGCTACAAGCAGGTTCCAGAATACACAAAAAGCACCACTTTTCAAACTTGGAAAATGACATCTAAGGGTGGTTTATCACAGTGCAGTGCCCAGAATCTCTCCAAAAATACAAGCACCATGGGGCAGGCCCTGAGATGGCCAGTCATTCAAATTCCAAACTCATGCTGACACAGTTTCACAGGCCTTCTCCTTTTGTCACATGATGGACTGGTATATCCACATTTCAATCTGATAAGAAACTGTCATTGCCTTTCTAGCCCGGGGCCTCCAGGCTGTGCTCACCCAGAAAAGTCCCTAGGGCCTGGGAGGGTTGTCAGGAAACACCGGGGAGAGTTTCCAGGGAGAAACCTATGGGGACCTAGCAAAGCTTACCAGGACAGCCAAAGGGAAAAGAGGGGACCTGGGTAGTAGATACTGCTCAGATTCCAATGTCTGAAACTTTGCTGTTTCTGGGCTCCCCAGAGTGAGAGCTGGGAAGGACATATTTATAAGGTATCATTGCAAGAGGATGAATTAAATATGTTGGGGCTTCTGATCTATAAACTTAATATGCCTCAGGCAAAGGGAGAAGGCTAAGAATGAACTTTACTCAGGTTTACTCAGCAGAAAAAGAAAGGGAAGCTTTGGATAGAGTGTTGGGTCTAGAGTCAAGAAGACCTGATTCAAATTCTACCTTTAATATTTCCTAGCTCTGTGACCCTGACCAAGTCATTGTTTGCCTCAAGTTTCCTCATCTGTCAAATGTGGATAATTATAGCCCCTACCACCCAGAGTTAAGGTCAGGATTAAATGGGAACAGTATTTGTAAAGTGCCTACCTAGGGAAGGTTCAAGGTCATTCCAGGTGGGTCATGATTAGAACTCAGATCTCTCAACTCAAGGCTTCATAGAATTTAAGAGTTAAAAGGGACCTACATACCAAAGGAATCCCCAAGATAATATACCTAACAGAGGTATATTGTACTCCCAGAAGCCCTCATACATATATAGATAGATAGATAGATGTGACTGACACCTGAAATTCAGGCAAAGTCCTTCAGAAACTCATCTCCCACCCCCTTAGGTACTCTACAGGTAGAGTCCAAATCCATCTTTCTTTTCATCAAAAGTGGATCCCAGATCTAGGGTTTGAGACCTTAAGACATTATCTAGTCCAACTCCCTTAACTTTTCATAGATTTGGAAACTTAGTCCCAGAGAAGTTCAATGATCTGCCCAAAGTCACATGGTTACTGACAGTCAGCATTTGAACCCGGGTCCTGTGACCCCAGAGACACTGTTTTGGGTTTGGTTTGGTTTTTCCCATTCCACCAGAATGACTCTCACTTTTACAGTAAAACCCTTCACAAGGAAGTCTATTAAGCCTTGGAAGTTCTGTTTGTTTTGGTGGAATAGGGAGGGTATGAGGTGGAGCGTGTGGAGACACTGGGAAAGGGGGTCTTCTACAGAGGGGAGACCAAAGTGGGAAATCGCACATGGAGGAAGGGGGGATGCTCAAGACCGGCGAACCCACGGAGCCAGAGGAGCTCATCACACTCCCTGGCACAGCTGGCACCGTGTCCAGAGGCTTGGGGAGCGGGAGGGAAACTGAGGCTAGGGAAGCCATGGTCCCTCACTACGCCCCCCCCACCCCCCGCGAGCTCAGTCCCCTTACTCCGCCCCGGAAGGAGGAAATGAGGGGACCCCGGGCGGCTCCAACCCCCGGCACAGCGCCCACCAGCCCTGGCTCCCCGGGAAGTTGGCCCCAACCCCCCCCGGTGGTCGGGCCAACTTTCCGTCCTTCTCGCCTGGCTCCCTGCCTCGGGGACCCCCCTCCCCGGCGCCCTCGGTCCGTGCCAACGCAGCGGTCTGCCAGCTGGGGGGGGGGGGGGGGCTCCGGGAGTGCCAGCTGCGTAGGGAGCCCGCGGCTTACCTGTGGGCTTGGCTCTGCTGCTGCTGGCTGTGCGCCCCGCTCCCCGCGATCCGAGTCCGCTCCGGCCCGGTCCCGTCCGACACCGTCCCTGCCTGCCCCGCTGGCCTCTACCCGGCTCGGTTCCGTCCGCCTCTGCCTGACTGCCGTGCCCTGCGCTGCGATCTGCGATCTGCGATCGGCCGGGCCCCCTCCTGCGGCCGCCCTGGGAAGAAGCCGCGTCCGCTGTCCAGCCCCTTCCAACTGCCGCAGCCACGCCACGCCCCCTTCGCCTGCGGGGAGGAGGAGAGACGCCCCACCTCTGGGTCTGGCACTCGAGGGGAGGGGGGGAGACAGAGAGCGGCCAGGGTCGTGGAAGATCCTGGGGCCCCCCCGCAGCCCCACTAGGGGTGGGGTTGGGGGGCGGCGTAGATTTGGCGTGCTGACCTTGGAGCCCCAGTTCCTACCCTGCCTCTAGCTGCGTGATGACCAGCACGTAAATCACTTTGGCCTCCTTGAGTCTGTAAAATAGGGATGATGACACCTGTATTACCTGCCTCAAAGAGTGCTTGTGAGGTCCGTATTATGTAGGCAGAACACGTTGCCCTTGTAAGGGTGGAGTCACCTCACCACCTTAAAGTTGTGATGAAGATGCCCCATACCTCCATGAAGTGAGAACGCTGTTTGTTCAACCAGAGACTTTACAATGATTAAGTGTGAAAAATCCCTGGGTGAGCTGGGATTGCCTGAGGGAACTTGAAGCCAGACCATGTGGGTCTTCTCTAAAATAGAAGGCCAGTTCAGTACCCAAGTTATTGGAGCGTTCGGGGATTTGGAGTCTAGGTGTCCAGCAGCTTGGGCAGGGGACTTCCAATCTCCCCATTGGGTCCTGGTATCATCCCTGGAACCACTGACCACTGTGTCTGCTTGGGGACTGTTAGTCAATCAACAAGCTTTTATTAAGTGCTTTTAATGTGTCAGGGGCTGCAAAATCCTGGAGGCATTTAAAAAAAAAGAAAAATCACCGTCTCTGGTGTCCTAGAAGAGCTTACATTCTTATGGGGGAGGCAACCTGCTAAGGATCATGTACATAAGATAAGCATATGTCCGTATGAGTATGGAGGTATGTAGTATAAATAGGATAATCTCCAAGGAAAGAAACGGGGGGGGGGGGGGGGGAAGGGAGAGTAGGTAACTTTGAGCTGAGTCTTGAAAGAAGTCAGGGATGGGGGGCGGGATTCCAAATGTGGGGGACAGTCAGTGAAAGCTCAAACCCAGGGCATGACTAAGTTTCCTGCATCTAAAGATTTTTCAGAAGTCAAGATCTATATCCACTAAGCCTCATTGTTTGTCATTAATTCTTCCCCTTCCTTCTCCTCCCCTTTTTTTACTTTTGGGTCACCTCATTGGCAGGTAAGGTCTCTAGATGGCTACTACATCTGATGGCTCTATCTCCCCTCAGGATTCTGGGGTTATTCCTAAGAGGCTGAAGGGGAGAGGAGGGATGTGCCTCCACCAGAGTGCTTTTTCCCGTAATTATCAGTTGATATCAATCAGTCAGCCAGACTCAGTCTTTAGAAACGGGTATTTATTATAAGGGGATAGCTGGTACAAAACATCTCCCCCTAAATCTTTGACACATTCTCTTCCTAGTATTTACAGAGTCTAGGGGAAAGTGGGCTCCAACTGAAAGGGAACACAAGGCAAAGGGCTTACTCAGCTCCTGCAAGTGCTTTTCCTAGAATCCTCAAGATGTTCCTATTAGGTATGGTGTAGCGCTTCTCCTGGGCTCTTTGCAAAGCCTTGAACCTGCTCTTCCTTGTCATCAGCTCCCAATGTAGACAGTACCTACCACAAGCCACTTCTGTCCTTAGGATCTTGCTAGGACAGTGAAAATGTCCACACTTTCCAACCAAGTTGGGAGATGAAGTCTAGGCTGAAGCTTATTCATTCTCCTCCCTCACTAAACTATTACTAATCAGGACATTTGGCTGGAATGTTCTCTTGGCTTACCACTTATATCAAATCTCCTGGGTTCTGCCTAGTTTTATACAAGCTCCATTCAGAACACGATCATTTGGAACAGACTTCCTCTCACTCCAGTTTATCCAGTGGCACTAGGACTTTTCACACTTAGTACAAAATTTCATTTGACTGATTTATATTTTAACTTGGCTAAGATGTGGGGCAAAGCCTCTAATCATTTAATTTAATTGATGGAGAGAATCAATGACCTCCACCTTCACATTTGTATCAATGTCTGGTACATTGTAAGTGCTTAATAAATGGTTGCTGATTGACTGAGGGCTGGCCTTAGAAAGTTACCCAGACTCTGAATAGTTAAGGCGCTGCTCCTCACCACCTTGCACATTGTAGTTGAGTTCATTGGACTAAACTTCTCCGAAATTCCTTTGTTAGAGAATAGGCCAGGTCATTGTTTGGTATGTAAAGAGGGTTTATCTGAAGGGACCTTCCTGGCACAAGGCAACATGGTATTGTTATAGAACAAGGGACCCAAGGCCCAGGGACTTTGCATATCACTTGAGCACAGATAGCCAAGACCAAGCCCAGAACCCAGGTCTCAGAATCTCACTCTTCCCTCAAGTCTCCCCTAATCTGGTGCCATATCCTTTGAAAAACCTTCCTGTTTCCCCCAGATGAAAGTGTTCTTTGTCTAACCTGTCTCACTCTACATATCTATGATTGTACCATATCCTCGTCCAAGGTCTTAATAAATGTCTAATAGAAGTATGTAGGATACTCAGGGAGGATTAACACCTCTGTGTGAGGGCTTACCCTAGCCTTTTCAGGGCTGCTCATCCACCATTGGGGTCCACTTGTCACCCAACTCACCCATAGCCCCAAAAGTCTGTAGCCTGATCATTGGCCACATTCCATGAAACCATCTCAGCAGATGAGCTAAACCACGCTGAGGAGAACTGACAGGCCTCAAACCCATTGGTGAGTTAGGGAATGTCTGCCCCAAGCATGTGAAGACTTCACCTGGTAAAATGAGTGGATGAAGCAGGTGGTACGGAGTACTTAGAGCTTGATCAGACATCGATGGGTCCAAGGTCATCCACTGAATCCCAGGCCATTGCCAGTTGTACTGACTTTGTCTTGCCTCTGGACTTCGATGACTCCACAAATGAGAGTGAGGGCTGAAAACTGTACAAGTCTGCCTCACTTAAATCCAGTTCATGCACAAATGATCACCTGTAGTTTCACTGGTCCTCTTTGGAATTGAAAGACAAACAAGAAACGTCTAATAAATCAAACTGAACTAAATTGGGTTGAATTGAATGAACAGTGTCTTTGGAGTCAGAAGACCTGAGCTCCGAAGGCCATTGCAAAATCATTTCCCTCTTCTAGGCCTTGTCAGTTTCTTCCCCTACCACACAAGGGGCTGGAAGTTCCTATGACCACGTGGTCTGTGGTCTCTAAGGGTTCCTTCTCACCCTGGGACCCAGGACTTCCCCAGATCTGGTAGGCAGGGCTTTAGAAATCAGGCTTAGTGCCTGGAAGATAGTAAGTGTTTAAATGGAGATTTGTGGGATTGGATAAAAATCTTCTCCAGCAGAGAGAGGCCTCTAGACATTCCTCACTTCCCACTCCTCTCCATTCTGCCCAAAGCAGGAGTGGAGGTGGTTGTTATGTGACCCATGGGCTGGCCAGGCTTCTGTCCAACACCATCCCACTCCTAAGGGAAAGGGTATTCATTCTCTCAGTTAGTTGCGAGCTAGTAACTCACAGTTAGTAAGACATAGTGGATGAAGTTCTGAATCCAAAATCAGAGAGACCTATATTCAAATCCAACCTCAGATGTTGACTAATGGTGTGGCACTGGGCAAGTCACTTAAATGTTATCTGTCTCAGTTTCTTTGCTTGTTATATGGGGATAATAATAATACCCACCTCCCAGGTCATTGTAAGGATCAGGTAAGATATTTGTAAAGCAATTTTCAAACCTTAAAGTATGGCTTAAGTGTTAGCCATCCTTGTTACAAGTCTGCCTTCCTGGATAGGTCCATTTGAGGGATGGTTGGCCACCTCAGAGGAGTCTCTTTCTGACTGACTCCCCTGTCATATTATTGCCTTAGCAATGTACTCTCCCCTAGGGGGACCAGGATGAGTAAAATCATGTTCCAAAGTCTAGACATTGTGTTTTGTTTTTTCGGTCTCTTATTCAGCAAAGACATGTTAAACACCTACGCTGTGCTAGTCCAGGGTTACGCTGTCGTTACTGACATCATAGAAGTAATGCCATGATATGCAAATGAATTGGATTTAAATGAGGCAGGGCTGTGCAAAGTCACCAGCCTCACTTTCTCCTCAGGAGTCATTTGGGTCTAGTGGCAAGACATAGATCAGGATGACTGGAGATGGCCCTGGATGCAGTGGAAAACCTTGGCCTTTTTAAACTAAGGTCTTGGTGGTTCAGTGGATAGAGTACCGGCAGTCCTGGAGTCAGGAGACCAGAGTTTGAATCCAGCTTTAGACATTTGACATTAGCTGCGTGACCCTGGTCAAGTCATGTAACCCCTGTTGCCTTACCAGTGCTAGGTGCTGCAGAAAAATATAACTATGGTATACTCTTGCTCTCAAGTAATTTACATTCTAACGCTGTAAGAGACAAACATCTGAGTGGAGGGAGTGGGGGAGAGGAGCATGAGAGAAAGGCTGGATCTGTGCTTTCCTGGATAAGGATCTCCTTGTTAGAACTAGCTCATTATCAATTCAGCTCAGCCCCCGCTTTGCTTAGTCTTAGAAAGTTGGTGGGGACACTGAGAGATTACTGGACTTGTTCTCAGGTGACAAAAGCAGGATTTGAACCCAAATCTTCCGGAGATGGAGGGCAGCTCTCCATCTACTGGACCAGAGCACAATAATAACTCATATTTTGAAGCACTTCACATGTGCTTAGCTGATTTGATCATCACAGTAGTAACTAGATTAGGCAGGGGCTGTTATTATCCCAGTGTTACAGGTAAAGAACTAAGGTTCAGAGAGGTTAAATGTTTTGCCGGGAGTCACACAGCTCATAAGTGATATCTTGAGCTGGATTTAAACCCAAGCATTTCAAACTCTCAGTCAAGTCTCAGTGTTCAATCTACTTCAACAAGCTGTCATGACCAAGGAAAGAAGGAAACCAGTTTTTATTAAAGTGATCACTAGTTTCCCTGTGCTACGTACAATGTTAAGCACTTTACAAATATTATCTCATTTCATCCTCACAGAAACACTAAATGGTGGGTCTCTTATTACCATTCCTATTTCACTGTTAAGGAAACTGAGACATCGAGCAGTTATATGACTTGCCCAAGATCACAGGGATCATGTTGAGGCAGGATTTGAATTGATCAATCAACAACAGGATGGTCAAAATACATGTAAAGAGGAGACCCAGGGTAAAGTAGGAGGAGAAAGGAAACGATTGAAGATGAGCTCTTTTTTAACTTGGGGAAAGCAGTGGTTGGAGCAGAGATGCATTTCAGGGAACTCTATGAAAAAGGGAGCTCCTGAATTGGACCTGGAAGGATGTCAACCTAAGAAGATTAGGGAACACAGAATGGGACAGGAGAATCCCTTCCAGTGATGGGAGCGGGCCTGAGCAAAGACACAGAGATAGAAGAAGGAAAACCAAGAAGGGAGGATGGAAAGCAGCCCAACTGGAAGAATTTGGATTCTTCACATTTCACATTTCTTATAGTGCAATAATATTCTGTTACATCTGCATGTCACAGTTTGTTTAGCTGTTGCCCAATCCTTAGACATGTGGATTAGACATGTGAAAAAGCCCAGTTTTGGTTATGAATATTTTTGTACATTTTTTAGACAGCATCCTTAGGGTATATTCTTGGTGGTAGAATCACTTAGTCAAAGACTAGGGACAGTTTCATAGCTCTTCCTCCATAGCAACATGTGTTCATCCTTTGCTTTCTAAGACCATAACATCAGAGAAATGATGACATGACTTGTACTTGACTTTGAGTGAGGGAAGGTTGTGCAAGGTCACCAGCCTCACCTTCCCCTCCTGATCGATCTGGATTCAGTGACTAGATATTCATCAGGATGAATAGAGAAGGCCCAGGATGCAATGGGAGACTTTGCCCTATTCAGGTACTCACTTAGAGTGAGGTTAGGCCATAACAACCTATTGCTTTCTCAAAAGAGGGCACCAATTTACAGCCCCACCAGCTTTGCCTGTATCTTCTCAGCCTAGCTAGCACTGAATTTTATTATAAAAAGTGTTTTTTGTCACTGCAATGATCCTGAAAGATTTTTACTTTGTTCAGTAGGCAGTGGGGATTCATTGAAGGTTAGGTTTGGTTTGGTTTTGAGCAGAGGAATCTCATGATTAAAGGCTCTCTTGGGGAATGTTATGAAAGGTAGACTGGAAGCAAGATCATTTAGAAGTCTGATACATTAACTTATGAATATCAGGCCACTGGACCCAGATGGCTCAGGAGAAGAAAGTGAGGTTGGTGACCTTGCACAGCCCTCCCTCACTCAAATAAAAGTCAAGTGCGAGTCTCGTCATCATCTCGATGTCATGGTCCTCTTTGAGAACAAAGGACAAACCCGACAACAACATTAACGTAGGCAGAATGATGAGGACCTGAACAAGAGTCTTGGAGCGGTCAGGGAAGGAAGGAAGGGGAAAGATGCAAGAGATTCAGCTGCCTTTCAGATATCTGGTAAACAAAAACGAGTAATTGATTTCTTTTCAAACAGGACCAGGAAGAGAAGGCGAAGTTGAGAATCTCCCTGTTTTTCGGATGTAGAAATTAATCACAGAACTAGAGTTGGAAGGGACCTCCAAGGCATTCCAGTCTAACTCCTTCATTTGATAGTTGAAAATGAGTACCAGTGAGTAACTTGCCTGAGATCATTTCCATATTAAGCATAAAGGGCAGGATTTGAACCACAGACTTCCTTACCAGTGTTCTTTCCTCCATTACATACTGCATTACACTCCAGCACCTCATGGAAAACCTGGTCATTTCTAATAATAGCTCACAATTATATAGCACTTTAAAGTTTACAAAGCACTTTGCATACAGACATTATGCAGAACAACATTATAAGGGATGTATTATTATCATGTCCATTTTACAGAGTAGGTTAAATGATTTACCTGGAGTCACATAGGTAGTAAGGTAGGCTTCCCGGTGTTCTCTCCATTGTGCCTTCTAAAGAAAAGTGGATAAAAACTGAAATTCTCAGTCTATACTTCAAATCCTTTCACAGTCTGGCCTCAAACTACTTTTTCACCCTGATCTAACACTACCTCCCTGTCATTGTTCCTGCCTTCAAAGTCTCTGCTGAGGCTGCTGTCTCTGCCTAGACCCTCCCCCACTCCCACTCTAATCCTCTCTGCCTACTGAAATCCTATCCATCATTCAAGACCCAGCTCAGATGCCACATGTGAAATTTCCCTGATCTTTCTCTCCCATTCTCTTCTCCCTCTCTAGGTTGGACGTGAACTCCCTCCTTCAGCCAAAAAAAACCCCAAACCCAAAAACCCAACAAAACACTCAACTTTATTTGACTGTCCTGTGGGACTTTTTAAATCAATGAGTTGATTAACAAATATCTACTGTGTGCCAGGCACTAGGTTAGGTACCGGAAATACAAATATAAAAAATAAAAAGAGGCTTTTCTCTCCATATCCCATCCTTCCTTGATTCTGCATGAAGTCTGATCTCTCCTTTTTGAATGACTTCAGAGCAGCACTGTACCTTCTTTCTCTCTCTGTCCCTCACAGCCTCTGGCGTAGGGTCTTCTACAAAGTAGGTGCCCAATAAAAGTGGATGGAAGAAATGAATGAATTAGTGGCATTATGATCCAAGGAAAAAATCTTTATAGAGAGGGGATCTGAGTTCAAATATTATGTGCTGTTCAACTAGAGGCAAATCTCCCCTTTCTGGGCTTCAATTTTCTCATCTGTAAAATGATGATTTTGGTCTAAATTAAATCATTATTATTAAGCAAGTACAGTCTCATTGCCCATGGACACTTTAGCCGTTACAGTTAGTTGCTGCAGACAAGTTACTAATGGAGATCAGTGAAAGGAGTTTCCATTCTATGAGTTCCCCCGGATAGAATCAAGGATCTGAACCCTGCTCCACTGGATAGTAATTCTTAGAGTCAGTGTAGAACAGTGGATAGAATGAACTTTGGAGTCAAAGGAGCTGGGTTTGACTCCCAGCTCAGCTCTTACCATCTCAGTGACATTGACCAAATCACTTTCCTTTCTGAGTCTCAGTTTTTTTTCATCTACAAAATGAAAGGATTGCTCTAGATGACATTCCAGCTCTAAATTCACAGTCCTCTGGTCTCTGTTACACTTCCCTGGCCTGTCATTACAATATGGCAAAGAGCTAGTTAATTTGACTGTCCCCAGGCATCCAGGCATCTGTCTTCCTGATTTACTTTTTCTTCAAGCACAGGAATTCCTGCAGATGAAGGGGGCTCAGCAGGGCATACAGCCCTTACTTTCTTTCCAGGAACCTCTCACAGTGTCTGTTGCCCTCAAGGCCAGGTACAAAGCATCCTGTATTTTTAAATCATCACATCATAGAATCCCAGATTTGGAGATGGAAGAGAGCTCAAGCGTCATTTAGTCCAGCCTTTCTAATTTTATTGATGAGAAAGCTAAGACTTTCTTTGGCCAAATTCAAACAGGTTGGAGGTGGGATTTGAATTTGAAGTCCTTCAACTTCAGGGCCAGGACTCTTTCCACACTGTCTTCCCCTGGTGAATACCTGGGTTCCAATCTCAACTCTGTTACCTATTTACTATATGAGTAACTTGGGTGAAGATATTTCCCTTCTTTGCCCAGTATAATGCCTGGATCCAAGGGCCTGGGGCAAATTTTACCTCTTCTACTTTTTAACCTGTGTGACTATGTGCCTCAATTTCCTCATCTGTAAAATGAAAGAGTTGGATTAGGAGACTTCCAAGGTTCCTTCTAATTTTCAGTCTCTGAACTAATTCTAAAAGGAGATGAATCCTAATCTCAAACTGTAGTCCAGCGTTGGTATAGTAGTGGAGTTTGACCAAGAAGAGGAGCAGGAAACAAAGGGCAACGTATGATAAACACCTTCCAAAGGTTCAAAAGGCAGGGCAGGAGTGTCTTCTTCTGATGCCTAATCTATTCTGTGGGATCTAGCCTTCTCACTCAGCAATGGAAACAAAATGAACTCTATGTCCTTTTGTGGTGAAATGGAGAAGTGGAGAAAGTAGTTCGAGGGAAATGAAAGAATCTATCATGATTTGACGTTCCTTGTCTCATCAGGGCCTCCTCACCTGGAAGCAGACCACGACTCCAGCTTCCCTCTCCCCACAACCTTTGACGCCAGCTCTTCCTTACAAATCAGTTCATTTTCTTGTTTATGTTACCCCCACCATTGTATGTTTTGACAGAGCCTTGGCTAGAGGAAAATGGGACTTTTCCATTGGTCATTGGCATACAAGTTGGAGAAGGAAAATGACTCCTCCTGGTGAATTAATCTTAACCTCAAACTCTGGCCCTCCTCTGGTGCCTAACCCTAGCTCAAAGTCCTCTGTAAACGTTCACTGCCTGTGATGAAACTGGCTCCAGACACACCCAGCATCTCTTCTCCTGGGACCACTTCTGGCCCCAATCCTTCTGGAAGCAAAGGTTGAACTCTTCTCCCACTGTGCTTGGACTGTCCTCTGTAACACCCCCCTCCCCTGCCCAAACTTCTTTCTGCATTCACATTCTCTCTCTCCAAAGTTGTTTTGGCTCCCAGTGATGATTTTAAATGTTCTCCTTTTTTGATAGCAGAGTATGGACAACAATGTTAAGTAGCACCCTATCCATAAGTTCTTCCCCTACTCCTACCCTGTCAGGTTGGAGCCCTGGAAGGCAGCTGACTACTTTTCCCCTCAGGGTTTTTGGGCCAATTCAAGAGAGTTGGGGTGGGGTGGAGTTGCATCTTTCACTGTGACTCACAAGCCCCCATCGGATATGTTTCCTATTGTCAGTCAGATTTAATCAGGTTTTAGAAAGGGGCTGTTTTTGCTGTCCATCCTTCCTTTTCAAAGAAGACCAGTGATATCCTGGCTGATGTCTTGACTTGTGTGTGAATTGTGTTTAAGTGAGGCAGAGTTGGCCAGAATTGGCAGCCTTACTGTCTCCTCCAGAATCATCAGAGTCCAGTGGCAAGATAAAAATCAAGACAGCTGGAGATGGCCCAGGAAGCAGTCGGTAACTTTGGCCTTTAGGAAAAGGTATTTTCTAAGCAGATATAAAAGGGAGAGTTGGTGCAAAAACAATCCCCTTCCCCCTACCAAAAAAAAAAATGTCTAGGTTATACTCTCTCACAATTACATAAAAGGTTCATAGGAAAAGTCGACTCAAACTTGTCCTTTTCTCCCTTTTAGAGACATCTTGAAGTTCCCATAAGCTCAATGGAGCTTCTGATTCTTTCAACCAATTCCAATGCGTTTCTTATGAAGTTTTCTGAGTTCCTTTAATGATCAAAGTACTTCTCATATCAATTAAAACTTGTTCACACCTAGTTTACACTTCTGATTGATTCAATGGAAGTACTAGACTTTCATTAATTAATTAGGGAGGGGTATGAAAACCCTCCCAACCCACAATGGTATAGGAGAAGGAACAATGGCTTAGGAGTCCAAAGACTGGGTTCAAATCCAGGATCTGCTACTTATTCACAATAAAAACAGTAACTAACATTCCTAGAGTGAATTAAAGTCTTTGAAAACACTTTACACTCATCAGCTCCTTTGGTTCTCACAACGACCTTGTGAGATAGATTACCAGAGTTGTCATTCCAAGTAACAGACAAGAAAACTGAGGCTTGGAAAGATTAGATGGCTTGCTGTCACATAGCAGCTGTGATGGCTGGGGTTTGAACCCAGACCTTATAGAACTGGAATATTCCATATACTAGGGCAAAATTAACTTTGTGACCTTGGATGAGCCTCTTTCTCCTTAACTTTAAAATGAGGAGGTTGGACTGGATGTCCAAAGTCTCTGTTAAGTCAAAATCTCCATCTCTTGTTATGCAATGGAAACTCCTTGAGGGCAGGAATGATGTGTGTGTGTGTGTGTGTGTGTGTGTGTGTGTGTGTGTGTGTGTTTGTATGTCTTCCAATTAAACAACTAAGCAAGCATTACCAAGAATTTACCACCTGCTAGGAGCATGCTTGGTCTTGAGGTCTTGAGATACAAAGACACAGTGCTCAGCTCATAACACATAATCTTTGTCAGGAAGACCTGAGTTTAAACATGATCTTGGAAACTTTCTAGCTGGACAAGTTGATTATCCTATGTCTACCTCCCTTTCCTCTGCTACGAAATAGGGATGATACTAGTAACTATCTCTGACTGTTGTTGCGAGGACCAGATGAGATACATTTGGGAGGCGCTTTTCCCAGTGCTTAGAGCATAGTAGGCACTTAAATATGGGTATCTTTTGTTCAGTTCGTCACTGAATTTTGAGGCCCTGAACCCAAATCAATCTATTCATTCCTAAGTACTTTTCGATCCCTCGAAGGATCAATTTATTACGCAAATATTTAATGAATACCTGCTTGTACACCAGTACCTTGGGATCAGCCTGATGCTGCATCTTTTAGCCATAGAAACTCTTTACACATTTATTTTAAATTTACTAATTATATTAAATTATAATATACTATCAATTTATGGTATTGTATTAATATAATTAATAATACATTGTATCATTATAAGCAATTACTAAACTGGTGCTAACTCACTCTGTGACCTTGAACAATCAGTTTCTCCTCTCTGGACTTCAGTTTCTCCTCTGTAAAATGTGAATGTTGGATTAGCTGACCTTTCTAGTTCAAGGACGAGTTCATCAAAAAGATTCCTTCCTGAGTTAAAGGAGTCTTTGCTTCTCAATCCGGCAATAGATACAAAATGAATGCTTTGCCCTCTTGTGGTAAATTGGTAAGGTGCAGGAAGTAGACTAGAGGAAAAGTCTATAGAAGATATATGGAGAAGAGTTTGTGGTTTGTCATGTCAAAGAACACAGGGCTCCTCTGGGATGATGACCATGGTTATCTGCAGGGCTGCAAGGGATAGAAAAAGCGGAGGGCTCAGGTATGCAGGGGATTTTGTTGTTCTCTACGAACAAGATTTAAACAAAATATAACTATAGGTAACCATTTTAACAGGTCAGAAGAAAAGTTACAGGGACATTCTGAAGGTCTCTCTGAAGAACTCTGGAATCGATGATGAGACATGGGAGACACTGGCACAGGACTGCCTAGTGTGGTGTGCCCACATCAAAGAAGGCGCTGCTCGCTCAATGAGCCAAGCAGAATTCCAGCAGCTCAGAAGATACACAAGATCCATTCCAAATGTTCATATGGACTGCTTGTGCCTTTCACGTGGTAGAGACTTCCAAGCTCGCACCGATCTGATCAGCCATAGGTGGACACGCTGCACCTAGACCACAACATCTTGGTCCTCTTTGAGAACGAAGGACAACAACCAGCCAAACTCTCTAACAAGGCTGGGCTTGAATGCTTGGATCTTTCGTATTTGTCTGTCTGCTGTTCATATGGCCTGCATTCAACCTAGGATTATTTCCACCATCAGCCTTCTTTGATCCTATCTCAAATTGTTCGACTCTGTGGAAGGAAGTCTCACAATCAATCTTACAGGGTCCACCACAAATCCATGTTCTCTAATCTCAACCAGACCCCCACTGCTGCCCTGGAGTCTTTTGATCCATTTATGATTGGTTCTTGATCCCATTCTCCATGGAAAATGTCCAAAACCTTCTCCTAGCTAGACCCTAAGGGCATATCACTTCTGCCCTCCTGCTTCCTTAGATCTCTTAGGTCACTCTGAAGGCATAATGGATAGAAAGTCGGACTTGGAGTCAGCCTGCCTTGTGTTTGAATCCTGACTCAGATATTTAGTAGGTGTGTAACCCTAGGCAGCTCACTTAACCTCTCACCAGCCTCAGTTTTCTCATCTTTAAAATGGAAACAATAATAGCTCCTACTCCCAGGCTTGTTGTAAGGATCAAATGATATGATAAACGTAAAGTGCTTTGCAAACCTCAGTACTAGCTATTATTATTTTTGACTCTTCACTGAGAAATCCTGTGTTTTGTCTCCCCCATTAGAATGTGAGCAGAATTGCCTTACTCTCATATTTGTATCCCTAGCACTGTGTATAGTAGGAATTTAACAATTTTTTTTCATTCACTAATTCATACGTATACTTAACTCGCAATTGTTATCATGGCACTTTCTCCCCCCTCCAAGTTTTGTCAGGGACTTGTCCTGCTCTGCTTTGCCCCATCAGTCCCTCCCTTGTATTACGCTTTCCTTGCACATCTGTGGATGTCCTCAGCGGCACACATGCTCCTTCCAGTTAAGGAAGGTTTCGTTTTGTATTTGTATCTATCCTGCAGTGTCTTACACAAGTGCCCAAAAAAGTATTTATCCAATCGGAAGAGGTAATTGTGTACATCCTTGCCTATTTGTCACTCCATCGAGGACAGCATCAATGTCCCCTTTTTAAAGCTTTGAGTCCCCCAAAGCCTACCGCAGTATCCTACACATAATAGGCATTTAATAAACAACTGTTCAATTGAATTTCTCATCCTGGGTTTGACTGGGGAGCTAAAAGGTTGGCATGCTGCCTGGGTTTGACCATATTCCCTAGGTGAGTCCCTTTCCCTCCCTTTTCTCCTCTAAAAATGCGAACTGTATGTGAACTTCTTTAGACGAGGCAACATGTAGTGATGATGATGACTTGTATTTATACGGCACTTTGAGATTTGCAAAGCACTTTACACATATTATCTCGTTTGATCCTCACAGTAATCCTGGGAAGTAGGTGCTATTATGATCTTTATTTTATAGTTAAGGACAGAAATTAAGTGACCTGACCAGGATCAACAGCTTGGAAGTGCCTGAGGCTGGATTTGAACTCAAGTCTTCCTGACTCTTGGACCAGTGCTCTATATCCACTGTGCCACCTACCTGCCTCTCTGAATGAAGAAAGTCCACTAGGGAGTCAGGATACCTAGGTTCAAGCTTTTGTTCGGTCACTTAGCTGCATGATCTTTAACAAGTCAATTCATTCTTTTACCTCTTTGCCCTTGCTTCTCCATCTACAAATGGGGCGGGGAGCAAAGGGGAATTTGTTTAATTCCCTTCCTTCTCTGACATTATATTGCTCCAGGAAGCCTGAATGAGATCCCTGTTATCAGGAGAATAAATATTCTTGAAGGAAAGGAAGTGACTACAGTCAAGGGACCCAAGGCTGGAAGAACCCTCAGAGGGCATCTGGTCCTGCTAATGCTGCAGATAGGGATCTCCTCCCACACCCCAAATGAACTGATGAACTCCAGTTTTGTGAATGTGGAGGATTTGAAGTATTTCTGGAAAGCTAGATTGAGTGGTGAAGACCTTTGAATGCCAAGCTAAGAAAATTGTGTTTTATTCTAAAGTACCGATTCTTAGACTTCCGGATGTCTATGAACTTGGATGAAAAAAATCTTTATTTTCATTAACGTCTAACTGAAAAATTACCATTTCCTTCAATTATTTAAAAATATGACTCTGAGAAGGGATTCATAGCCTTCACCAGACTGGCCAAAGGGGTCTACGATACACAAAAGGCTAAGAAGTCCAAAAGGAGTCTTCTCACTGCCTCCTGTGCCCCTCAATTCCTGAATGGACCAACTCTAACTATTAGGAAGTTCTTTGTATCAAACCCTTGTCTTACCAACTCCCCAATATCTCCCACCCACTGGTCCCATTTCTGCACTATGGCGTCACATAGAATAAGTTTGATCCTTCCATATGCTAGCTTTTTTTTAGCTCTTTGAAGATAGCTGTTATGTTTTTCAGTCATGTCCAACTCTGTTGAGGTTTTGCTAACAAAAATATTGGAGTGGCTTGCCATTTCCTTCTCTAGCTCATTGTACAGACGAGGCAAAGAGGGTGAAGTGACTTACTCACGGTCACCCAACTAGTAAATGTCTGAAGCCAGATTTAAACTCAGGAAAATGAGTCTTTCTGACTCCAAGCTTGGTGTTCTATCCACTGTGCCATCAAGTTGCCCAAAAGTTATCATATTCCCTGTTAAATATCCTCTTCTCTAGTCTAAATATTTCTTCACCCAATTCTTATATGGCATGACCTTGAGGTTCCTCATCATTCATGTTGAGGGCCAGCTGTTGGTACAGTTGATAGAGCATGACCTTGGTGTTAGGAAGATCTGGGCTCAAATCCAGTCATGCGAACCTGAGAAAGTCATTTAATTTTTCTGGAACCCAGATCCTCATCTGTAAAAATAAGGGGGTTGGACACAATGGTGTCTGAGGCTCTAGAAAGCCTCTAGAAAAGTGATTTTCTGGACATCCCCCAGATTGTCAGTGTCCTCCCTAAAAGGCAGTGCCTAGAACTGAACACTGTACTCCAGAATTAGGCTATTTGTGTGATCTCAGGTTAGTTATTTTATTTCTCTGAGCCTTAGATGTATAATGAGGATGAGGTTAACAAAGACTTGATAGTTGTACTAGGGATGCAAAGAATGAGTTGGAAGTCTGAAAATCTGAAGATCGAGATAAGAGTGAGTGACTAATAAGTGGAAGCCAGATCCAGTGTCCAATTCTTCTGCTGCTCCTTACTTTGTAAGAGAATGTCATTCGATGGTCTCCAACTTTTCTGGGAGCTGAAACATGTTAGACCTCCATATCAGCACCAGGTGGCAGCCTTGTCCTAAGATGGGGGACCTTTTTCTACATCCTTTCTGCCTAGAATAGGTCAACTCTGCTGGGATCCCTAGCAAAGTTCACAAAGAGAGCTACGTTGGGAAGGAGGATGTTGTGCTGGTGAATAACTTTGGCCCTGGGCACTGAAAGAGGAGTTTAACAACCTACGTATACTGGCAATATAGAGCTAGTTTCCTTCTATTCCCCAAAGTTGGGCAAGGTAGGCCAATGGTAACCCTCCAAGACTTCAAGTTCTGTGTTCTGTATCCACCTATGATTTGCTCATGCTCTTCTTTCCACAAGGATAGACAGAGAAGTGTTGGCACATAGTACGTATTTAATAAGTTTTATTGACTGACTGATAGACGGTCCAAATTTTCTTTCAGAAAGAAGAATAAATTAGAGAAATTGTGATTAGGATATTAATAGAAATCTGGTGTCCAGGATAAAGGAGGAGATAGTTCTAATTTTCTCTACCCTGGTCACATCTGGAGTTTTGTGATGAACTTTGTGGAATCCTTTTCTATTCTCATTGATCGGCTGGCGAATGACCATCGGGGGACAGCTAAGGCTTTAAATTCATGTCACAGAAGGATCAATTTAAGGAACTAAGGCCAATTAACCATGTAACATGATTACATGTGTGTCAGGCACTATGTTTAGTTCTGGGGATACAAAGAAAGGCAAAAGACAAGCCCTGCTCTTAAGACACAGTCTAATGGAGAAGACAATGAAGGACATGGTAACTACCTTGAAGTGCAGAGACCTTTCACCAAGAAAGAGTCTCGGTCAGTCAATAAGACAGGCACTGTTTCACACAAAAACATTTGCTCTGCTTCTTAGGTGCATTCTCTCTCTCTCTCTCTCTCTCTCTCTCTCTCTCTCTCTCTCTCTCTCTCTCTCTCTCTCTCTCTCTCTCTCTCTCTCTCTTTCTCTCAGCAGTCAAGGTGAAGTGACTTGCCCAGGGCCACACATCTAGTAAGTGTATGAGGTCAGATTTGAACTCGACTCCAGGACTGGTGCTCTATCCAGAGACACCTAACTAAGGGGAAGACTTTCTAATTGATAAGATAGTATATAAATAACCATGGGCAGAAGCTACTATAAGAGACTAACAAAACTTTGAATTAGGGAAAACCTTCTTAAGAATGTGAGCCGTTCAGAGTGGAATGGGCAGCGTGGGGAATGGTGCATTCCTCAAGCAGGGACTTCTTCAACAAGAGCCCAAATGATCGCTCATTGAGAATTGCCATAAAGGTGATTCTTGTTCACGTAGGGGTTGGAGAAGGCAACACCCATGGTTCCTTACATCTGTGGGCATTGGCCAGACTATGTGCCCTCCAACTTAGTGAGATAAAATAGCCTTCATGGTTCAAATTCCCTTTGGTTCAGTACATGGTCAGTAAGTGACTATTACACACAAGGCCCATTCCCTGGGGAACAAATCCTATAGGAAAAAGAGCTTGGGGGAGACAGGAGTTCAGTCATTTCAGTTGTGTCTGACTCCTCATGATGCCATTTAGGTTTTCTTGGCAAAGATCCTGGAGTGGTTTGCCATTTCCTTCTCCAAGTCATTTTACAGATGAGAAAACTGAGGCAAAAAAGGGTTAAATGACTCACCCAGGGTCACATAGCCTGTAAATCTGGCTGAAGCCAGATTTGAACTCAGGGAAATGAGTCTACCTGACTCCAAGTCTGGTGCTCTGGGTCACTATGCTGCCACCAAGCTTCCCCATTGGGGGAAATAGGGAGAGGGAATCAGGATCAATAGATTATTTATTAAGTTCTTACTTTAGGGTATATTTAGTTGTCTTTTCTAATACAAAGCAGATTTAATCTGGAAGTGACCTTAGACCAAGGAATATCAGAGCTGGAAAAAACCTTAGACCATAGAATATAAAATCTAGGAGAGACTTTAGAGCACAGAATGTCAGAACAGGGAAGGATCTCAGAATATGAAATGTTACAGCTGGAAGAGACCTAAGAAAATAGAATGTCAGGGCTGGAAGGACCTTAAAATATAGAATGTCAGAACCAAGAAGTAACTTAGAACATTAGATGGATAGACAGACACAGACAGACAGATAGATACAAGCTGATCAGTAATAATTGCTATATTCTAATGAGGAAGACAGAGTGTAAAAAGGGACTGGAAAGTAAGAGTTGGAAAGGAAAATAATGCGAGAGCCAAAGAGAACCTCCAAATACGGAATGGCAGAGCTGGATGGGGACCTTGGAACCGAGAGAGTGAGAGCTGGAAGGAATCTTAGAACATTAGGTAGATAGATGATATGTAAGTAAGATTAGATAGACAGCAGATAAGATAGATATATAAATAGAAGATAACATAGATATAGATGGAGGATCTATAGATGATATATTGATTAGATAGATGATAGATGCATACAGATACAGAAAGAGATAAAATACAAATAGTGAGAGGATAGATGGATAGACAGACAGACATAATTTATTAAGAACTCGTAAGGTATTAAGTCCAGTGCTAAACCCTGGATATACAAATACAAGTTCAGCGATAGAGTCCCTACCCTCAAGTTTACATTCCAATGAAGAAGAAGGAATATAAAATGGAGCTAGAAGGGGAGGGTTGGGGGAACTCATTGTCAGAGATGGAAGGAACCTTCGAATATAGACTGCTGGAATTGGAGGGGCTTCTTTAATCATCTAGTCAAAGGATTCTTAACCTGGGGTGTGTGAACTTGTTTTTTTAAAAATGAAAACTGTGTTTCACCTTATTTGGTTTCCTTTGTAATCATATTCTTGTATTTCATGAATTTCAGAATGTTATTCTCAGAGGTCTTCTCTTCCTTGGGTCTCTTAGCTTCACCAAACTGTCAGAAAAGGCCCATACCACAGAAAAGATTGAGAACCTTTCATTTAGCCCACCATCTTGTTTTGAAAATGGGGAAAGAGGCCCAGGGAGGGAAGAAGGGAGACTTGAGTGGTGCCTTTGAAGGATTTCAACTTCATTGAATTATGGATCTCAGAGCTGGGATGGATTTCACCTGATTCAGACCCTGCCTCCAGGCTTGTTGTTGTTGTTCAGTCACTTCAGGCATGTTTGACTCTTTGTGACCCCATTGAGGTTTTTCTGGTAAGGATACTAGAGTAGTTAGTCATTTTCTCCTCCAGTTCATTTTGCAGATAAGCATACTGAAGTAAGTAGGGTAAAGTGACTTGCCCAGGGTCACACAGCTAGTAAGTGTCTGAGGCCAGATTCGAACTCAGGGATATGAGTCTTCATGACTCCAGGACCCTACTCTATGCACAATGGAACCACCTAGCTGTATGTAAGTCATCATTACCTCTGTTTTCCAGAGGGATCCACCAAGGCACAAAAAGGTAGAATGATTGTTCTCAGTCATCCAACTAGTAACTTTTTGGACCTCAAAAATGGGTGAGCTTTGGAACCTTATGGAAAGAATTGAGGATGGGAGAAGGGGAGTGGTATTGAAGGCCATGTTTAAAGACTCATCTCTCTTCCCCCATAAAAGAAGGTACTATATCTTTAAGGGGTTAAGACAAGCCAACACAGAGTTGAGTTGGTGTGCAATCTGTCCCCACCCACAGCTGTCCATCCTTTATTCCTCTTCTCCCTTCTCCCCCAGAGAAATGAGTTCACACTGCAGTCAACCTTTCTTCAGAAGTCTCTAAGAGCTCAGGGCAGTTCCAAAGCCACAGTGAAAACCTCCATCTGTCCCCCTCAGTGTGGCTGGACCTACGGACATTGGTTTCCAGCTGGCCCCACCATGCCTGCAAACCAGTCAGAAGCTTCTCAGGGGATATGAAGACCTGACCTAACCCTACTGAAAGGAATTGGCTCACTCTATTCAGGTAAACTTAGGCAGAAGAGTTCTCCAACTGGGAACATCATAGGGTAATAGGATTGTGGAATTTAGAGCTGGGATGGGGCATGAGCGATGGTCCAGTCTAAGCCCTTCATTTTACAGAAAAGGAAACTGAAGCCCAGAGATGGGAAGTGATTTGCCCAAGGTCTCTCTCTCTCTCTCTGTCTCTCTCTCTCTCTGTCTCTCTCTCTCTGTCTCTCTTTGTCTCTCTGTCTCTCTGTCTCTCTATCTCTCTCTGTCTCTCTCTCTCTGTCTCTGTCTCTCTGTCTCTGTCTCTGTCTCTCTCTCTCTCTCTCTCTCTCTCTCTCTCTCTCTCTCTCTCTCTCTCTCTCTCTCTCTCTCTCTCTCTCTCTCACACACACACACACACACACACACACAGAGTAGCAGGACCAGGAGTCTAACTCAGTTCCTCTGACTCCAAATCCACCTGCTATACCAGGCTGCCTTTCTCCTTGGTCCAATCTGTCCTACTAATGGGTACCAGATTACTCTTCTCAAAAAGCGCCTTATACCAAAATGTCTTCAGTGCCTCCCCATTGCCAGCAGTATTAACGCTAATCTACTTAGTCTGGCATTCAAGGCTCTCTGCCCTCTGTTTTCAAACTCTCTTCCTAACTTTATCTCCCTGTGTTCTATTCCTCGAGTCTTCTCTGAAGTCTCTTACATTTGGAGGGCTCAATCCTTTTTCTCATACCATTTTCTATACCTTGAGTGACTTGTCCATTCATTTTGAGTTGGTAAAATCCTTTCTATTCTTTAGTGCCCACCTTAAATATCTTAATGAATCCTCCTAACCCAAGTATGGTATTTCCTTACTCAGGAAGGTCATGGGAATCTGTACCTCTGATGGAGCTGATCCCATCTTACCCGGCTGCACAGGTATGGGTGTAATTGGCTTTTTATATTGTGTAATATATAATATTATACATTATTATAAACTCCAGCTGAGAAGGGTCTATCTTACTTTTCTCTCTGTCTTCCATAGTGCCCAGTATGCTCAGAGGCTCCATAAATGTTGGGTGAAGGCATGAGATGCATGCCAACAAGCTTCTACTCTCCAACTCATCTCTAACCTCCTAAAACCAACTGCTCCAATTTCCCCTTGGCCTGGCCTTTCCTTGCTATAAACCTTATCCCAGATTGTACCAGCTCTGAAATGCCCATTCCCATCCTTATATTATCCCACATCGCTCCTCCCTCTATTCAAACAGCCCAACTGTCTCCTTCATAGAGTATAAGGTAGCTGTCTGATCTTGGATGAGTTATTTCTTTTCTTTGGACCTCAGTTCCCCCATCTGTAAGATTAAGAGGCTGGACTAAATGATCTCTTACATCCCTTCCAGCCCTAAATCTCTGATTTTACGATTCCTGATCCTCCCTCTCCCACACTCCTACTTTCTTTTCCTCCTCAGTGAAGTGTGGCTTCCTCCAGCCCTGACATTCCATGATAAGGTATACGTTCTGACTTAGGTCTGAAATTCTATGTTCCATGTCTTATTCTAGCTCTGGCATTCCATGTTCTATAGATAGGTTGGAACCAGATTGCTGAGAGCCTTGGATGCCAATGTGTTCTAAGGTCTTTTGCAGCTTTTACAGCTTTGTCATTCCATGTTCAATGTGTGTTCTATGGCCCCTTTGAGCTCTGCCATTCACAGAGTCTATGACAACCCTTTGAAGAGGATCTGGTGGGATCCATTCTCTTTAATGACTATCTTCCTAATCTTCCCTAGAATGCATATAATCAATGCCTTTGAGTCACTCTGCTTATATAAGTAGATGAGCTGATCTCAGGCATTGAAGTCTGGAGCACAGCTACCAAAGCAGAGAGTGATCTAGTGACCTCCAAAGTTAGCAGGCCTTTCTGTAATATCATAACTTTCCGCTTATCTCTCATGGGCATGCACATACACTCTGTCAGTTAGCAAGGGTGGGATTCTCCCCACCTGGGCCTTTTTCTTGCAGCCTGTCTGTCAATCACCCATTGTTAAAGAACTATGGTCTTGTGTTGACCTGGGGATGTGTGTTTGATGAAACACAGAAGGTGGGCTGCCTCTACAAGTGGAAGCTGGCTGTTGTGGTCTCCCACTAGAGGTTGGCATCATCTCTCATGGGCACCAGCCTTTATTTTTACTGTTGTAACACAGGCCTGGTTATCCTTATTTTTCATCCATTAAGTGTTGACAATCCACTCAACACAGCCAAATCTGCAGAGAGATTGGACAGGCTTTGTCTGTCACCAGGGCGGGCAGGCCACAGGCTCATGACAAAAACATATTGAACACATTCGACATCATGAGGCCAGATCACACACTCTTGTTAATGTCCCTGTAGCCTGCCCTGCTTTCATAGGTAGCATTGGGATCCTCTCTTTCCAATTTACAAGCCGGGTGTGATGTTGAACAAATTCACTCCCTCTCCTGGGGCCTTGTTTCCTTCCTCTGTACAATAAGGAGGCTGAATTACATGACCATGAAGGTCACTTTGCCCTCTGATACTGTGACCCTCTGAATACATCACCTGTATAAGCAGAGAACACAGCACAAATAGATTATCTACTCATCCCAGGCCAGACATCACCCAAATAGCCGTCACTTAAGAGTTCGATGCTTCAGGAATTTTTTTTCCTGTTAAATTTGACTGTGGAGCCCTTCCCAAGCTATAGGTACTGTGTGTTTTTCAAAATTTTGGCTATCTTAAAGGGAACCTGTCAGGTTTGCTAGATCCTGAATTCCAGTGAGAATTTAGAATTCTCTCTGTTTCTCCTTCTCTCTGTCTCTGTTGACCATTCTCTGTCTTTTTTTCTCTGCCTATCCATCTCCATCTTTATCTCTGTCTCAAATTTTGTTGTCTCTGCCTCTCTGAATCTCTCTGTTTCTTTCCTGCTCCACTTCCACCACCAACTGTGGGGTCTGGTTGACCTTCAGACATCCGTGAACTCAAGAGGGCCCTGCTCAAACTACCTGCGTGGCAGTAACATCCCACATGGACGGAATTCTGGAGAAACATGCCAGAGACCTGCAATAGAAGACTCTGGTGGCACCATAGTTTCCCAGCTGGCAGCTAGGAGTTGAGAACAATTATGACAAGGTCTGGAAGTGGAGAACTTTCTCCTGACTTATCCACCCAAAGCAGGATACTGGGAAGATAGATTTTCTCCTTTTTTCATGAGACTTTAAAAGGGGACACTGGAGAACACTTTCCTCAAAAAAAGCACTGGGCAGAAATGTGCATTTATGGACATGGCCAACATGGGGCTTGTTTAGCTAGACTATGCATATTTGTCTGGACAATTTTATTCAGTTGAGGGAAAGATAATAAATCCTTCCAAAGTATGTATGTATATATATGTATATGTATATATATGTATATGTATATATAGTATTGGCACAGTTTGGTCACAAGTATAGAAAATAAAGTGGGGAGGAATATGAACATAGAGATCTTTTAGGAATGGTTGAACTCAGTCACAGAGGAGTTTGAATGCTATATTTTGATTTAATTCCACAAATACCATACACACATGTATGCATGTCTACACATGTATATATACATGTATGTATGCATGTATCCACAATACACAGATCATATATTGTTATGTATCCAATGGATGGCTATGTACATACATGTATGCAAGCATATACACACATGTATGTATATACACACATATATACATGTGGACATGTATATATTATATGCATATTATAATCAAAGGATTCTATGACTATCCTTTGAAGTCAAGGGACTTTGGGAAGGCCATTAGAATGTCCGTGGGATGTATGTAAATGATTCATCATAAAGTACTGCTTATTCTTGGCAATGTATTCATTGGACTATAATACACCTCGGGCTGAGACATAGAGAAGGAAAGTTCAGGGGGCATCCACGTGGCACAGAGGGGCCCAGCCCCAACCCCAGAAGGGGAGCTTGGGCAGCCTGAGCTCAGCGTGCCATCTGGTGACTCATTCAGAGATTGCACCTTAACTTGCTTCTCCAGTCTCTGTCTCTCTCTGAAAATTGGTGGTTGTCCGTTTTCAGAGAGGACCAAGATGACATCACCATGATACAGTGAAATTTCAGTGTGTCCAACTGTGGCTGATCAGACCAATACAAGCTCGGAATGCTCTACCACAGCTGGGGAACAGATAGTCCGTGTGAACATTTGGGGTGGATGCTCCCAATGCGCACATCCTATGTTTACTTTGTGCTGTCTCAATCCTGCCTGGCTCAGAGAGCACAGCACCCTTTTTGATGTGGGCATGCCATGCTGCACAGTTCCGTGCCAGTGTCTCCCAAGTCAAACAGTCAAATCCAAAGTTCTTGAGAGAGACCTTGAGAATGTCCTTGTATTGTTTCTTCTGGCCACCACGTGATTGCCTTTCCTATGAAAGTTCTCCATAAAATAGTCTTTTTGGCAAGTGTACATTTTACATTTGAACAACGTGGCCAGCCCATTGCTCCATGAAGCATAGTCTGAATACTTGGCAGTTCAGCTCGAGCAAGGACTTCAGTGTTTGGTACCTTATCCTGCCAGGTGATCCTCAGAATCTTCCTGAGACAGTTCAAATGGAAGTGATTCAGTTTCCTGGCATGGCACTGATAGACTGTCCATGTTTCACAGGCATCCAGCAATGAGGTCAGCATAACGGCTGTGTAGACCTTCAGTTTAATAGTTAGTCTGATACCTCTTCTGTCCCAAACTTTTCTTCGGAGCCTCCCAAACACTGAGCTAGCTCTGGCAATGCATGGTATCAACCTCATTGTCAATGTGTACATCCCTGGAAAGTACACAACCAAGGTAAGTGAACTTATCCACAGCACTCAAAACTTCTCCATTTATTGTATTCGATGGTTCCTGAATGGTAACCTGAAATTTTTCAGGTTATATGGCAAGAGGAAGTAATCCCCCAGGAGTCCAAGGATGCCTCCGTTGTCCATCTCTACGAAGATAAAGGGAATAGATTATCCTGCAACAATCACAGGGGGGTCTCTCTCTTAGTCATTGCTGGCAAAATTCTTGCTAGAATCCTCCTTAATAGGCTGATCCTTCACCTGGAAGATGGTCATATACCTGAGAGCCAGTGTGGCTTCAGAAAGGGCCGAGGAACAGTTGATATGGTGTTTGTTGCCCGACAACTCCAGGAGAAATGGTAGGAGCAGAACAGAGGTCTGTACACAATGTTTGTAGATCTGACCAAGGCCTTTGACACTGTTAGTTGTGAGAGCTTATGGAAAATTATGCCAAAATTTGGCTGTCCGGAGAAGTTCATCAGTATTGTACCTCAATTTCATGACAGCATGTTTGCCTGGGTTCTGCATAGTGGACAATTCTCTCCAGTCTTCCCAGTCACCAATGGAGTGAAACAGGGCTGTGTGCTTGCTCCCATGCTTTTTAGCTTGATGTTTTCAGCCACATTGTCAAATGCTTTCACAACTGTCAAATGAGGATGACAAATGAGGATGAACACAGTATTAAGGTCAACTACCGTACTGATGGTACATTCTTCAATTTGTAAAGGCTACAAGCCAAGACCAAAGTGGAGGGAGTATTGGTGCATGATTTTCTGTTTGCAGATGATATGCACTCAGTGCCATCTCTGAAGCTGAGATGCAAAAAAATATGGATCAATTCTCTGCTGCGTGTGCTAACTTTGCCTAAAATTAACAGGTGCTCCATCTGCCACCACCATACCATCTATGAAAATAGTGCCAATGTAAAGCTTGTGCAATGTAAAGTTAGTGCTCCTGTGGAGTGAGGTACCCCTCCCCACACTACAAGTGAGTCTTTTTAAATACAATTGGTTTCAAAGCTTTATTTTCTATTTTCATAATCCAAATGCACCTTTTTAAAATACATGCAAGGACCCACAGGATGAGGCTATTATTTCTCTAGGTCATCTCTTTACTGCAGTCCTGGATCACATTTTCAAAACAGTCTTTGATTTTTGAGGGAAGGACCAATGAAAAACACACCCTCATCCTTGCCTTAATGATTCCCCTGGGGAAGTTGAAAATAACATGGCTCCATCCTGTGACCCTTTGTCCTGCTCCCTCAGAACTCTCTCCAAATTTTCAGTTAATCAACAAGCGATTATTAAACATTTACTCTGAGTGGCATGCTTTTGGATCAGGGACTAGTCTGCCTGCTGTCCTCAGAATAGTATATTCTCACTTCCTTTTCATAGGATCGACATACTCAGGAAACACTCAAGGATTGGCAAAAGAGCCCTGAATGGCCTTTGTCCCACAAGAGGTCAACAGCTCTTTGAATGACTCTCCAGGGAAATGAGATTTGGCTCAGGGGGGTGGGAGCCTTGATCTTTTGAGTCTTCCCCAACTTGAATTATGATTCAAAGCAAGAAGGCACTGTGCTAAGTACTGGGGATGCTAAGAAAAGCAAAAACACATTCCCTGACCCTAAGAAACTCCCATTGTACTAGGGGAGACTGCGTGTAAATAACTGCACACATACAAGATATAGATAGATAGATAGACAGACAGACAGACAGACAGATAGATAGATAGAAACATATATACATATATATATATATATGGAAAGAGAGAGAGAGAGACAGAGAGAGAGAGAGACAGAGAGAGAGACAGAGAGACAGAGAGAGACAGAGACAGAGAGAGAGAGAGAGACAGAGACAGAGACAGAGACAGAGACAGAGACAGAGACAGAGAGCTGTATCAAATTGCCTTCTCAAGACGGAAGAGGAGGTAGAGAAAGGGAGAATATGGAACTCAATTTTTTTTTCAGATGAATGCTAAAATTTTTTTTATATAATTGACAAAAAGGAAAGAAAAGAATCTATACAGAGTAGATAAAGGTAATCTGGGGAGAAGGGAGGCATTAACAGCACAGGGAGACCAGGAAAGTTTTCCTGAAAAAGGTGAGTTTAGAACCAAATCTTGGAGTAAGCCAGAAAAGCTAAAGGATGGAAGAGAGAAAGAACATTCCAGAGAGGCAGCCAATGGAAAGGCACCAAGACCAGAGAGAGACTTTTGTGCAAGAAACTACAAGTACACCAATGTAGCTAGATGGTATTGGAGGGGTACAGTGTATGGAAAGGAATAACATTTAAGAAGACTGGAAAGATAAGAAGGCATCAGTTCTGAAGAGCTTTAAAAGTCAAATAAAAGAGCTCATATTTGATCCCAAAGGTAAGAGGGGTCCATTAGGGCTCACTGATTAGATTTTACGATCAATCTACTCTTTAGAAGAATCACCTTGGCAGCTGATTGGAGGATGGTGAGGAGAGTGGGGCACACTTGAGGCAGGGATACTGCAGTCCAGGCTCTGAGGAGTTGAACTAGAGGTAGCTATGTGGGCAGAGAAAAGGCTGTGTGATAGTGAGAAGAGAGTCCATGAGAGAGCTGCAAAGGTAGAATGACAAGATTTGACAATGAGTTGTATATATTGGATGAATAAGGGGAGGGGTGCAGGACAACACCATGGTGACTGGGTGCCTTCAACAGTAATAGGAAAGTTGGGAATAGGGGAGGGATGAGAGAAAAGATGTCCTGTTGCAACATACTGAGTTTAAGATGGGTTCAGGACATTGGGTTGAGACACCCAAGAAGCAGAAGTAAATGAAGCTCAGGAGAGAGACTAACGCTAGATTTATAGATCTGAGAGTTATTTGCAGAGATATGTTAACTGAATCTGTGGGAACTTTGTTCTCCATATCAATTTCCTTACCACTAATCAAGAAATATTGTGGGAGAAGGGTAATCTGGCACATGGAGAAACAAATTGGTTAGCTTCCCACACTGTGCTGGTCAAAGGATGGGGAGTTAGGGAGCTGGGAGACAAAAGAGGGAGACGAGCATTTATTAAGCACCTACTACATAATCTCATTTGATCCTCACAACAACCCTTGGAGGTAGGTGCTGTTATTACCTCCATTTTGCACTAGGGGAGACTGAGGCAGACAGGTTAAGAGACTTGCTTAGGGTCACACAACTAAGAAATGTGTGAGGATGAATTTGAATTCCGATCTGCCTGACTCCAGGTCTAGCTTCTCTCCACTGTACCATCTAGATGCCTATCATTTCAGACCTTCAACATAGAGATGCCTCTGTGATCGCTGTGGGTGAATCAATGCAAATTGTCATCAACCCAATGCTTCTAGTCATCAGCAATTTTTATCTTTGTTCATGGATCCTCCAGGAATGACTTACTCCTCAAATGGGATGCCTTCTGTTGTCTTTCTCTATATGATAGGCACCAGCGTTTCATATGTTAGCCTTTACCTTTTCAATACAACTGGCCCATCTCTATTCTGAAGATCCATTTTTCCTTTATGATATACTTTAAGCCTTTTTCGTATAGATTATCCTTCTATTTGTTCTTACCTAAGCACCACAACTATATTTGAGGGAAAGAATGGGGAGAGCAAAGGTGTATCTTTCCCCAACACCTACTTCACTCCCTCCCAGTTTATAAAGCATGGAATTTTAGGTCAGAGAACCTGATTTCAAATTCTGACTCTTACTACCTGTGTGACCTTGGGCTAGTCACTTTTCCTTGGGTCTCAGTTTCTTCTGCTGGTCTCCTCACCACACGCACATATCCCTTCACCTTTAGCAAAAGGTGGTGATCCAGGGACAGCTCCTTCCTTCTCTTGCCAGGGAGGCAGCTGGCTGGCAGGCTCATCAGGATGGGCCCTGCAGAGAGCTCTACTCCAAGGGCAGCTGGCCCCCAGGTCTGCTCACCAGCTGTGAGCTTTTAAGAGACTGTCACACTTGTTTCTGGCTTCATCCATCTCCTTAATTCCTTGGTTACAGTAAAAACAACTTGAACAAAATTTCTTTCCATTCCCACCGCCTGTGAGAGATTATATAGGGGATGGGGGGAACACCTAGCGTGTCTAGGAAGTTTAGTGAAGACCTAAGTTCTTGGGAGAACCCTCCATAAATTCATCTCATTTTTATCAAATCTACCATATTGTCTGGGTCAATGAGGGCATTCAGCTAGCATCAGCTTGTTCTCCCTCCCTTTCCCCTACTCCCACCCCTACCATCCTTACAGGCAACCAGAATAATCAGGAATTCTTAGGCCCAGGCCAAGGGTAAACTCAGCTGGGGGAGGTGGGGCAGGATTTATAAACCAAACACCAGCTGGTACCCCCTCCAGCAGAGGATGTCACAAAATGAATCCAAACAACACGCTATTTACTTCCCCAGTCAAACACTGGCCATTGACACGAACAGGGTTATGTATGACGTCTAGCTAATAGAAAGCTTCATCTCCACCTCTCAAGTAGGTAGGAAATAAATACTTGTCTTACTGAAGCAGGTAACCCTCTATACCTCCTCCCTATTCAAGTAAATTTGCCTTGGGGGTAAGAAGGTGGGGAAGGGGGAGGTCTGGTAGGCTCATGAAATAGAGGAAAATGAGAGAGAGAGAGAGAGAGAGAGAGAGAGAGAGAGAGAGAGAGAGAGAGAGAGAGAGAGAGACAGAGAGACAGAGAGACAGAGGAAGGGAGGGAGGGAGGGAGAGAGAGAGAGACCCTGTTAGAGTGGAGACATAGGACCAAACTAGGGAACACTAGAGATCCTTACCACATATTGAAGGCTGTCAGAGGACCAGCATTCAGAGACCATACTTCCTTATGTAGGCACCTAAGAACAAAGCCTCAGTTGTCCAGCCTTAGTTACGGCTCTGCAGGCACCATCATTAAGTTAAAGTTTGCCTTCCTCTGGCTTGTTCTGATCTTTCCACTCCACCTGGGCGCTGCCTTGCTGCCCCTTCTCTTGAAGAAATCCATTTACATTCAGGGTTGAGTGGGACTATGTTTGGTTGTTAAGATGAGTCTGGTGAGCTGAATTTCTCAAGGCAGAATTTCAAGCACTGTGACACCTGGGAACAGGGATGATATTTTGGGGCAGGGAGATCTTTTTGATGCTATCCATCCACAATAAAAAAGATCACCAGAATTCATTAAGCATTCTGTTAGGCATTTGAGAAGAGGTTACAAAACGCTGTAAGATGGGCCATGTGGGCAATTTTCCTCTGCACCTCTGCTGAGACCAGGCTGTGACTGGGGAGGGCATAGTTTAACCAAAAGGAATCTGCACTTGGGGTGCAGTCATAGGATCACAGAATCACAGATTCTGAGCTGGAAGGGACCTTAGAGGTCTTTAAGTCCCTTGTTTAACATGTAAGGAAACTGAAACAAGGAGAAGACAAATTACTTGCACAGCTAGGAAGCATCTGAGGTAGGAGGATTTGAACTCCAATTTTCCTGACTCTATGTTCAGCATCCTATCTGCTGCAAAAGCTGTCTCTCATAGTTTGCAGCTTGGCTTTGCCGCTTACTTGTTATGTGAACTTGAACAGGTCTCTTAACAATTCTGAGCCTCAGTTTTCTCATTTGCAAAACAGGGTAATAATACTTGTACTGTTATCTCACTGAGTTGTTGTGATGAAAGCACTTTGGGAAGTTTCGGGTTAGAGAGAGAGAGAGGGAGAGAGAGGGAGAGAGAGAGAGAGAGAGAGAGAGAGAGAGAGAGAGAGAGAGAGAGAGAGAGAGAGAGAGAGAGAGAGAGAGATACACAGAAAGATATACGCATACATCCATATACACGCATAAGTGTAAATATCATTAATTTATCAACATTAATTACTATATTATATTGTATAAATATGAAACATGCTATTGACTACTATATTATAATAATATTGTAATTGCAATAATAACATATAATAATATAATAATATTGACTACTATATTAACATCCTTGTCAATCATGTTTATTAATAATTATCAACTGTTAATGTTATTACTGCACTTCTCACATCAATCCGGTGACAAGAGTGAGAGGCTAGCCGGAGCACTCTGCTAGTGCCCTCGTAACATCCTAAGAAAGTGAGGGAGGCTTCCAGCACATTGGGTGAGAGAACATGAACCACAGTCATGCAGGATGGGCAGACTGCGATCTGCATGAGGGAGGGAACTCCCAAACGGATGAAGTCACAGATTTCTTCTGAGCAGACCTTGGAGACTTTGGATAAACTTTGGTATTTCTTCACCAGTGTACGTGTTATCCATCCTCACCCTCAGTAGAATGTAAGTTCTTTGCGGGCAGAGTTTTGTTTTTGTACCTAGGACAGCTCCTGGCATACAGTAGGTGCATAGTAAATGCTTATTGAATTAAATTGAATTCTGGAGCATGCAGGCATATTGATCATGAAGAACATGAATGTGAAGATCGTGAAGAACATGGGACATATTTGGCTCATAGTTGTGCCACAGAGTTAGAAGTGCAGCAGACATCCGAGATTACTTAGTACAACTATCTTATTTTACAGATGCAGAAATTGAAGCCAATTTATCTGAGGTCACCCAGACGATACTATGGGATGTTAGTTCTCCTAAAAAAGGCATGTACCATCAGTCATCTTTGGGACTAACCTGGATGGTACTGGTTGTCACTGTGGGAACTTGTCTAAGCAGATTTCTCGACCAACTAGTTTCAACCTGAACCCACTGAATTGAAGTGAAAATCCACTAGATGAGTGGAGGGAATAAATATTTATTAAACACCCACAATGTGCTAGGCACTGTGCTAATAGCGTTACAAATGTCATTACATCTGACCTTCAGGACAACCCCGGGAGAAGCTGTTAGAAGACAAACTTAAATGACTTAGTCAGAATCACGTAGCTAGTAAGTGTCTGAGGTGGGGCTCCAACTCAGACCTGCCTGGCTCCAACTCCAACACTCTTAATCCCTGTGACAGGGTCTTCTATGCTCTTCAGGGTCAGATGTCTCCTATGACAAATGGAGATGATGGTGACTGAGCTGTTGTGTGGATGGACAAGATCATAACATGCCATTTCTCTAATATGTCAGCATTTATAAAGAGGTTTCCTTGTGACAACCCTTGGAGTTGGTGCAAGTATTGTAATCCAGTTTTACAGATGAAGAAACTGAGGGTGAAAGAAATTTAGAGCACAGAAAACTGAGAGTTGGATGGACCTTTGATGATCATTTAATCCTATTGCATCACGTCACAGATAAGGAAACTGATGCCCCAAGAGGGAAAGTGAATTGACTCCTATAGAGCCAGAACCCTGGACCTTGATTTTCTCAACTTTAAAATAAGGAGATTGGACTAGATGGCCTCTCAACTTCCCTCCACCTCTAGAGCTATGATCCAATGTGTCTGAACTTGAACCCGTGTCGTCTGACTCCAAATCCCATGTTCTTTTCATGGCATCATCTAAAAAAGAAAATCTTCTGAAAAGACTATAAATGCTTTGTAAATGTAAGATCTGATTGTTGCTAGCATCACTACCACTATCACCATCATCACCTTCTTCCTTATGATCACCACCATTATCTTCATCATTCTCTCCATCACCATTGTCATCTTCATCACCATCATCATCATTCTCATGTATTCACATAGTGATTTAAAATTTATGAAGAACTTTCCATGTCATCTCATTTGGTCCTCAAAACAACCCTATAAAGCACATACATCCCCATTTTACGAATGAGGACAGAGGCTCAGATTGGTTAGGTAATTATAACTTTACAGCTAGCAAGTGTCTGAGGCAGGATTCAAACTCAGGTCTTCTCAACTCCAAGGTCAAAATTCTATTCCCTGTACCACCCAGACATTATCAGTATTATATGCATTAATATAAATATTATTAGTGTCTGAAAGCCTTGTCTCTTTGTGTGCCCTTCCAGCCTGACTCCATGGAAAGCCTGTCTTCAGGGCTTTGGACACAAGTCAGGGAAATATTCCCAGGACTCTTGCTGGAGCAGGTCTTCAGCTTTGGCTTGGAAAAGTGGCAAGCTGTTAAATATTCAGAATATGGGCAAAAATTCGGGGGTAGGGAGTAAAGAGAGCCATGAAGCACCAGTGTTGGAGGAGCTGGGGAGAAGAGTATATAGAAGGTCTGGTGGACAGGCCATGTGTGCAGGGTGGGGCTCAGCTACTCCAGATGTGGGCATCCCATGCAGTACAGTGTGTGGGCCCTGCCAGGCATCAGGTAAAAATTAGCAGGAGGAAAATCTACCAGAGACAGCTGCTCCCACTGTAGGGATCCTTCCCACCCCCATTCCCTGCATCTCTACCCTCCTTTCAGCGTGTTTTCTATGGGGGTGGGAAATAATGATAGTAATCATCATAATTCAACAGACATTTACTAGCATCTACAGTGTGCTAGAAGTAACTATAAGAATGGGAAGGAGGAGGAGGAGAAGGAGAAGGTGAAAATGAAGAAGGAGAAGAAGACTATTAAGTAATGCATATACAAAGACAAACATGAAAAAATTCCTCCCCTTGGAAGCTTGTATTGGAGGGATGCAATACATACACACAAATACCAGATATATAGAAAGTCATGCCAAGAAATACGATGAATGCCAATAACTGAGGTCAGGTGGGGTGGGAAGCAGAAAATAATGATATAAAATATGACCCCAGAGCTGCGTTTTGGGGAAAAACTAAAGATTCTGTGAGACCAAGGTAAAGAAAGGAGGGAGGGATATATTTATGCAAAGACCCGGAGGTGGGAGATGAATGCCATGTGTGAGAAATAGGCTGTCCATCCATTCTCAAGAAGTGATAGGGGACGTCTGCCTCATGCTTATGTCATTGTCATTGGAGAATAAAGAAAAAGGGGGAGGTCAGTCAATGGAGTCAAAGTCCTCTTTCTCCTCTGCCACCATCATCTCTTCCTCTTCCTTCTTCTCCTCCTTCTCCACTTCTCCATTCTCATAGCTACTATTACTTGAGCCATCAGTAAGTCTCATTTTTTTTTAATGTTACAATGTGGTCTCCTCATCACAACCCTGTGAGAAATGCAGCTCATTTTACTAAGAAGGAAACTAAGGCTCTGAGAAAGTCAGTGACTTACTCAGGACCACTCATCTAAGGACTATTAAAAGCAAGGTTTAAACTCGGATCTTCTGACCCCCATACCACATATGGAATCTTGAAGAGATCATAAAATGCCTAAAGGGTGTTTTGAGAAAAGTAGCATCTAATTGTGCAGAGAGATCCAAGCCTAAAGTGATGAAGTAGTTCACACCGTAATGTAATAGCTGAACTTGAAATAGGGTCTGGTTTAGTACAATGCCTGGCACATAGTGGACACTTAACTGGCTGATCATGTCCTTTTCTCTAGGCGTTAGAGAACAGAGTGATTCCTGGCAGTGTGAGGGTGGAAGGAGAAGAAAGAAGGGCACAGAGAAAATGAATGGATCAAGATTTGCAGTTTTCAAGATCTTTATGGGTCCAGACCATGTCCCGCTTTCTACATCATTTCTAAAGGCTCATAATGTGTTCTCTGTATTGGACATTCTCAGTTCAAGAGATTCTCACCTCTTGACCCACCAACATTCTAGACCTGAGAGACTAAACCAGCTTCCTGTTCAGAGCCCAAAACTGGCAAAAAAACCAAAACAAAACAGAACAGGATAACGGGGATTAAAAAGAAATAGGCAATTAAAACCTTTAAGCCCCTCTCAGTCCCTGGGAACTGGCATCCCCGGAATCTGCCCTAGGTCCTCACTTCCAGGAATATTCACAAGGAGGATATCTCTGTTAAAAAAAAAAAAGACAAAAAACAAACCAGCACCATTGAGGGAAGATGTGTAAACAGTGAAACCATATTCACATCTCACTTTCATATTCGTTAAAGGTTTCCTGACTGAGACCCATTAACCACAAAACTAGGAAGAGCTACTCCAGCTGTCTGACCCTGTGTGATGAAGAGGAAGTCCTAGTCCCTTCAGGCAGCTAGAGTCCCTCTCTCTCCCTCCCCCTCCTCTTCAAGACTCTTCTGTCTTTACAATTCAGATCATCCATGGTTCTCCTCTGGTTTCTTTGGTTGCACCATATTCTACAGGTACAGCAGCATGCTGCCAGTGTGGAATGGGAGCTGTCACCAGGCAGAACCCAAGAGTGCCAAACACATCTCTAGCACTGGTTCTTATCACACCTGAAATTCTACCATTCAAGATTTATTCCTTTGGACCGTTCAGGCTTTAAGGTCATCTGATCTTCTTTTAAAGTGTTTAAGTTCCTGAGAATGGTGACAGTGAGACTTTATTGGCATATACAGAACACACCTCCCATCTGGCATGCCCGTTGGGTGTGATGGTTCATCCTGAACCTTAGTCTGGTCAGTTGAATTGACAGTCACTGCCTTGCCTTCTTTCCCTCACTCAGGAGTCTCTATACGATGTGTCCTAAGAGCTGGACACAGCTCAGTTGAGTCTTCACTGGGATGCAGTGGCCAGTGAATCTTAAGGTCAATTGGGTTACCTGTACTTTCACTATGGATCAACTTACCAACTTCCCCCCAACTCCCTTGCCTATCCTTCTGCCATCTGGCAGGCACTGATACCGTTGACTCGCTAAGCTGCCCTACTCCCTGACTATGGGCTGATGCACCAGCAGAGTCCAGTGACATGTATGTGAGGGCACCTCCCAGGGACCAGAAATCATGGCAGTTGAACAGACCTCCTTCAGACAGGGTCCTGCTGCAACCATTTCTGTCTCCCTGCATGACTCCTGGGTGTGCACAGACACCCTCCAAATCCCCAACACTCTCTTTCTCTATAAAGCCATGCCCTCCAAAAAGCTTCGGGAAAGATTAACAGGCTTTCTCCTCCCCTCCCTCCCCTCCCCTCTCCTCTCTGTCTCCCTGTCTCTGCCTCTGTCTCCTTGTCTCTGCCTCTGTCTCTCTCTTTCTGTCTCTCCATCTGTGTCTGTGTCTGTCTCTGTCTCTCTGTCTGTCTCTCTCATTTTGCTCCACTCCTCCCTCTGTCTCTTTCCCACTCCTCCCCCCTCCCTTAGGAAAACTGAAGCAGCTGCCTCCATACCCACTTCGGTCCCCTCTCCCACCCCCACTCCTGGAATCAGCCCCCTCCATTTCTGGGGGCTCAGGTTGGGCTTTGGACCAAAGTCCCCTTGAGTGACATGACAGATGATGGTGCAGCCCCTTCCCCCAAGCCTCCCTGCCCCCTCCCCCATCCTTTCTGCTTCTTCTTGACTTTGCTCGGTCCGGGGGGCAGAGGAGCAAGAGAGAGTGGGGGCAGGGAAGCCAAAGGAAGCTGGGCCAGGAGACTCGTGTTTTGAAATCTGCTTCCTTTTGGCCACGGTCAAACTTCCAAGTGTCTCCGTTTGACTGACAGGAGCTGAGAAAGAGAAGAGGGAGGGTCCCTGCTGAGCCAGCCTGGGGAGGAAGAGGAGAAAGAAGGGGATGCCTGGCTGGCTGAAGTGAACTCCAGAGACCTTTCAGATGTCTGTCATGCCCCCCTATCGGGCTGTCGGCATTTTCCTCCACTGTGAATTCCTGGTTCCTGGAGTCTGGCCAAGACCCAGGCTAGAGGGAGAGCAGGCCCCAAGGAAGGGCAGAGCCATAGAGGGTACAAGAGGAGACTGGACTCCGGGCTGTAGGACAGCTTAGCAGGGCATCATAGGTGCAGACCTAGTAGACACCTTAGTGACCACACAAACCAAACCTTCATCTTACAAGTGAGGACACTTCAAGACCTAGACAACTTGACCAAAGTCACATAGGAAGCAAGTAACAGGTGAGACTGGAGCTCAATCCTCTGGCTTCAAAGCCAAGGCTCTTTCCATTGGACTGTTGGCTGGACCTGATCGTAAATCCTTAGAGCATTTTTTGCAGGAGAGGCAGGGTGGCATAATGGTAGGGGGCTGGTCTGAGAGCCAAGAAGTCATAGTTTTCAGTCCCACCACTGACTGTCTTTATGACTTTGGGCAAGTAATTGAAATCCTCAGCACCCTCAAACTCTAAGTTGTTGGGATTGGAAGCTCAATTCCGTGTGGACAGTCTCAGGCGGGTAAAGGTGGGAGCTTCTAAATCTTAGAGCTCTCACGAGACCCCCCCAGGAAATGGCAGGGGATCGAGGTGAACCGAGCTATCTCGAGTAATTCCGCCTCTTCCCGTGAGAAACGTGATGGGAGAGAGATCTCCCTGCCCTCGAGATTGTCCCGGATCTGGGCAGACCTAGTTACCTAACAGCACGGTATTCAGATGCAAACTATGCGGCTGAAGGTTAAGTAGGATTGAGGAAGCCTGAAAGCGCTCTTAGCACGTGAGGAGTCAAGAGGACAGTAGGCTCCGCTTCTCTTCTCTCTCCCCTCCCCCTCTCTCCCCGCTTGTACTTCTACTTCCAATCCCTTAAGATCTTAGCCTCCTTAGGAAATCTCCCCCTCTTCCTCCTAAGGAAGACTCCCCTGCACTTGTAACCGAGACCCTGAAATAAAGCTCAACCCTTGTTCGACTCTGGAACGTCCTTTCTCTCATATGAGCATCCGGTTTTGGCCATCCGAAGACCTCGGAGGTGAGGTAAGAAGACTCAGGTAGCCCACACAGGCCTCTAGGCCTGGCACTAAGTCTCTAAGACCACAAGACTTTATTTCCATTGGTAGAATGAGTTTCCTCTCGGGAGGTTCCTCCACCCTTTGATTGTTTTTTAAATGCTATTTTATTTTACATTAGCCCATCTTGGATCATAAACTCCCTGAGGGCAGGGACTGACTTTATCTGACCTAAACCTTGTACCTTTTGTCACACCTAGCACAGTGCTTTGTACACAGGAAACATTCAATTGGATGTGGAACAGAATCCATTTCTGGCCCCATGGGGCCCTGCAAAGAACAGGCTTTTAGTAATGTCTAGTGAATTGGATGACTGTAGAAGTCAGGAAAAGAAAAGACCCAAAATGAAGGAAGGGGAAGAGCCCAGGAGGTTGGTATTGGACAAATGTTGAAACCCTGGACTTATGAAGCAGGAACAGCTCACTAACAATGTTATGGAATTCTTCTGCCTAATGATGATGATAATAATAAGTGATAGCTAGCATTTATATAGTGTTTTTAAGTTTTGCAAAATGCTTTACATAAAGCAGAGAGAGCTTAAGTGACTTTCCCAGGGTTATACAACTAATACACATGTGAAGCAGAATTCACACTCAAGTGTTCCTGATTCAACATCCAATCCATGATCTACAGGCCTTAACTGGAGCTTGCCCACATTCCTGCCAAATCCACTGATAAAACTCAACAATCGGTGGGAAGAATACCACTTAGTGAGTTGGAGGACCCAAGTTCAAATCTCATCTCAGACACTTGTTACCTCTGTGCAATCGACCCAATTGAATGTTGGCAGAGCATGGCAGGAGGGGTCTAAAATGGAATGGGACTTATTGGTAAGGTGCTTAAAAGCCACCTGATCAAAGATCTGTCTCCCCTTAGCCTTATGCAGTGATGACATCTAGACCAATAGAGTCAGTCCATTTTTCTAATACCAGGACCCATTCTGAATCTCCCACTAAATTCAAGGATTCCTACTTTAAAGGAGTTGTATATACCATCTGCATCCTTGACTGGAGAAACCCACAATAAGAAAGATAGCAATATTATTGCAATATTGCTTTTCACAATAACTTGTATTTTATTATTCATGACCCTGATAATCTCAAATATTCCAGTGCATCTGCGAATGTGGACCTTCTCTCCGGTGATACAGACCCATGGCTATTCATCCTGTGCTACTCTTGTCATATCTTCCATGTGTAATTTTGTAGCAAATCACTTAATCTGTTTGTGTCTCAGTTTCCTCATCTGAAAAATAGAGGTTTGGGCAAGATGGCTTCTGAGCTGCTTTCCAGATCCAGACCTGTGACGCTAAGTTTACCCAGCCTATGGGGATGAGGAGCTTTCTCATCATTTCCTTCTCTTGATTTCTCAAGTGTCCATTGATTATTATTTTCCCTTTCCCTCACCACCTGGCCAAGCCATCTTTTTTTTTACTCCTTTACTTCGAGGCTTCTTCATAATTCCTTATTTGGCATGTTGTAGCCTGCTGACCCCCACCTTGCACAGTGCCATTGCCCTTGGTGTTACCGTCTGCCGCTGCTGCTGCTGAGTCACACTGCTGTATATTTGAAAAGTAGAAAGATAAGAGGCTCAGAACTGAAAGGGACCCTAGAGGTTGTCTGGTCTAACCCCTTCATTTTATGTCTAGGGAAACTATGAGCCATGGAGATGAAATACTTGTCTTAGGTGACACGGGCAAGGACCCGCCTCTTAGCATTCCTTTCCTCAAGCATACCTAAGGGTCCTGTTCATCTGGATCTCCAGGTACCATCTTGCAAGCTTTGCTCCCTTTGGCCCTTTCTTCTCTCCATCATTTTCCCTTTTCTGCTTCCTTCTATTTGTCTTGTTTAGCTTCCTCTTAGTTTATGATAAAACTTATGCCTAAAGGGTTTGCAATCAATCAACAATGTGCCAAGTGCCAAGTGTGACAAAGTCAAAAGTGAAATAGTCCCTGCCTTTCAGAGGCATATACTGTATTGGAAGAGACAACTTGCACATACATGAGAGGATACATAATAGATACAAAATAGAGATATGGTGATTTTTGGAGGGGAGGACAACGCTAGCAGGTGGGGGAATCAGAGGAAGGTGGTCAGAATCATGGTTTGATGAGGTAGGAATGTATTCATCACACACACACACACACACACACACACACACACACAATCTTCACTCTCCATAGCTACAAGGAATGCAGAAATAAAAGAGAAAAGGGTTGAAACAGGAAACGTCTTGTATTTCTCCAAGTCTTTTCCTTCCAAAACCTGGCTGAGATGGAGACCTTGCAATGATGCCTGGAACCTCTCTATGAAATGGACCCCACTCTGGGGAGGGGTAGGTGGGGTGGGGGCTATGTACAACAGCTGTATAGCAGTGTTTCCCTGGTGTCTAGGACAGGAAACAGAAAACAATCTTTTGGCCAATCCAAACTGGAGGGAGGAATTTCGGGGGGCAGGATGTAAGGGAGGATGACTTGGTATTTATCTGCTGTATCTCACTAGGGAATCTCAGGCATCTCACAGACCCAGCTGAGAGGATGGTGGGGGTGGGGGAGACGTCACTTTGTTGCCTGACCTTAGATCAGAATCCCAACTGATCCTTAGCTGGGCTCCTTTGTTTTGTCTGTGATTCTGGAGAAGGTGCTTAGGATCCCAGGTGAACCTGGTTTTAGTCCTTCTCCAGAAGAGGGCTGGAGGCATAGTTCAAGACCTCTGGGAAAGGCCTCTCCAGCCAGATGGATACCAAACCCTAACTCCCACCCCCATATCCCAGTATCTCTTTTCCACGCGGTCAATTCTGGATTCCTCCTCAATGGACACAAGCGTACAGTTAAAGAAACGTGGCATAGTGGAAACAATCATGTATTTAGAGTCATACAATTCTAGAACCAGACTCAAAAAGATCTAAGTTTAAATTTTGTTTCTGATCACTCACTACTGTGTGACCTTGGGTAGATCATAACCTCTACAAACCTCAGTTTCCTCATCTTTAAAATGAATGAGTGGTACTAAGTGATCACTCAGGACCTTTCATCTCTACATCTATGGTCCTACTATTCTAAACAGAATTTGGTCATGGGGACCACTGAGCCTGGACTCTACCTAACTAAAGACTCTCATGGTCAATGGTTATATAATCATTGGTTCATTGATCTAGAGTTGGAAGGGACCTCAAAGCTAATCTAGTTTAATCTCTTCATTTTACAGATGAGGAAACTGAGGCAGAGGGATGGAAAGAGACTTGTCCAAAGTCACACAGGTAGAAAAGGTCAGATTTGAGATTTGAATCCATCATTTCAATCTGCCCCTTCCACTCTTTTATCCCTGTGTAAATAATTATATGAATTGTAAAGTGAGGGAGTCACACTACAGGATCTCTCAGTCCCTTCTATCTCTAGATGCTATAACTTAGAGCTGGGAGGGACATTTAAAGGCATTCAGTCTAATTGGCTTATTTTATGGATGGCAAAATTAAGGATTATTAATATGGAGCACTTGCTATGTGTGTGTTTTTGTGTGTGTGTGTGTGTGTGTGTGTGTGTGTATGAGAGAGAGACAGAGAGACACAGAGACAAAGAGGAGAGAGAGGGAGAGAGAGGTGGGGGAAAGAGGAGAGAGAGGGAGAGAGGGGGGAAGAAGGAGAGAGAGGGAGAGAGGGAGAGAGGGGGAGAGGGAGAGAGGGAGAGAGAGAGAGAGACAGAGAGAGAGAGAGAGAGAGAGAGAGACAGAGAGAGAGAGAGAGAGAGAGAGAGAGAAATACCTCCTCCCTTTCCTCCAACAAACCATTAGGTGAGCCTGTTTATTTCACCTTCAACAAATCTCTAACTACACAGACTCCTATATGTGTGTGAATAGGCACACACACACACACACACACACACACACACACACCTTCCTTATCCATCCATCTAAGGGGCAGCTAGGTGGTGCAGTGAATAGAGCACCAGTGCAGGAGTCAGGAGGACCTGAGTTCAAATCTCACCTCAGACACTTGACACTAGCTATGTGATCTTGGGCAAGTCACTTAACCCCAATTGTCTCATCCTGGGTCATCTCCAGTCATCCTGATGGTCACTGGACTCAGATGGCTCTGGCGGAGAAATAAGGCTGGTGACCTGCACAGCTCTCCCTCATTCAAAACAAAGTCAAGTGCAAGTCATGTCATTATTTCTCTGATGGCATGGCCTTCTTTGGCAACAAAGGATGAACACACATCTATGTCTGTCTGTCTGTCTGTCTGTATGTATCTATGTATCTCTCTATCTATATCTTGGGAAGACCTGGGTTCAAGGTTTGACCGCCACATCCTGGTTGTATGACCTTGGACAAGTCACTTAACCTCGATAACCTAGGCCATCTCTAAGACTATATGCTGCAAAGGTGATGACCTGCTCTGGTAGAGTGAATTTCCTTCTTTGTGAGTTCCCATTACCCCTGACATCTCAGGTCTGGGCCCTATCCTTAGCTCCACCATCTAGTACCATAAGCAGCAAATAGCTGGTGCTCACCATGCACCTTTTTGGTTGATTGACAGGTATCCCAGCCCTCCTGCTCTGACTTGAAGACCTGTGCTCTCTCTGTCCTCCACACTGATCCCACATTTTATTTCTTCTTAATTACTTATCTAGACTTTTCGTATCACTTGTTTTGCTTGAGTCTCATTCTAACCATGTCAAGTAGGTAGTATGATCATTTCCATTTTCAGGATTTAGGGAATGAGGCTGGAACAGGTCATGTTATTTGCCCAAGGTCCCATGACTAGCCAACGTCCAAAGTCATTAAAATTCAGATCTTCCAGCTACCCAGAACACACCTTCTCCCTATGTTCCCACCTAGAGTATAAAGTCACCATGGGCCCATCCTCACCCAGGCCTCCCTCCCCACGAGGGAGAACAGCTAGAGTCCCGCTGCTGTCCATGGGGTGGGGTCGGGGGAGTTATAGAATAAGGAAGGTTGTTGATTTATCTCCTTGCTGGGCAGCTTGGCTACAGCAGGAGCGGAAATCCTACATGAGCTGCGGGGCATCAAGCCGCCCCAGCTCCGAGGGGGCTCCCTGGGCCAGGCTGGTGGGGTGGGGGTGGGGTGGGGAGCTGTACTCAGCTGCTCTCAGGGACTTTAACGAAGCTAACAAGTCAGCAGGGTCATAAATAATAGGAGGAAGTGGGAAGGATTGGTGGGAGAAGGGCCGCTCCACATGTCCCCCCCTCCCCAGGGCTGTCGGGAAAAGGAGAGTGCGGGGGCCTGGCTGTGAATAAGCAGTCCCCACACCCCATCACTCATCTGGAGCACCCCACCCCACTGGCCCTGGCCCCGGCAACAAGTCATCCATCTTGGCCGGGGAAAAGCTTTCAAGTCCCAGCCCTGGCCGCCCTCTGGTTAGTGTTAAGATGAGCCCACGGTTTCTGCGGACTGTTCTTCGTTATCTCCGGACTTCCCACTCCTTGGCCGTTGGGATGCTGGGGCCCCCAGCAATCCCAACTGAGTGATCCCAATTCCGTCTCCTTCTGGCTCTTCCTTAGCTATTCAGACTGCACCTCTGTTTCTTCACCTGTAAAATGGCTAGATGATGCTTCAGATTGGCTTCTAGTTCTGGCCTGTGATGTGCTAAAGTCCCTTGGATCTGTTGAATTATCACCTGCCATTTGGAAGAGGGCTTACCCTTACACTCTTGGTCCCAGTAAGCTGAACCAGAACTGGATAGGAATTACAAAGAAGCAAATTTAGCCTCGAAGTAAGGAAACTCAACTATTACAACTAGTAATAATGAAATATGTTAGCTCTGGAAGTTGTGAATTCCCCTTTGCTCGACGGATGTCTTCAAGCAGTGGCTGGATGCCCAATGATTAAGTGTAATGTAGTTGGGCTTCTTTATTAGTTATGACCTGGACCAGACAGCAGCTTCCAACTTCAAGGTTCTGTGCTTCCACAGTCAACGTTCTAAAGGCTTTTCCAATTCTATTGGAACTTTCTGTAAGGTCCCAGGGACTGTCTTCTGCCTTACTTTGTATTTTTAGGGTTTAGCACAGTGCTTAGCATATAACAGATGACTATTGACTATTTTTCTAAGATCTCTCCCAGGTCTGCAATTGTATGGTCTAAGGTTCCTTCCAGTTCTGACATTCTATATTCTAAGGTCTCTTCCAGCTTTACAATTCTATGTTCAAAGTTCTCTACTACAATATCTACTGACATTCTATGAGTTAGTGATATTATTATATCACTTAGAAAAAAAGATCTTACCAATGTTATATAATCATGTTAAGTATTAATTGATCCCCACGATAATCCTGTGGAATAGGTGCTAAAGGTGATGTTATCCCCATTTTACAGATGAAGAAATTGACAATCTAAGACATTAAGTGACTTGCCCATGGTCACATAACTATTAGATATCAGAGGATTTGAATTCAGGTCTCGAATGTCTCTAAATTCAGTATCAAACTTGATGAAGCACTCTTTCTACCAATACCATGTTGTTTCCGGGTCTAAAACGGGCTCTTATATATAATGGCTTCTCAATAAATGTTGGATAGATGGATGAATCCATGGGTAGATGAGTGGGTTGATGGATATATGGGTGAATAGAGGGATGGGTAGGCTTATGGTTGGGTGGATGGCTCAATCAAGCAATCGACGAATGGATGAAATTTCCTGTCTTCTCATCTCTTCCTCTGAATTTCTAGCTTCTTCAAAGACTCAGTTAAAGTGCTACTTCCCATTGGAAACCCTTTCTGATTTCTTTAGCTTTTAGTGTGCTCTCCTTCTTTCTTTAGTATCCATATACTTATGCATTTATTTACTATATCCCTCCAGTAAAATTCAAGTTCTTTGAGATCAATGGTCATTTTTTTCATTTGCCTTGTGTCTTCAGAGCCTAGCACACTGTCTTGTATGTAGTAGGTGTTTAACAAATATTTGCTGGATTTTTGGAATGAAAATAACCACGGGCTAGGCGAGCCCAGAGAGAGCTTTCCCAGAAAGGGGTGTGGATAGATTAGCATGTGGGAAATGGAGAAATTCACATGTATGGGCAGCATGTATGAGAAGCCTGTGTGTAGGTGTTACAGGGTGATTCCCTAAAATGCCACATGGCCCTTGGAGAGAATTCTAACTGATGGGGGTGAGATTTGGAATTTCCTGAGTCCCAGCATTCCAATCCCCAGCATCTCTAATCCCTACACCTCCCAATAAGTTGTGGTCTGCACCTGATACATCCCCAAAGAGATAAGATGTAGTTGACCATTTAGTGCAGGTCTCCTGAGGACAGAGTTCCCTCTCAACCCCTTCTGACTTCTCCCCTTGGGCAAGGAGCCAGTGGATGTTCTGAGTCAGTTTCTATGTAGACATTCCCCTTTCTCCCAGTGCAGGGTGAGAAGTAGGATCAGGAGGCAGCAGCAACCAACCATCTGTGCTCAGTATCAGAAACCCACCATCCCATCTGCTGATTTGCTTCTCTTTCCTGTCTATGAGCCTAACACCAACACTAGAGATGTTACCAATCTCTGGAAACCACCCAGCCCCTAGTGCTAGTATGTCCTCACAAAAACTTCCTAGTGACCTAATAGTATGGCAATCTGGAAAACATAAAATCATCTAATTATGGAATGTCAGGGTTGGGAGAGACCTTAGAACACAGAATGTCAAAATTGGAAGAGACCTTAGAAATCACCCATTTCAACTCCATTTTATTGAAGATGGACATGAAACCTAGAAACATAAAGTGACTTGCCCAATGTCACCCAATTTGTTAGAATCTTAGAGTTGGGAGAAGAACCTTATGAGTGGTCTGCTACCTTCCACCTAGTGCTGAAATCTCATCTATAGGGTTGTCCAGCTCAAATAATTCTAGTGATGGAAACCTTACTACTTTACAAAGCATCTAGTCAATCAATTAGTGATATTTTTGAGCACCTGTTAGGGACTCAGAACTGTGCTAAGGAGTAGTAGACAGTGGGTGCAGGAAAAATCTGAGAGGCAGGCCATGTTACAGTACTACAGCCTAAAATAGTCAATTGCTTGTGTGGAGGTAATTGCTTTTTTTTTTTTTTTTAAGGACAATTCTTAATTCTTTCCTTATCCAGGTGGAATCCTCTATTCTTCAGCTCTGGGTGCACTTGGGGTGGGGGTTTGGGGGAGTCAATGGCAGTAGTAAACATAGTAGTGTAAGGTGTATATTAAAACTCTTCCTTGAGAAAGTGCCATGTTCTTTTGGAAACAACAAATCCCAGAATTCTGTGCATGTTCAGCAGGTGGGAAAGTCACAGAGGAAGTTGAATAGGAGTTAGGAGACTAGAGGAGATGGAGATCTGGGCGGGGGGCGGGGGGGAGGACGATGCTCCTGTGAGTCTAGCATCCTACCTTAGGACCTTGGTCACATATCTGTTCAGGTCCTCAGTTTCTTCACGTGTAAAATGAAGGGGGTGGATTATTTTTAAAGATTTAGACCTAGAAAGAACTCACAAGTCATCCAGTCCTTCTCAGATTTATATCTTTATCTATACACCTTCCTTCCTCTCTCCTCCTTTTCTTCCATCTTTGTTTCCTTTCTGCCTTCCTTTCTTCTTTCTTCCCTCCTATTTCTTTCTTTGTCTTTCTTCATTCTTTCTTCTCTCTCCTCCCTTTTTTCTTTTTTTCTTCCTCTCTCCTTCCTTCCTTTCTTCTTTTTCTTCCTTCCTTATTTCCTCCCTCTCCCTTTTTTCTTCCTTCTTTCCTTCCTTTCTTCATTCTTCCTTCCCTCTCCCCTCTCTTTTCATTTATCTATGAATATCGCATGTAGTGCTTCCTGGGCATTACCAAGGATATCAGGGTGCTGGAGATGCATGCTAAATGCCTGCTGGCCTCAGTTAGAAAACACCCCAGTTTTCTTCTGCTCATTCCGCTAGCGTTTGCCTTGCTATATAACTGATGAGGTTAGACCTAGACTGACAAGGTAGCTCCTCCTGCCATAAGAAGTTATGGGGAGAAGAAAGAAGAACCCAGAAATGGAGCGGTAATGAAGTTGGAGAAAGTGACAAGCCATGCAGGTGAGGAGAAATGTAGCTGGAGGGAGTGCTAGAAGATCCTCAGAACTTCACTCCAAGTGTGTGTGTGTGTGTGTGTGTGTGTGTGTGTGTGTGTGTGTGTGTGTGTGTGTGTATCATGAATGAAGTATATTCAATTGGCTTTTCTCCCTCAGCTTGGTGAGAGGTAAGAATTTGTAAGCCGGCAATTATGTGTGTAAAGATGCTTAACTCTTGAAAATTGGAAAGTACTGGGGAGGGAGGAAAGAGTTAAAACTGTGATTTGGAAGTGGGATAGGAAAGCCAGGGATCTAGTATCTGGGGGCTCAGAGCTAATTTAAAAAAGGAATTATTTATTATGGTACAACTTCCCAATCTGGAGAGCTAAAGCTTATGTCTGGATCCTTCTGGCAATGAATCAAGAAATCAACAGCAGTTCCTCCAAGGGTAGGGGAAAAGTAAGAGCATGTGACAAATCTGATTGCCTGAAGAGAATAGCATTACTTTCTCATAATTTTTATAACTACACTAATTTGTATTTTTATAACTCGTCCACTACCTTACATAGCCATACTACTATATTCTTATATATAATATCTATATTATATTCTTCTAACTAGTCAAATACTAATCAGTCTAATAATCTATCAATCAATAAACACTTATTGTTTAAGTAATTGCGCACATACTATGTGCTAGGCACTGTGCGAAGTGCTAGATGCAGGTAAAGATTTAGATCTAGATAAGGATGCTATAGATACAGATGCTTACCAACTGACATTTATTTGCTTATATTGCCTTTGAAAACCAGGGATATTTGTCAAGAATCCCACGGCACATATTCTCAAATGGGTCAGCCAAATAAAAATAACTCCCCTGATAGAAATTCTTCTCTATTGCGCTTTGCGTTCTATCGTTAAATTAGAAACCTTTATTTAACACCAAAAACGTGTAGAGTGCTTTGCTAGGACCTGGAGGAGATCTAAAATTTAGATAAGATATATAGTCCTTGCCTTCAGGCGGCTTCTATTCTAATAGGAGCTAAGGTATCAATTAGCTGTGTTACTCTGGGTAAGTCACTTAACCCTGTTTGCCTCAGTTTCCTCATGTGTAAAATGTCCTGGAGAAGGAAATGGCAAACCACTCTAGAATCTTTGCCAAGAAAACCCTCAATGGAGTCATGAAGAGTTGATCATAACTGGAAAGTGACTGAACCACAAAGCACCAAGATAGATAGTGACAATACACAATATTACATCAGTGAGGTGTGTGTGTAGGGGAGTACCATTGGTGGACCAAAGAGAGAGGTAATTACTGATCATAATTGTCTTTCTGGGAGGTGGCAATTAAGTTAGGACGGCCAGACATTCAACAACTATCTCCTCCAGGAAATTTTTCCTGATCAATAATATTTTTCCCCACTGGACCTCATGAAGCATTATCATGTAATGTGTAGTACAACACAATGTATTACTATCCATGTTGATGTAAAATTAAACTAACTCCATGAGGGCAAGGATGATGTCCTACCTAAATTTTTTATCTCCTTCAACACCTTGCATAGTTCTCTGCCCATAGCAGGTGCCCATAAGCACAAATGCCCATAAGCATTTGTTGTTGTTTGGAAAGACCTAAACTAAGAGATTACCAGGGGCAGCAAGGTGGCACAGTGGGTAGAGGGCCAGGCCTGGAGTTATGAAGATTCATCTCCCCAAGTTCAAGCCTGGCCTCAGACACTTACTAGGTGTATCACTATGGGCAAATCACTTAAACCCTTTTTGTCTCGGTTTCCTCATCTGCAAAATGAGCTGGAGCAGGAAGTGGCAAACCTCTCCAGTATGATCACCAAGAAAACCCCGAGTGGGGTCATGGAGAGTAGGACACAAGTGAACAATAAAATATTACTTCCACTTTGGGGACCCCAAATCTCCAAGTTTCCTCCTAGCTTTAAATCCTTTTGTCCTATAAGTGTGGGTGATAGTTATTCATAGGAGACAGCAACTATCATCCCTTTGTATCACTCCACTGGCCCTAATCACTCTTTGCCTGTGGTCTTTGGGAGGATGATATTATTTCTGAGCAGGCTGTAAACTGTTTGGGGGCTGGGCTCTTGTAATGGTCTTTTTTAAAATTCCTCTTTGTAACCCCTACCATGAGTGACCGGATGATACAGTTTTCAGAAAGCTGGTTTCTGAGCCTAGAAGATCTGGGTCATGTCCTACCTCCTCCTAGACCCGAGCTCCCACTAACTCTCAGACTATGAGTTGTTGAGAAGGTGCTGATCGACATTACCATACCTGGAGCTCCCTACACAAATCAAATCACAAGTCTATACAAAAAATTAATCAATAAAAATCCCTCCTCCAGACCTCAGTTTCTCCCATGGACCTTATAGATAAGAGTCTTTTAGCAAATGCTTTTTCAGTGAATGAGTTTCTATTCTGAATCCCCTTTCACCTTTTTAAGGGGCCTGCCTGCTGATATTTCATCATCCACTAAGGAAGGAAGAGATTCCAGGTCCATTGGGAAAGACCTGTGAGTTTGGAGTCAAAGTGCCAGGGTTCGAGTCCCAGCTCTGCCATGTACTACCTGCATGACTTTGGACAAATCATTGTATGCCTCAGTTTCCTTATCTGGGAAATGAGGATGATAATATAGCCTACCTCCCAGAGGATCAAATGAGGTAATCATTACACAGTGCTTAGCATGGTGCCTGGAAAATAATCAGCATTATATAAATGTTAGCTATTATTAGTTAACCCATCAGTCCTCAATTTTCTCCACTTTAAGATGAGGTGGACTAGTGGCCTATTAAGGTCTTCTCTAGCTCTAAATCTTTGCAGCTGGTCTGACTCTCATTTTATAGGAAAGGAAACTGAGGCCCAGAGTAGCTGAGTAGCCAGGCTCACAATGGTAGATATGTAGGTTCCCAGAAACATAAATTTAAAAGGGAAGATATCTTCGAGACCACCTATAGTCCAAACACATCATTTTAAAGATGAGGAAACTGATGCCAAAGAAATAGCTAAGACCTATGTATGATTAAAACTCAGACCTCTGATTTCAAATCCAGATCTCTTTCCTCGTTAGAATATAGGCCCTACTTGTTATCTTTAATCTATTTCTTTGATACTTGAGATATTTCCTTTCCAGATTGTCTGGGCTGGGGCAATGAGCCAGATAGCCCCAAAGTATACATGGACCCTTTGAGCCATTTGAGAGTCTCTGACATGGCGGTTAAAGCAATATTGGGTGGTATTGTACCATATGGTATCCCATGATGTTGTATTCAGTCCTTGTGGCCAGAGTTTGAAGAGATCACAAGAGCTGAGCCTTGACGGTCTGACTGTTCATAGTGTGTGTGTCATGGAATGGGAGCTTGTGTGTATTTCTTTCCCTCTTTTTTCTTTTCTCTCCCTCTCCCCACCTTTTTTTTTTTCAAAGCACATGTCACTGGCTATAACTCATGTGCTTATTATAACCAGGACCACATGGTTAATGGGATGTAATAAGATCGCTGCTAACCTGGCCCCCATGCCCACAAATCTCTCCTGTTCTTCTCCCTTCCCTCAATCCCGCCAGGCTGTGCCAAGGAGCCAGGGTTCCATCTATTCAGCATGCTTTGCTGGCAGGGGCTGACCCTGGGCTCATGAAGGATTAGTGCTCCTGAGCTCACAGGTGCTCTTCTGAGGAACTCACTGAGCCCTGGAGAACTCCATCCATCTACAGCAAGTCTCTCCCAGCACATCCTATAATACATGTCTGGAGGAAGTGGGGTTCCCTCCCCTCCTCGGGCCTCAGGATGGAATGAGTGACATGTGGTTGGGGGAAAAAACCAAACCACAAAAAAACCAGGTGTTTAGAGACCTGGATTGGAGTACTGGCTTTGTTACTCACTTGCTGAGTGACCTAGAGCACACTCCATCACCCCTTCAGGTTTCAGGTTCCTCATCTGCAAAACAGGAGTGGAAGAAAAGTTCCCACTTACCTGCTGGACATTTAACAGCACAGCAGCAGCAACCATGTGTGTTGATTAATTGTTTACAATGTGTCAGGCCCTGCGCTAATCACTGGGGATACCACAAAATGCAAAAACAGTCCATGCTATCCAGGGGCTCACATTTTAGTGAGGGTGAGAACACACAAGCAACTATGTACGTGCAAGATGTATGCAAGGTAAATTGGAGGTTATCTCAGAAGGAAGGCCCTAGCAGTAGACGGAACTGGGAGATGCCTTTTAGAGAAGGTGGGGCTTGACCTGAGTCTTGAAAGAATCCTGGGAAGCCAGGAGATGGAGATGAGGAGAGAGAGCATTCCAGCTACAGGGAACCAATCAGTGAAAAATCCTGGTATCAAGACATAGAGTGTCACGTCCAAACAGCATGAAGACCAGTGTCAAGAAGTTCTTCTCAACCCTCCCTCCCAGTAGCTGTACTCAGTTAACAGCAGGTAACACGGGGCCTTCATCTTTCTTCTAGGCTGGATCAGTCATTCAATCAAGAAACATTTATTAAGGACTTACCATGTGCCAGGCGCTGTGCTAAACTCTCTGGAGGCAAAGAAAGGCAAAACACTGTCCTGCCCGATATTCTTTTTTTTAAAAATAAATTTTTATTGATGCTTTCTGTTTTTTATATCATCACAATTATCCTGAGTATCCCCACCCCTTCCCAGAGTGACATCTTATATGACAAGTAAGAACTTTTGAGAGAAGAAAAAAATCAGCCCAACTGACTGATATATTGAGAATGTGTACCACCTTGGACCTCTGCAAATGGATGGGTTGGAGCTATCCTCTCAAGATTACATTCTTGTAAATAACTAAGACCAGTCAGGAAAGGCTTGGACCCTTCCTCCACCCCTCACCTCCAATTGCCTCCATTTAGATCTCTAAGTTTTTTTTATTGTTTTTGTTTTTACTCAAATCTCCTTCATTTGTTTTCCTAGGAGAGGTCATAGATGGTATAGCAAAAAGAGCCAGGAGTCAGAGGACCTGAGTTTAATTCTATTTAATTCAACAAACTTTATAAAATGACTGCGACATGCAGGTTTGGTCTGACCATTCACACAAGAAAGACCAAATGGATATAGAAGGTCTATTGATCTTCAGAAAGACCTTTAGTGACCCTAAACTTCTTCCAGAAACAACAACCTATCTTTTAAAATTCCATATTCTATCAACATTATATGGCTACAAGACACAGATCATAGCATTCCTTAAAGAATTTTTTAAAATTATCATATAGAGGACAACAGAAATGCACATGATGGATGTGAACATGGAACCCATGAGGAAATTCAAAGTGGAGTTGGAATGAAAGATGCTTTGAAGGAAACGGATGATAGAAAGAAGAGCTGGTCCAACCATGTGTCAAGGGTGAGACATGGTGGACAGACAGACCAAAGCCCCTATGTGATGTCTGGAAAAGGTGAGGAAGGCCCTGAGTACATTGATTGGGCATTCTTAGTAAACTTATGGGGAAGTCTAAATGAGGGTCCTGTTCAATGGTCAGGCATGAGTGGAGGTGGGATACATATCCCTGAAAAGCATCTAAAATCGATGAGATCACAGAAACAGAAGTGCATTTTGAGAGTGTTATATATACAAACCCTGTGTTTGGTCCTAGGGATAAAAAGATACAACTCAGAGCCTGCTCACAATTTTCAAAGAAGAAGGAGAAGGAGGAGGAAGAGAAGGAGGAAGAGGAGGAGGAGGAGGAGGAGAAGGAGAAGTAGAAGGAGGAGGAGGAGGAGGAGGAGGAGGAGGAGGAGGAGGAGAAGGAGGAGGAGGAGGAGGAGGAGGAGGAGGAGGAGAAGGAGGAGGAGGAGGAGGAGGAGGAGGAGGAGGAGAAGGAGGAGGAGGAGGAGGAGGAGGAGGACAAGGAGGAGGATGAGGAGGAGGAGGAGGAGGAGGAGGACGAGGAGGACGAGGAGGAGGACGAGGAGGAGGAGGAGGAGGAGGAGGAGGAGGAGGAGGAGGAGAAGAAAGAGGAGAATAACTTTTAGTTTTAGCCTCGACAGACATTGACAAACCTGAACACTCCCTTTGACAAAGAACAGAAAAGAGGCTTGGAGGTGAAACTGTGAATATTACTAGCGGCTTTGTTTTCTAAAGTACATAATACATTTAATATGGCATTATCAATATGGTCCTGATTGTGCCCCCTTCCAGACATCTTTCTATTTTCTTTAATATAGTGCCTGGCACATAGTAGGCTCTCGATAAATGTTTACGGATTGATTGATTTCATGTATTTTAAAATATTTCACTGATGAAGATGTTTATAATTTAATGGAAACAGCTAGGTAGTGCAGTGGATAGAACACCGAGCCTAGAATCAGTAAGACCTGAGCTCAGATTTGATCTCAGACACTCTTCAGATATGTGACCCTGGGCAAGACATTTTTCCCTGTTTGCCTCAGTTTCCTCATCTGTAAAATGATCTGGAGAAGGAAATGGCAAAGCACCCCAGTATCTTCACCAAGAAAACCCAATATGGGGTTTGGATATGAATAACATCAGCAATAATTTCATAGAATTCTAGTTTCCATTTTTACATTCCCTAGCTATGTGGCCCAAGCGAGTCACTTCACTGTGAGTCTTACTTTTTTCACCTATGAAATGGGAACAATCATACACGTATTTTCTCCTTTATAGGACTGTTTCAAAGGAAGCATTTTTAAATACAAGAGAAGTTTGAGTCAGAGCATCTAATGAATATATGTGAGATTTTGGAGTCAGGAAGGACTGAATCCAAACAGTGCTATGGACACTTGCTAGCTGTGTGAGCATGGACAAGTCACTTCAACTTCATAACTTGGTTCCTTTCTACAGTAGTCAGTCAGTCAGTCAGTAAGCACTAATTAAGCGCCTATTTGCTAGACACTATTCCAAGCCCTGGGGACAGAATAAAGACAAAAGGAGCTTCTGCTCATAAGAAACTTGAAGATCCAGTGACCTCCTGGCAGTTCTTCACACAGGACACTGCGTTCTTAACTCTGAGTGTTCTCATTATTGTATATGCTCCATGCCTGGAATGAACCTTCTACAAGAGTCCTTTATCAGTCCTCCTTAATCCCAGAACCATCCTTCCACGAACACTTCTAATGTGTCTAGTTTATCTTATTTGTCCATAGTCATCTGTATATTGTCTCCTCCATGAAACCGTGAACTCTTTAAGAGCAGGATTTTTTTTTATTTTGCTTTTCTTTGTACTCCCAGAACTTAGCGTATAGTAGCTGCCTAATAAATGCTCCTTGAATGACGGACAAAGTCTCTGAGCCTCAACTTTCCAATCTGAAAAATGGGGATAGGGATAGCACCAGCATCCTAGGGCAGTTGTAAGAATCAAATGAGGTTATAGCTTTAAAGTACTTTACAAGTCTTAAAGTAATTGTTATTACTTTATTCTTATCAAAAAAAAAATTTGCAATCTTTCTTCAGGACATTCAGTGCAAACCGGGGTATTTGTTCTCGGATCTTCCATCAGCTCTCCAGTTCCTGTTGGCTCCCAGGAGTGGGGCCCCGCTGTGATTTATGCCGCTGACAGAGTACCTAACGAATTGAGGACATGAAAGCGTAACGGACTTCACCTTGGGATAAATCCATTACGGACTCAGGCCTTTGGAGTGGGGCATGTGGTTGTGATGACAGCTTACTGTCTGAAACGGATTCTTCCCTTGATCCTGGGGGGCTGATGCAGCCTGGGATCCTCTGCTAGTGGCTGATTTCGCTTAGACAGCAAAGGGCTGCTAGCTACCAGAAAGAAGGCAGGGCTTAAGGGAAGTCTGAAGTACATTGTGCACTGTGAGCAAGCCATATTTCAAAGAGGCTTAGACTGCATCTAGTCCGATACAATTAGGTAAAATGGGAGGAAAATTATGGGATGGCAAGAGGAAGTTCTGATTCAACTCCTCTCTCAGCCTTCTTTGGATAATTAAAGTCGATGGGATCACAGGTTCAGAGCAAGGAAGGACCTTAGAGATTACTGAGTCTCATTCCCTCATTTTACATATGAGGAAACTGAGTCTGAGGAAAGCCACATACAAATCATGTATGGAAAAGTCAAGATTTGAACCAAAGTCTTTTGATGAATCTTAGAATCTTGAAGTTGGAAGGACCCAGAGGTTCACGTTTTCCTATTAAAACAAAAAAAAGTAACCTATGATTTCACTGGTGAAGAGAAGTCCCAGGGTGAAAACTCCTTCCTCCAATGCAAATAAGCATATAGACACATGGAAGTATATGTGTATTCTTCTATTCAGGGTCTTAGAGAATTTTTTAGGTCACTAAGAGGTGAAGTGACTTGCCCAGGGTCACACAACCAGTAACAACAGTTAAGACTTGAATCCAGGCAGGGGTGTGCTAGAGGCCTCTCATACCAGATCTCAAGAGCCAGTGTTAAATCTTCAGTGTGAACATTTTGACATCAGAAATCAGGGCTTGACTGATCAATTCGTTGGTTGTCTAGATCTTAAAAAGTGATGGAGAAAATGTTAATAATAAAGATTAAATTTAAAAGGGTGTCATGGAAACTTTTATTTTTGATGAGCCTCTTGTTAAATACTTACCAGCATACCCCTGAACCCGGTTCTTTCTGACTCTGAGGCCCACCCTCTATTACATGCGTCATGCTACCACCACTGTATATAAGGAGACAGATATCTGTCTCTTGGTTGGAGATGAAATAAAAAAGTTAACTTATTTAACCTGTAGAAAAGAGAGGGGTTTGTTCTCTATGTCTTTATCCTTGTGTCTCCGTTTCTGTCTCTGTTTCTCTGTCTTTCTCTCTGTCTTTGTCTCTCTGTCCCTCTCTCTGCCTCTCTCTCTCTCTCTGTGCCCCTGTCTGTCTCTCTGTCTTTCTCTGTCTCTCCCCTCTCCCCAACGCTGGAATGTGGCCATCATCAGCTACTCCAGTCATTTTCTTCCTCCCCCCAGGCAGGATATAATGTCTAATCACTGCCCTCTGCTCCAACTCTAAAGAGAGGGTCATTATAAGCATGCTGAAAAGGAGTAGTAAGAAACAGCAACATGTTTGACTTGCCCTCTCCCCTCCCCTGACAGTAATGGTGGCCAGCTCACTTTTCACTTGAATGGGGGAAACAAATCTGAAAAACCTTAATCTTGCTTTGGGAAATTTACACAGAATATTACTTAAAAAGATCAATGTCAGCAAGATTCTCTTTCATTTAGCCCAGGTGCCCCTGGCCACGACAGAATCCTGGCAATTTAGACAAAGAGTTTGACCATATGGACATTTCTCTCTCTCTCTCCTACTGTGTCTGATACTGTTCCCCTTCTCTCTCCATTACCCCTCACAAAAAAAGAAACACACAGCTAGAAACCACAAGGATGGGTCCTTTATCTAAATCAGCCAATACAAGGAAAGTGTAAACAAATTTTAAGAACAGGAAAACTTTGGAATAAATGTCTCCACTCTTTCCCAAGGGAAGAAAGTGGAAGAAGAGTATTCAGATGCCCTAGTCAAGACTAGCCCTTTCAAAGGGTCAAGTTCAATAAAGATTAGATTTTCCTCTTGGCTCCATATGTTCATTCTAACCTTGGTGAGCAGAGACGGCTTTAGAACTCTTAGTGATCATTTAAACCCTGTGCATTACTGTCTGTCATCTCTCACATTTTCTCAACTTGCAATCAACTGACTCTAACTGTATGCTTGGCACCCCCTCAAAAGCCACTATGTACATATACTGGATAAATATAGATGTGTGAATATATGATGGATATACACATTATATATAATATTTAGAACATATAAATATATATATTTATGTATAGTATGTATAGCACATAAATATTTATGTAGCATATACATATATACGTATATACATATACGTATATATACATATATACATAAATATATCGTTTACCTAAACGCAATAAAACTTCATGGATGCACCTTCATAGCAAACAATGGCATCTAATAGACTATGTGATTGTAAGGAGATGAGACAGACAAGATGTAAGAGTGACAAAAGCAATGTGTGGTGCAGAGTGCTGGACTGATCATAGACTTATCCTTTCTAAGCTAAATATTCACATTTCATCAAAAGCTCCCCCCCCCAAGGCAAAATGACTACCAGGGGAATTAATGTCAACAAATTAGAGCTCTTCTCTAGCATGAACAGTTTGTTGCTGACTTGGAGGGGAAGTTGAGCCAACACATAGTTGGCAACAGTGGAGCAGAAAAGGAGTGGGCAGCTTTCAGAGATTTGGTATACAGCACTGCATTTGCTCATCTCAGTCAGAACACTCGCAAACACCAAGACTGGTTTGATGACAATGATAGGGAAATTCAGAAACTGCTAAATGAAAAACGTGAACTCTGTAGGATTTACCAGCAGGATAGTTCATCCACCTCTAAGAAGGCAGCATTTAATTCCATCAAAAGCAAAGTACAATCAAAGCTTAGAGAGATGCAGGATTCCTGGCTCAGTAAGAAGGCAGATGAAATTCAGTTTTATCCTGATGGTAACAATCCCAAGTGCTTTTATGATTCCCTGAAAGCCATTTATGGACCAAAAACCTATGGTGCACCACAACTACTCAGTGCTGATAGAGCCACATTGATAGGACATGATCCTATAGAGATGGGCTGAACACTTTCATAGTGTTCTCAACAGACCATCATCAATCAATGGTGAGGCCATTGACCGTTTACCTCAGGTTGAAGTCAATCCCTCCTTAGCTGAACTTCCAGTTGAAGAAGAGATTTTGAGGGCAATTAGACTCATTTCATCTAGTGTTGATTCTATTCCAGTTGAGATTTACAAGGTAGGGGGACTATTGCTCATACAAAAGCTGACTGAAATTTTCCAGGTTATATGTCAAGAGGAGGTTATCCCCTAGGAGTTCAAGGATGCCTCCATTGTCCATCTCTATAAGGTAAAGGAAATAGATTGTCCTGTGACAATCACAGGGGGATCTCTCTCTTAGTCAATGCTGGCAAAATTCTTACTAGAGTTCTCCTTAATAGGCTGGTCCTTTACCTGGAATTTGGTCATATACCTGAGAGCCAGTGTGGCTTCAGAAAGGGCCAAGGAACAGTCTATATGGTGCTTGCTCCCTGACAACTCCAGATGTGCCAGGAGCAGAACAGAGATCTGTACACAACGTTAGTAGATCTGATAAGGCCTTTGACACTGTAAATCGTGAGTGCTTATGGAAAATTATGTCAAAATTTGGTTGCCTGGAGAAGTTAATCAATATTGTATGTCAATTTCATGAGGGCATGTTTGTCTGGATTCTGGATTCTGGACAATGCTCTCATGCCTTCCCAGTCACCAATGGAGTGAAACAGGACTGCATGCTTGCTCCCATGCCTTTCAGCATGATATTTTCAGTCATGTTGACAAATGCTTTCTTTTTTTCTATTTAAATTTATTTATTTAAGTTTTCAACATTCATTTCCACAAAATTTTGAGTTCCAAATTTTCTCCCCATTTCTCCCCTCCCCCACCCCAAAACGCTGAACATTCTAATTACCCCTATCACCAATCTGCCCTCCTTTCTAACACCCCTACCTTCCCTTATCCTCATCTTCTCTTTTGTCCTGGAGGGCAAGATAACTTTCTATACCCCATTACCTGTATTTCTTATTTCCTAGTTGTATGCAAGAACAATACTCAACAGTTGTTCCTAAAACGTTGAGTTCCAACTTCTCTTCCTCTCTCCCTCCCCACCCATCCACTTTGGGAAGGCAAGCAATTCAATATAGGCCATATCTGCGTAGTTTTGCAAATGACTTCCATAGTAGTTGTGTTGTGTAAGACTAACTATATTTCCCTCCATCCTATCCTGCCCCCCATTTCTTTTATTCTCTCTTTTGATTCTGTCCCTCCCCAAGAGTGTTGACTTCTAATTGCTCCCTCCTCCCACTGCTCTCCCTTCCAACATCGCCCCCCACTCTGCTTATCCCCTTCTTTCCCACTTTCTTGCATTGTAAGATAGGTTTTCATACCAATATGAGTGTGCATTTTATTCCTTCCTTTAGTGAAATGTGATGAAAGTAAGCTTCATGTTTTTTTCTCTCACCTCCTCCCTTTCTCCCTCCAGTGAAAAGTCTTTTACTTGCCTCTTTTATGAGATAATTTGCCCAATTCCATTTCTCCCTTTCTCCTCCCAATACATTTCTCTCACCCCTTAATTTCATTTTTTTAAGATATGATCCCATCCTATTCAATTCACCCTGTGCTCTCTATTTCTCTCTCTCTATGTGAGTGTGTGTGTGTGTGTATGTGTGTGTGTGTAATCCCACCAACTACCCAGATGTTGAAAAAAGTTTCAAGAGTTACAAATATTGTCTTTCCATGTAGGAATGTAAACAGTTCAACTTAAGTCCCTTATGATTTCTCTTTTTTGTTTACCTTTTCATGCTTCTCTTGATTCTTGTGTTTGAAAGTCAAATTTTCTTTTCAGCTCTGGTCTTTTCATCAAGAATGCTTGAAAGTTCTCTATTTCATTGAAAGACCATTTTTCCCCCTGAAATATCATGCTCAGTTTTGCGGGGTATGTGATCCTTGGCTTTAGCCCTAGTTCCTTTGACTTTTGGAATATCCTATTCCATGCCCTTCGACCCCTTAATGTAGAAACTGCTAGATCTTGTGTTATCCTGATTGTATTTCCACAATACTTGAATTCTTTCTTTCTAGCTGCTTGCAATATTTTCTCCTTGACCAGGGAACTCTGAAATTTGGCCACAATGTTCCTAGGAGTTTCTCTTTTTTGGATTTCTTTCAGAAGGTGATCTGTGGATTCTTTCAATATTTATTTTGCCTCCTGGTTCTAGAATCTCAGGGCAGTTTTCCTTGATAATTTCATGAAAGATGATGTCTAGTCTCTTTTTTTGATCATGGCTTTCAGGTAGTCCTATAATTTTTAAATTGTCTCTCCTGGATCTATTTTCCAGGTCAGTTGTTCTTCCAATGAGATATTTCACATTATCTTCCATTTTTTTCATTCTTTTGGTTTTGTTTTGTGATTTCTTGGTTTCTCATGAAGTCATTAGCCTCCATCTGTTCCATTCTAATTTTGAAAGAACTATTTTCTTTAGTGAGCTTTTGAACTTCCTTTTCCATTTGGCTAATTCTGCTTTTTAAAGCATTCTTCTCATTGGCTTTTTGAACTTCTTTTGCCAATTGAGTTAGCCTACTTTTCAAGGTGTTATTTTCTTCAGCATTTTTTGGGGTCTCCTTTAGCAAGGTGTTGACCTGCTTTTCATGCTTTCTTGCATCTCTCTCTTTCTCTTCCCAATTTCTCCTCCACCTCTCTAACTTGATTTTCAAAATCCTTTTTGAGCTCTTCCATGGCCTGAGACCACTGAATATTTATTTTGGATGTTTGGGATACAGAAGCCTTGCCTTTTATGTCTTTACCTGATAGCAAGCATTGTTCTTCCTTATTTGAAAGGATGGGAGAAGATAACTGTTTATCAAGAAAGCAACTTTCTATAGTCTTATTTTTTTCCCTTTTTTGGGCATTTTCCCAACCAGTTACTTGACTTTTGCATCCTTTGTCAAGAGTACGGTATACCCTGGGGATCTGTAAAATCTCAGTTCCTCCAAGGTGGCACAATCAAGCATGTACACTGGTCTAGGAGCAGAGAGAGATTTTTGTGCCCAGAATCTTAGCAGAGTTTCCTCTCCACAGCCACCTAGCCTCCAGTTCCACCAAGCCAGCACTAGGGGCTGAGATTCAGATAAGCTGCAGGGGCAGGGCCGCCATTCAGTGTGAGATAAAGATCAGCTCCCTCAGGACCTCTACACAGGGCTGAGGTAATAATCAACTCCTCAGTGCCCCCAGGGGTTTTACGATCCAACAATGGATGCAGGCTGCTGTAGGGGCTGCTGTGGGAAGTGCTGCTGCCTGCCTATTGTGGCCTCCGTGGCCACTGCCTAAGGCTGGGGCTATGGGAAGGCCCTTCTTCCTGGCCAACTGAAAAGCCCTGTCACTGACCTTTGGTGCCTGTGGGTTAAGGGATCTGTGAACGGCTGCTACTGCGACTGAAGATTCCACCCCCGAGGGCTGTTCGCAAGCCATGGGCTGCACAGCCAAGGCTGGACTGAGCTCTGCTCCACATCTGGAGCCAATGTTTCCCATGGGTCTTTCAGGTCACCCTAGGCTGGAAATCTCCACTCTGTTGTTCTCCACTTCTGCTGCTCTAAAATTTGTTGAGAGTCCCTCTCTACAGGTATTTTATGGGCTGTATGGGGAGAGTCCACATGTGTGTCTTTCTACTCTGTCATCTTGGCTCTGCCTGACAAATGCTTTCAATGAGGATGAACACAGCATCAAGGTCAGTTACTGTACAGATGGTACGTTTTTCAATTTGAAAAGGCTACAAGCCAAGACCAAAGTGGAAGGAGTCTTGGTGCATGATTTTTTATTTGCAGATGACTGTGCACTCAATGCAGCCTCTGAAGGTGAGATGCAACAAACTTATGGATAATTTTCTGCTGCCTGTGTTAATTTTGGCCTAATAATTAACACCAAGAAAACACAGGTGCTCCATCAGCCACCACCACACAATCTATATGTGGAACCATTGATTACAACAAATGGGGAAGTTTTGAATGCTGTGTATAAGTTCACTTACCTTGGTAGTGTACTTTCCAGGGATGTACACATTGACAATGAGGCTCTGAAGAATAGTTTGGGAAATAAGAGGTATTAGACTGACTACCAAACTGAAGGTCTACAGAGCCATTGTGCTGACCTCACTGTTAGATGCTTGTGAAACATGGATAGTCTACCAGAGCCATGCCAAGAAACTGAGTCACTTCCATTTGAACTGTCTTAGAAAGATTCTGAGGATCACCTGGTAGAATAAGGTACCAGACACTGATGTCCTTGCTCGAGCTGAACTGTCAAGTATTCAAACTATACTTTGGAGAGCACAACTCCAATGGGCTAGCCACGTTGTTCAAATATAAAGTGTACACTTGCCAAAAAGACTATTTTATGGAGAACTTTCATGGGGCAGGCAATCACATGGTGGCCAGAAGAAGAGATACAAGTACACTCTCAAGGTCTCTCTCAAGAACTTTGGATTTGACTGCGCAACATGGGAGACGCTGGCACAAGACTGCTTAGCATGGCATGCCCACATCAGAAAGGGTGGTGAGCTCTTTGAGCAAAGCAGAATTGAGACAGTATAAAGTAAATGCAGGGTGCTCAAATTTGGGATATTTACTGGATATGCTCCAAATATTCACACGAACTATTTGTGCTGAATCTGTGGTAGAGCATTCTGAGCTTGTATTGGTCTGATCAGCCACAGTTGGATGTTGGGACTGGAAGCTCAATTCCGTGTGGACAGTCTCGGGCAGGTAAAAGTGGGACTTCTAAATCTTAGAGTCTTACGAGGCCCTCCATGAACAGCGGGGGTTCGAGAAGGTCAGACCGAGCTAGCTCGGCTAGCTCGGGTATTTCCGCCTCTCCCCGGGAGATACGTGATGGGTGGAGTCTCCCTGCCCTTGAGGTCGTCCCGGATTGGAGCACACTAGTTACCTAACAGCACGGTACTGAGATGCAAACTGTGTGGCTGAAGATTAAGTAGGATTGAGGAAGCCAGAAAGCTCTCTCTTAGCAAGTGTGGAGCCAAAGAGAAAAGTAGGGCTCCGCTTCTTTTCTTTCCCTCTCCCCTCCCCCTCTCTCCCCACTTGTACTTCTACTTCCATTCCCTTAAGCTTAGCCTTCTTAGGAAATCTCCCCCTCTTCGTCCTAAGAAAGAAGACCCCCTGCACTAGTAACCGAAACCCTGTAATAAAGCTCAACCCCTGTTTGACTCTGGAACGTCCTTTCTCTCATACGTGCATCTGGCGTGGCCAGCCGAAGACCTGGACAGGTAAGAAAGACTCGGGTAGCCCAATACAGGCCTCTAGGCTTGGCAGTTGGACACATGGAAATTTCACGTCATCATGGTGATGTCATTTTGGTCCCTTTAGAAGATGAAGGACAGCAACCATATAAATATATATAAATGGCGTATATAATAATATAACACATATTTATATATTGTATATTTACATAATACAGTGATATAAATGTATATAAATAATACATAAGTATGTACACATACATAGTATATATATAATATAACATATACTACATGTAGTATACTATGTCTACCTATATATACATGTAAATACAACACACACACATATGCACATATAGATTGAAAGCTCCTTGAGGGTAGGGGCTGTCTTTTGCCTCTTTTTATATCCTCAGTGCTTAGTACAGTGCTTGATACGTAATAAGCACTTAGTAAATGCTTATTAACTGACAACTCTCACGATAGGTGGTCTACAGATTAGGAAAAACAACAGTGTGAATTTTAAATTGCCTCTTCCAGAAACTCATACTGCTAGGTGCTAAAAACTGTTCTCGACTCACAGATATTTGTCTTCACTAATTTTAAATATATATTATATACATGCATACATACATACACATATGTGTACATATATGTCATCCAGATTACAGAATCCAGTTAGATAGGCAGTCCACTAGTTGGCCCATTGATACATGTATCTTGAATGAATACTGTAAGTGGACAATGAATTGGGGCCATAACTGAATGAGTATGGGCTGGTTTGGGGAAATTATATAGTGATTTCAATGATTCTGAGCTATTATTTTTTCAAAAAGAAGTTCAAAAACTTTCCAATATTCTCCTTGGGATGCAACATGACCATGAATTGTGAATTATTGTGGTATCAGGAAGAATCAAAATCCCTGATGTCTCAAAGGGTTATATGAGAAGATGTTTGCTTAGTACAAGTAGACTGAAGCATAATACCAATGGTGACACACAACCATCAGGATAAATATGACTGGAAAAGGAGGTAAGCCAATCATGCAGTGAGAGTGAAGGCTAGTAGGAGACCAGCCTGGGTGCTTTATTGGTACCCATACAACTTTAAAAGATCCCAGAGTAAGGTTTCAGCACCTCGGATAGATCCACTGTGGAAGGATTTATGGGAGACTATTGATAAGAATTGAATAGGGTGAGAAGACCTGGGTAGGTTATAGAGTGCACTAGGGTATTTCAAGCATCCAACACAACACGTGATACATATATGGTAGGTGCTTAATGGCTTGTTGATTGATCAGGGGGAGTATCCACATAGATGCATCAAAGGATATACAATGTACATTCATAGAAAGAAAAAAACATGTATATGTACTATTAACCTTAATGAAGCCTATCTTTGATAAACCAATAGCCACAAGGGGACCAAACTCAGGAACAATCTTAATTTGATTTCCATGACAAGTGAAGAGATGTCAGTCAATGTCAACAGTGGTCTATAACATATATTCATTTGCAAAATGTTTCAGAAGTGGTAGAAGATTTTGAGCAGTATCATCTTGAAAGGCAGGAGAGTTGTAGTGGAGGAAAGAAAATAAGTCCTCAGAATTTGGTGTGAGGCCCAGCTTCACCAGTTCATTCCAACAAAATGTATAAATTAAATGGGAAAGAAGAAAACAGAGTCCCAAAATGAAAGAGCTCCATCTGCATTTCTACAATAGTCAACAAACATAAACACTTACTATGTGCCAATCATTGTTTCTAAGTGATGGTGAAACAAAGAAAGGCATCATATTCCTGTCTTCAGGGAGGTCACAGACAACATGAAAATAATTATGTACATATACATTCAGGGTAGATTGGAGGCAATCTTAGAAGGGCAGAAGAAGTAAGGGGGACTGGGAAAGGCTTCTAATAGAAGATGAAATCATAGCCAAGGCTTAAAGAAAGCCAAGAGATGGAGGCGTGGAAAATGAGCATTCCAGGCATAAGGGACAGCCAGAGAAAATGCACAGAGTCAAGAGATGGAGTGTCTTGTCCAATGAAAGACAAGGAAGCCAGTGTCATTGGATTTTAGAGCATATAGATAGGAGTAAAGTTCAAGTAGATGGGAGGCGCAGGAAGAGATCGTTATGAAGAGCTTTAAAAACCAGAGGATTTTATATGAAAAATTCCTTTAAAACTATTTTTGTCATTGATGACAGTACAACCACCACATCGGGACTGACATCTCAATTCTTGATTGCTATATGAGGGGATTTTGAAAGTATTAGAAGATTAGTTTTCCAAATATCTGGAATAGGGAAATATTGAATAAACAGTAGGATAATCCAACTTTCATCAAAGCTTGGGGTTGTTTTGTATATCATTGTATACACAGAGGGAGATATAACTAGTGACAGGCTGAGGGAATCCTGAGAGATGCTATGTGCCTTTTATGAGAGATTTACTATTCTTGGGAGAAACAGGAGAGAAAAGAGCCCCCTGAGAGGTGATAGGAAAATATTGAACGGGGTACTGAAGCCCAATTTGGCACAGACATGTAAGGGAGATATCTCCATTATGTTCCCAAATTCTAGAGCCTGCTATTCTAGAGAATTCCGAGCAAGGACTTTCCCTGGTGAGATCATTTTTCTCTCTAGGTCTGAGCTTATATTTTGTCTCATTCTCAGCCAAAGAACTCATTTACTCATGGCTATTTCCTGGTTTATTCTAACCTATGGAACTTCTCCAATTTCTGTTTGCTGCTTTGCTTGGATAAGCAAATTTATTTACTATTTGTGGTGGTCTTCTGTGTAATTAGCACATGATGGAGAAGGGCCAACTAGTGAATGTAAGATAAGAACTATCCTTCCCATTAAGATTAATTAGAGAAACTGCTTTCTCCTGAACCTGAACTCCTACTCCTAGACCAGAGACATCTTAGGGATGGCTGTTAGAATTCTAGGCCTCCTCCTTCTCTTCCTCATCATCATCTTTAAATGCTACGGAAATACGCACTATCAATGGCTGTAAATCACAAGCTCATTAGTGTCTGAGACTGGCCTGGAAGTCAGGCCCTTTGGAGCTCAGGTCCCAGGGTTCCATCCACTGTGGCACAGAGAGTCAATCAGAAAGCAATGAAATCTGTCCTTCCCCCCTCCCCGGGAACCCAAGAGAAATCCAAAGACTCTGTCAGCAGAAAGTCAGAGTTTCAGTCTTCTCTGGTACTGCCCTCGCTCTCTGCAACTAATCCTGCAGCCTCCTCTGTGCCCGGACTCTCCTCTCTGGCTCCCTATTACCTCTTTCTAAAAAACCTTCTGGGACATGGCTTATTAGAACCTCTAAATCAAGCTTAATTATGTTATTTTCACACAAGATGAGGGATCTGTTATGGGCACATCTGTTCAGGCAGCTGTTGGGGTGGGGTAAGAAACAAGTAAACCCTCTTTACAGGACTATAAAATTTAATACACAATGAGAAGCCTGTACAAATGGAATTCTTCTATTAAAAGTTATTATTTTGCTTGCCTTTGTTTAGAACAGAATTTTTTGTACTTCACATTGAGGTCCTTGCTCCCTTCCTCTCCCTCCTCACGTCTTTTCCCCTGGAACTGTGAGCACTAGCCCAAGCATAGGTGGGCCCAGGAGTTGGAAGAGCCCCCTCTGGCATGGCTGGAGGAGAAAGGGTCAGAGCAGGAAAGTTTGGGCGGTAACTCAACAATGATGTCGTCTCTAATTCCATAGATCTCTTTTATAGAGCTAGTTATTTGCATACTATTTCCCCCATTAGAAGGCAAGTTTCTTGAGGCCAGGGACTGTTGGTCTTTATTTTTTTTGTATCCCCAGCATTTAGCAAGGTTCGTGACACATGGTAAGTGCTTAATCAATGCTTTTTGGCTCATTGACTGACTCTATGACCAGCTCCTCTTTGAAAGCATCTTCATTTGCTCTGTCTCATTGGCTGCCTGGTGCCCTGGAGAAACAGTGGTCAGCTTCATGAATAAGCAGTCAGAGAAATGAAAAATCATAGAGTGAACCATAGAACACAGAATAAAGAATCTTAGGGCTGGAAGGGATCTTAGAACCAAGAATTCAAGAGCTCAAGTGAACCGTAGAATATAGAACATAGTGTGTTAGCACTGTCAGGAACCTTAGAAGATAGAATGGTTGTGTTGGTTAGGGACCCTAGAATATAGAAAATGGAATTCCATAACTTAAAGGAACCTTAGACACGGAACATAGAATGTTTGAGATCACAAAGATACTAGATCATAAAATCAGACTGCAGCTAGCCAGCGTTTTCCAAGGACCTACTCTATGCAAGATACTATGATTGAAACTGGGGACTAAGGTCAGAACTAGGAAGAACTGTGTTCAATGTGACCTCAGACACTTACTAGCTGTGTGACCCCAGGCAAGTCATTTAACTAATGTCTGCCTCAGTTTCTCCATCTATAAAGTAGGACTAATAATAGCACCTGCTTCCCAGAGTACTTGTGAGGATCACATGAGATAACAATCTTAAAGTTCTCTATGTAAAAATTTATTGCTGCTCTTACTGCTTTTCCGGCTCTATCATTCTTGAAATAGTTCTGTGTGTCTGATTGGTTAACTCAGGACTTAAAACAAAGATGGTGCTGAAAGAATGTGGCTGAATATCCCCAGCTGATCTGGCCTGACTCTCCTGCCTCAGAATAACCCTATCTAGGAAACCGACATTCTCCTTTTCATCAGTTCATAAATCGAGTTTAGAAAAGCCAATGTCTTTGGCTTGGTATTCAAAGCCTTCCCCAGTCTCCCTCTCCTTGTTTATTGCATGTTCTCCTCCTCTGTGATCTAGCCAGACTGTTTGGTTTGCCAGTTCTTCTACTCAACGCTCCATCTCCTACCTTCCCGCTTCGGTGCAGCCGGCCCCATATGTCTGCAATAGACCCCTTCTTGTCTTCACTTCTTAGATTCCCTAGCGTCTTTCTGTTCTTAACTCAGGTATCACTTCCTATTTCCAAAGGAAGTCTGAGTGACTCACCATTACCCCTAGAAGAAAGTAGAAATGACTCTGTCTGACATTTAGTTCCACTAACAATCTAGCTCCATCCTCTTTCTAAACATTTACTCATTGCTCTCCTTCATCGCTCTTGGCTTGCCGTTTCCATTATGTGGCACTCAATCTCACACCTCCACACTTTTCCCCTGGCGGGCTGTGCACCATGCCTGGACAGTTCTCTCTCCTTGCCTCCACCTTGTAGAGTCTCCAGCTTCTCCAAAGCACAGTCCAGGCACCGCCTCTGGGAAGAGGACTTTCTAGATTTTCTCCACCTGTTAATGCTCCTCTCAGTCGTTGTATTTACTCATGTACTTTGTATATAGTTAACTGTAGAGCTTTCTTCTAGTAGCACTTTAGCTCCTTTGATTGTATTTTTTGTTTTAAACTCTGCCATCCCTAGCACTTGACACAGTGCCTAGGACTTAGTAGGCTCTAAATAAACTCTTGTTAAATGCTAATAAACTGACTAAAGCATTCATATTTTTGGAACCAGAGATTCCACTGCTAGGCATATGCCCCGAGGAGGTCAAAGATAGAAACAGAAGCTCAAAATGTTTGTAGCAAGACTTTTTGTGTGACAGCAAAGACCAGGAGACAAGACAGGCACCTATTAATGGAGTAGTTACTCATAAGAAACACTCAATATGAAGAATGCAGAGAAGCTTGAAAAGACTTACATGAACTGAAGCTAGGTGAAACAAGTAGAATCAAGAAAGTAAAATACAAAATAATTACAATAATGGACACAGAAAAGATAAGACAATCAAAACTGATAACAATTAAGCTTGGAACCAAGAATATGAGATGCGCCAGCCCTCTTCCCCCTTATTTGTAGAGGGGGGATTATGGGTAAGGAACAGGACAAGCACTGTCAATCTTAATTGATGTGTTGTTACTTTTGTAAAATTGTGTGGGCTTTCCCCCTTTCCCTTTAAAAAACTGTGATAAGGGATGGCTTTCCAATTGGGGGAGAGGAGAGATATAATAGCATTTATATATTGTTGTTCAGTTGTTTCAGTCATGTCTAACTCTCTGCAACTCCATTTGAGGTTTTCTTGACAAAGATACTAGAATGGTCTTCCCTTTCCTTCCTCAACTCATTTTACAGATGTGGAAACTGAGGCAAATAGGGTGAAGTGGCTTGTCTAGTGTCACACAGCAAGTAAGTATCTAAGATCTGATTTGAATTCAGATCTTCATGACTCCAGGCTGGGAACTCTATCCACTGCACCACATAGCTGCCTAGGATTTATACAGGGTATTTCCAAAGTTTTTGCATAGTTTTAAACTATTAAAGTTTTAATACCTTAAAAACGTTAATAGTTTAAAAATTAAACATTAATGCTTTTAAATGTTAAATATTAAATGATTTTAAATGATTAAATTAAATAAATGTCAAATAATTGAATCAAATATCAAATAATACTAAATATTAAAGCTTCAATAGCTTAAAAATATCCCAAGACTTTTAGTACACAATCTCTATAGTGCTTTAACGTTTGTATATGTTTGTACACGTTATATCTTCTGATACGTTGGGAAACATATATAGATGATATCATAGCAAAAAAGAATCAAAAAAATTTCAAGATTTAAAAAAAATCTTTTAAAAATGTTTTTGTTGAATTGCATTGATCCCCTCGTTGTTATTGTTGTCTCCCTTTTCACCTTCTGTTGGATTATTTCTTTATCTGCTGTGCCCTCTCCCCTCCCCCAGTACAACTTAAACTCCAGGAGGGAAGGGACTGCTCTCCTTTTGTTATTACCACAGTGTACAAGAGAGCCTGCCATATTTTACTGGTATAGAAACTGAGGCTCAGAAAAGTGGATGATTTTGCAAGGTCACACAGAGAGAAAAGCTTCCATTGGAATCCAAGTCTCATGTGACTCCAGAGGGAGCTCTCTTTCCACTGGATCACGCTGGCTGCCTGGCTTTGCAGGTCCTCTCTTTTCCCCACCATGCCCAGTGTGACCCCAGGGTCCTTGCCTGACAACCAGAATATGAGAAGAGAGCAGATCAGAGTTGGGGGTGACATTAGCGGCACATCTGGGAGCAAGGACTGGCATGTTGCCCAGTGCTGATAAGCCTTTCTTTTTAGGAGATGAAAATTCTGATAGGAATAACCCTCAGGAATCTAGCTCTTGCTGCTGCTTTATGCGGGGTCAGGCACTCATACTTTGGAGATGTTTCCTTCCCCAGCCCAGTCTCCATTGCATCACTTGGCCTCAGCTCTTGGTCTCTGTTTCCCATTTCAGCAATTAAAGTAATCCAAATGAAGAGGAGAGTGGCTAAACTAATTGTGGTGCATGAATATGATGGAATGGATATTACTACTCCGTAAGAAATGCTGAATATGAAGAAGGCAGAGAAACTTGGTAAGGCTTCCATGAATTCTCTGCTTTGGGTTTCTGTTTCACATTTCAATAATTAAAGCAATTCAAATAAAGAGGGCCAGGACCCAGAGAGGGGTAGAAAATCCATGTGCATCAACTCCTAGGTTCAGTCAAAGCCCTGGATGCCTCCTTCCCTAAAGATGGGTGGCTGCCTTCCTGAAGATGCCCTGAGTGTTTCCCCTTCCAGGGCTCTGGACCCTTCCCTGTTCCTCTCACTCAATGGATCAATCCATAACATGTATTTATTAAGCATCTACTATGTCCCAGGAGCCACATTAGGTACTGAGGATACAGGTACAAAGAATGAAAGAATTCCCTAATCTCAAGGCACTTTACATTCTAATGCAGGATACAAGAAGTATGGATATAAGTATGAACCATAAATATAAAGTGAACAAATGCAAATACATATTTCAGTTGCTGCAATTCAGTATCTGACTCTTCATGACGCCATTTGGAGTTTTCTTGGCAAAGATACTGGAGTGGTTTGCCATTTTCTTCTCCATCTCATATTACAGATGAGGAAACTGAGGCAAATAGGGATTAAGTGATTTGCCCAGGGACTACATAGCTAGTAAGTATCTGAGGATAGATTTGAACTCAGAAAGCTGGGTGTTCCTGACTCCAAGCCTGGGGCTCTATTCACTTGGAGAAGCCACTTGCTTCTCCACAAATATTCTCTCTCTCTCTCTCTCTCTCTTTCTCTCTCTCTCTCTCTCTCTCTCTCTCTCTCTCTCTCTCTCTCTCTCTCTCTCCCTCCTTCCCTCCCCCTTTGGGAGAAAGGGCACCCTCAGAAAAATAATACAAGAAATTTCATTTGACTCCTGACCCTTATAGGATAGTGAAACTCAGTATTTCCCCATTTCCCCCTTCAAAGACACGGGAGGGAAGAGAGTTTCTCATTAAGGATGGGAGAGGGCAAACTTAAAAAGTAAGAAAAGAAAGAAAAGATTGAAGCATGAAGGATGAAGAATTTGGAATCCAAGGACCTATGTTTGAATTCCAGTTTTGCTCCTGGCTTCCTGGGTGACCATAATCTCTCTGGGACTCCAGTTCCTCGTCTGTATATGATTCATTAATTAGAATCACTGATTTGGACCTGCAAGCACTGTCAATTAATATCATCAAGGGAATTGAAATCAGAAGGGAAAGTACTATAATTACAAAAATATTTAAGCTCATTTTTTTTGTACTTAGAAAGAACTAGGAAGTGGATGCCCATTGATTGAGGATTATTTGAATAGAATAGAATATTATTGGGCTGTAAAAAACTATGAATATGAAAAAATTCAGAGAAATTAAGGGAAATTTTTCTGAGCTAATAAAGAGCAAAGTAAGTAAAATTAAAACAGATTAAATAGTAACCACAATAATTTTGAGGAAAGCATCACTGAAAAATTCTGGGACTTTGAGGATGAGGATGAGGATGAAAGCACGTGCCTAATAGCTCACAAAGTAATTACCGATATTATCCCACTGGATCTTTTCATCGATCCAATAACCAATCATGTCTTCAGAGAACAAATGGTCATGCATGCTGCCCTCTCTCATCAGAGAGACGATGGACTATATGTGAGGAATGAGGCAGACATGCCCAAAGTATTCATTTAATACTTCTTTGGTATAAAATGGGGTTCTTTAGGGGTGGGGGAGGAAGGTGAGGAGTCATTTGAAATAGAACCTACCTCGCGCACTTCTTTTTCCAAAGGCGTTGGCCACTTCCAACTTTGTCCATGACATATAGCAGGGTTTTTCTGTCATTGTTGTTAAATCCTTACATGATTTGATAGGAGACATCATATAATACTCATATTGAGGCAAGTTTGATCCTGTCCATTTCATAGAAATTCTATACTATTTTCCCTTCATGCAAAAGGATCTATGATAATTCTATAGGAATAGAAAATGCTATGGGCCAGTCGTGGAAGCAAAGTGAGGAATGACAGAAAGTTAGCCCAAGTGTCACAATGAGATTCACAAAATATTAGCACACTAATTTCAGCTAATACTTTGTAGTGCCTTAGAGTTGGCAAAGGGTTTGTAAAATTCATTAAAAAAATAACCCAAAAGGTTATAGTAGGAAAAGCAAAGGCTTACCTTTGAGTTCCATTAATGAATCCAATTAATGAATACTTAATCTCATTTGAGCCTCATAACTCCATGATGTATTATTATTGCCATTTTACAGATGAGAAAACTGAGATTGAGAAAAGTTAAACTGCTAAACCATACAGCTGGTAAATGTCAGAGGCTGGATTTGAACTCAGGTCTTGCTGACTCCAAGTCTAGAGGCAGCTAGGTGGTACAGTAGAAAGAGTGGGCATGGAATCAGCAAGACTTGAGTTCGAATGTGACTTCAGACAGTAGCTATGTGACCTCTTGGGCAAGTCACTTGACTTCTGTCTGCCTCAGTTTCCCCATCTAGAAAATGGGGACAATAACATATTATTATTATATGTTATATAATATTATATATGATTAAGATATAACAAGATAGTTGCAAAGTGTTTAACTCAGTGCCTAGCTTCTGACTTAATGGGGTTAGTAAGACCTAGATTTTCCCCCTTTAAAGACACAGATGGGAAGAGTTTTTCAATAAGGACAGAGAAGGGTAAACTTAAGAGATAAAAAAAGAAGCCAAAGGCTGTAGCAATAAAAAGGAATTTTACAGTACCTAGCACATAGTAGGTGCTCCACAAACACTTGTTTCTGTCTTTCCTTCCTAGCACTGTAGGCATCATGTTATATTGCATCTCAAACCAATTTGAAGTGGAATTTCTATGGAGGAATGGTGGAAAAATATGAAGGAGAAGGTATGAGGGGGTTGCAATCTACTCTTGTGGAGGGAATCACCATGCCAATGAGATCATCGATTCATCGAGACATCAAAGAAAGATAACATTTTAGACCTGCTAAGGGACCTTTGATATTAGTCCAAGGTCTTCATTTTACACATCAGGAAACTGAGAGGTAAGGAGGTTAAGCTACTTGTCCAAGGTCAGACTGTTACTTAGAAAGAGTCAATTTTCCCTTACTCAGTTTCCTAGCTTCCATTCTCTTTTCTCTCCAATTCCTCCACACAGGTGCCAAAATAATATCCCTGGATCACAGGTCTGACCATGCCATTACCTGACTCAAGAATTTTCAGTGGCTCCCTAGCACCTTTAAGACAAGACACAGACTGCTGAGTATCTGGCTCCAGTCTACCTTTCAACCATTTCAGATACCCCACCCCCATCAAGAAATCCAATCAAACTGGCCTATTGCTTGTTTTCCAGACTCAGTTCTCAATCTTCCACATCCATTCTTTTGCTCAAGCTATGCTCTCTGCCTGGAATGCATTCCCCTCTCACTTCTGCCTGATGATTTTCCTGAGCACCTAAGCTAAGCATTCTCTGTCAGAGGACTGCTGGTGCCAGGGGATAGGGGCTTGAAAGAACTGAATGTCAAATTTTCTGTGTGAGCATTTTATATTTTGGAAATTGGCAAATGTTATAAACCAGGGCATGATTGGTGGTTTTGTGGATTTGGGGACTTAAGAAAGTGATGGAGAGTATGTCAATAATGAACTCTACGTTGGTGACTGGCTGCTACATATTTATCAGCTTGCCTCTAACTCCCTCCTCAAATTCTATTGCATTTACTGACATGTTTACACAGAATATAAACTCTCTGAGGTCAGGGTCTGATATACATATATATTTGTTTTATTGGGGGGGCAAGGTATTTGTATTACTAGCATCCAACATAGTGCACATTGTAAGTGCTTAATCATTTTTTGGTTAAATTGAATTTAAGTTAAAGTAAGGACCCAAGCCCTAAGGTTTTGAACTTGGAAATCCTCTTATCTCCGGACTCTATGACCTATGTGCCCGCCCTCCCTTCTTTCCCCTGAGTTTCCTTTCTTCCCTCGCTCCCTCTCCAGAGAGCAGCTCTCTGGCCTCTGACTCACCCTAGTCACGTTAATTAGGGCCCAGGGAGCCTCCCACCCCAGAGCCCCGCCACTGGGGCAGACACATATGGTGTTTGCCCCTGCTTACCTCGCTGTCCACCTTGTCCTGTGCTGAAGGAAACAAGGTCTAATGAAATCCAGCTGTGTCCGGGGCTAGAGCTGCTCTGATTCGTTCTGCTCCAGCATCAAAGGCCCCAGGAAGAGGGTGTCCAGCCTCCTGGTCCATTACTATTCATCTTTGATGACTACGCTTCTCAGGATGCTGGCTTTTTGTCTTTCTTTGTATCCCCAGTGCTTGGCATATAGTCAATGCTTAATAATACTTCTTGATGAAAGGACTGGCTGAGGGGTATGCGCTCAAAGGTACCTCCTCATCCTGCTCTCTTTACAAAGGTCCCTATAAGATGCTCAGCATTCCTCTGGAATGAGATGACATATCATTCAATGTCGCTTCCAGCTCTGACAACCTAGAAGGGAGCAGTGTGGTACAGTGGAAAGAATGCTGAATTTGGAGCTAAATGTCCTGGGTTCAAATACCGCCTCTTCTTTTTACAAGTGACCTTGGGTAAGTCACTTGACCTCTAGACCATGATTCTTTCATCTAAATGACAGGTTGGGCTAGTTAGCTTTTAACATCCTTTCTAACATTTATATAAAAACATGTAGTCTTTAACATCATTCTAAATTTGAGATCCACTGATCTCATCACTCCCCATTGTGAGAGAACTCATGTTACTCCTTTCCTGGCTCTGTAAGCTAACCCCAGTAACAGAGTACCAGAACTCTGGAGAGTAAAAGGAGGGTAACATGGGTCAAAAGGAAATCTGGGCACTTATTCTAGGATGCTTTGGAAGGAACTAGTGGCTTTCTGGAAGTGGGTTTTGAAAAAAAAGAAAAGAGTAAGAACAGAAGAGAACACAAGTATGTGTGTATGAAACAAAGGGAGAGAAAGAAAGAGAGGAAGAGAGAGAGAGGAGAGGAAGAGAGAGAGGAGAGAGAGGAGAGAGAAAAGAAAGAGAGAGAGAGAGGAGAGAGAAAAGAAAGAGAGAGAGGAGGGAGGGAGAGAGAGAGAGAGAGAGAGAGAGAGAGAGAGAGAGAGAGAGAGAGAGAAACTGCTTTTGGAGGAGGAGGGTAAGTAACGTTATTTTTCAGTCTCAAACTAAGAAAGCAAAGATATTACCAATAAAGAAAAAAGTGCAGCAGTGAGAAAAACTCTAGACCTTGTCAAGAGATTTGAGAGTGTTGTTAACCTTAGGCCTCAGTTTCCTTACTTGTCAAGTGAGCATTTCAGACTCTGAGTCCCTTTCAGTTCTGACTTTGCTCTGTGTCCCAAGGTCCCTTCCAACTCTGCCCTTCTGGTTTTGTCAAAGGCACAGCTCAAGCATCATCTTCCACACGACCCTTTCCCGATACCCTCACCACCCCATGCTCTCCTACTTACAGAGTACTTACTCTGCATGTACTTACTGCTGTAAGCGTTGTCTTAAGCAAGAGAACTGTTCCTTGAGGGCAGGGGATTCTTTTATTTCTGTCTTTGCATTTCCAGTGCCTCGTAGACTGCTTGGCACATAGTAGGCACTTGATACCAGCTTGTTAATTGGTTGATTAATTCTGTCTTTTAAAGTTTCTCCCAGCTCTGACGTTCTGTATTCCTCAGATCCCTTTGAGCTCAAACATGTTTTGTTCATAATTTTGTTCAGAAAACTAGCTGGATGAAGACTAGTTGGATGGGGATGAGAGGAGGAAACAGAGATAATATTCCTTCATCAATGAAAGTGTTATAACCCAAACCATCTAGGGCCTCAGTTTTATAAATGGTGACTTCCCTCACCATGCTGACAGTTTAAAAAAATTATTCTTGTAGTTGTACGTTTCTGATGATTCTAACATGCCATACCAATATGAACACTGCCACCTATATCATCATCGTCTTCTAACACATAGTAGGTATTCTACTAGGATTGTAGACTTAGAGATGAAAGGGACTTAGGGGCCATTAGGGCCAACCCCTTCATTTGACAGATGAGGCAATGGAGATAAAAAGAAATTAAGGGACTTCCCCAGGGTCATACAGCTGGCAAGTGTCTGAGACCATATCTGCACTCGTGTTGCTGATTTAAGGTCCAGCACGCTATCCACTGCACTACCTGGCTGTCCACTTGTCTTCTAATGCTTCTCTTATCATAACACATCATTGTTTCTTACAGTATAATAATATTTCATTACATTCAGGTACCAACTTGCTTAGCCATTCCTTAGTCCTTGGGCATCTACTTTGTTTTCAGGATTTTGCTACCACAAAAGGGCTGTTATGGATACTTTTTTATACATAAGGTCTTTGTTTTTATCATTGACCTTCTTGGGATGCAGGCACACCTCAATTTGTACTTCACGGATGCTACATTTTTTTTTTACAAATTGAAGGTTTGTAGCAGTCCTGCACTGAGCAAGTCTATCAGCATCATTTTTCCAACAGCACATGCTCTCGTCATGTCTCAGCGTCACCTTATTTCAAACTTTTTCATTATTATTATATCTGTTGTTGTGGTCTGTGACCAGAGATCTTTGACATACTATTGTAACTGTTTTGGTATATCACAAACCACGCCCATATAAGAGATCAAACTCAATGGATGAATGTGGTGTTTTGACCGATTCAACCATTGCTCTCCCTCTCCACAGACCTCTCTATGCCCCGAGACTCAATAATATTGAAGAATATCACATAAACTCAGTTGATAAAACAGCCTCAGGGTTTCAGAGGATCGACTTCAATTTTGAAAGAATTTCTACTGTGGGTAAAATGCCATCACACAGGATCGTCCATGCTACAGAGAAATCTGAAAGAGTCCACCAATGCAGCAAACTTCACAGCTGTATTATTCTAAAAAAATTGCCACAGTCACCCAACTTTCAGCAGCCCCCATACCTGAGCGGTCAATAGCCAGCAGCATCGAGGCAAGATCTTCCTCCAGAAGAAAGATTACAATCCAAAGAAGGCTCAGAGAATGGTTAGAATTTTTCAGCAATAAAGTATTTTTAATTAAGATGTGTACATTTGTTGGATTTTTTCAGAAATTGTACTATTACATACTGAATAGACTTTAGTATAGTGGAAACATAACTTTTATATGCACTGGGAAATTTCGGTATCTTGATTTATTGCAATATCTACTTTATTGCGGTGGTCTGGAGCTGAACCGGCAATGTCTTCAAGGTACACCTGTACATGGATAGATGGACTTTTCAGTCACTTCCTTAACATAATTCCAATTTGCCTTCCACGATTCCTGGGTCAACTCACAGCTCCATCAATGGTGTATTTGTGGTGTTCATCTTTCCACAACTCCCCTAACATTAACTCTCTGGTCCTTTGCCATCTTTGATCATTTTTGGGTGTGAAGTGAAACCTCCAACTTGCTTTAATTTGCATTTCTCTTATTATTAGCGATTTTGTGCAATTCACAACAGCTGTTGACAGTTTGTTGTTATTCTTTTGAGAATTTTTCATGCTGAGTGTTTGTTTGGAGGGAGGGAGGCATTTATAAATTTCCTGCTACTCATGAAGCTGAGGCTGGTAGACCTTTGGAGCATGGTCGTTCTGAGCTGTAGTCCGGGTAACACTGATTCGGCATCCAAATTGAGTCTGACACCAATATGGTGATCTCCCCAGGAACAGGGGGCCGCCAGGTCACCTAAGCAGAGTCAAACCAACCCAGGTTGAAAATGGAGCTGGTCAAAAGGAGCAATGGAACGGGACCCCTGAGTACCCACTGCATTGCAGCTTGGGCAAGGAGGAGAGAGCATCTCTTTAAATACTTCTTGTATGTAAGATACATGTACACCTTTTGTATGTAATATGTATGTATGTACACATGTATAAATACTTCTTATATTTATACACATATGTAAATATACATGCATACCCATATTTATGTACTTCTTAAAAAAACAACGAATTCATATCATTTGATCATCTTTTGGAACAGCCTCCAATTTGAACTCCAGCTCCACCATGTACTAGCTGAATGATCTTGGGCAAGTCACTTAGCCTAGGAAAAACTCAATTTCCTAATCAATAAAAAAAGGAGATTGTATTTAGATGGCTGACATGAGCCCTTTCACAACTCAGTTCTATCACGAAGAACTACATACCTTATACCTGTTCTCTGTTTTTGAATTAGAACTCTCCCAGGGACTTGATAAGAATCCTGAAGCTCTGCCTTTTGAATTGTTCACAATGTACCCCAAAACCCCCAGCTCCTTCCTCTAAGCCAATTTAATCCAATGCACCTTTATTAAGTGCCGACTATATACAAGGTGGCTAGGTGGCAGAGTGGAGTCAGGAAGACTTGTTTTACAGATGAAGGTAAGGCCCAGAAAGGGGAAGAGACTTGTCTACAGACACCCAGCTAGCAAGCAGTAAAGCAGGATTAGAACCTAGACCACCTGACTCCAAATTCAGCTGAGGTGGAGCATGGGGAAGGGGGCCTTTAATGGTGTGCACAAATTGGAGGATATGAGCTGGGAACGCAACTTCTCTCAGGGTTATTTCTAGCATTTCATTCATTGTGGGTGGGTGATTTGGGGTTTTTCTTGTCCCCACTCCCCTATCCCCACATACACACAGACGCTGACCTCCATGATCTTGGTGTGTCAGCCATATGGCCTACATACCAGGAGGCTGCAGAAAAGAGCCCCCCCCCCCCCCCGCCTCAAGCACCATAACCAGCACACAATGGAATGGTACTCCCACAGCCCCAGTCACCAAGGATGACTCAGGATCTCTCTGGACCTCCTCTTAGATCCCTGATTCAGCTGTGTCTCCAACCATCTCCCTAAGTCCAGTCAGGAGAGCCTTACCTGACTCCACCTAAGGCCCAGGCCTTCCAGGAGCTCATCCCAACTGGGAGCTGGCCTAAGGTACATTGTGTCATGGCTGTTCAATCCAGCTGAGCCTCCTTCTGTTCCTGGCTGATTCAACAAGAGGCCAAGAAGGGAACGAGAAGGAAATGAGAGAGAGAACGGGGAATCAAAGGTGTAAACAAGGGGGGTATGTATATTTGTTGAGGGGAAGGAGTAAGAGGGGCTGATCACTCTCTCTCTTCCTCCTTTCTCTCTCTCTCTCTCTCTCTCTCTCTCTCTCTCTCTCTCTCTCTCACACACACACACACACACACACACACATATGCACACACATGCACTTACTACCTGTGTAAACTCGGGAAACTCCCTTCTCTCCAGGTCTCAGCTTTTTCATGTATAAAATAAGGGATTTGGACCCGATGGCCTCTCGAGCCCCTCTCAGCTCGAGCTGCTTGTTCTTAGCATCTGCCCCCAGCTCAGAGATACCATCAGAATCAGTAGGCAGTGAAGCCCTGGCAAATGAGCCCAAGGCCTGTGTTATCAAGCAAAGCCCATTTCCTCTGGGCTACCAGAGCACCACCAGCCAGGCAGCCGAGAAGAGAGGGAGGGGATGGTTTCCATTATGGAAAATGCTGAATTAAACAGAGAACTCCATTCTCTCTCAGTATGCCCTCTGTTTTGTTTTTTTCTTACAGGAAGGTTTCTTTTGTGAGACACAAACTCTGACTAAGTGGGGAGCAAGGCATTTGAATACAAATACTTGTAAACAGAGCGGTTTTCCTGAGCAAAACAGAACCAGATGCCCCCCATCCATCAGCATTTGCCTGCCCAGACCTTGGCACCAAGTGACTCAAGGGACTGGCTCTGAGGTCTTGTGGTGTAATGGGTAGCACCATGGGCTCAAATTCCAACCATCTGAGTTCAAACTTTGGGTGGGACAACCATTTTGTTTCTTTTCTTTCTTTCCTTCTTTCCATTTTTTAAAAGTTTTTGTAAAAAAATTTTTTTTAAATTTTATTTCTTCAACTAACAAAAATCTGTTTTCCCTTCCTCCCACTTTTTCTCTGTCTATTTCCTTTCCCTCTCCTCTTTCCCTTAATTTATTCCTATACTTACTTACTTATATTCTTTCTTTCCTTCTTTTTATTTCTTGCTTTTTTTTTCTCTCCCCTCCAGTTGTCTTTCTTTTAAAAACTGGAGTCAGGAAAAGCTTTCTAAGAACTGGAATTGTTCCTAAGTGGAGTGGGCAACCTTAGGAGGCAATGGATTTTTCCTTCCTAGAGCTCCCCCAGGAGAGGCTGGATGATCACATAAGAGGTGGGGGGTGGGGCTGGAGTAGGGGGTGCCTTTGGGGTGGTCAATGCCAATGGCTATTCCAGCTATAAAATGCTGTGATTCCTCACTAAAATCTAGAGAAAGTGCTTTGAACACAAAGTATGACCCCAATTAAGGGGACTAGACGGGTATGGAGGAAAGAATGGGAAAGAACTTTGAATAGCAATGGAGAACAGCAGAAGAAATTAAATCCCCACCCACAAGAGAAAATAAAAGCTCGTGCTAGTGTTTAACAGTAGAGGTGTTATGTACATGAAGGTGGAAGAGACAGCAAAAACGGTGGAGGCCACATAAGAAAGTATTCAAGACCTCTTAGGACCTGAGATCATCAAATGTCAGAGCTGGGAGGGACCTTAGAACATAGGATGTCAGATTTGGGAGGGACCTTAGAACATAAACTGTCTGAGTAGGAAGGGACCTTAGAACACCTTAAGCTTTCTTAGATCTGGTTCCTTCCTCTTAAAGATGGGAATCATAATAGCACCTGCCTCACAGGCTTGTTATAGGCAGAAATAAGATAATACATGTAAAGAATATATGTAAAGAACTTTGCTGGCTTTAAGCCTCTATATAAATGTTAGCTCTTTTACTACTGATAAGAAGCTTAGAATGCCAGAATTGGGAGCGAGCTTAAGACATAAAATATCACAGCTAGAAAGGTGCTTAGAGCCTAGAATGTTAGAGCCAGAAAGATCCTTTGAATATAGAATGTCAGAGCAGGCAAACGTAGGCGATCATCTAATCCAACCCCTCCATTTTAAAAAGGAGGCAACTGAGACACAGAAAAAGGAGCGACACATTCACACCAAATCCAGCAGCCAATCAATGGTGAAGGCGGGATAAGAACCAGCTCTCCTGACTCATAGGGCCACATTCTCTTCACTCTACATGGTATGGCTGCTTCCCTAATCACAAATAAAATAGCAATGATAAAAATAATATTAGCAATAATGCTCAGATGGGTGTTTGATCCCATCAGGTTGGTTATTCCTCCCGAAGATGTAGACTGCAGGTCATCTGTGCCCACCCACCCTGTTCTCCATGTCCTCCAGTAAGTCCAAGTTATAGGAGGATCCACCCAATGAACTGGAGGCCTTCCTCATGTTCTCCTGACAGTTAAAAGCTGACAATAAAGCTCTCTGGATGTCAACCTATAATCCCTTGCCAATAATATATCCATATCATCTATTGCCTTGATGACATGGGATCATAGAACTAGTGTTTGAAGAAACCTTAGAAGTATCCAGTTCAACTTTCTGATTTAACAGATGAAGAGTTGAAACATGGACAAGTTAAATAATTTTCCCAAAGTGATACAGGAACCAAGCCGCAGAGCCAAGATTCAAACCCAGAGCCTCTGACTCCAAAGACATTGTTCTTCCCATTACCCTATGATGTCTCCTATCTTATCCTTGTAAAATTGTAATCTCATGGCCAATAACAGCCCACTTTAATATGCTGTGTTTTAGACCTGGCTGCTGTCCTCCAGGAACTGGGCAGGAAAAACAGGAACTCCTGGCACCAACATGGGCATCAGTCCAGTACCCATTTTGAGTTCCTTTTCACCTACTGCCAGGCCCGACCCAGCCCAAATGTCCCATGTTATCCCTAACTCTGCGACCTTTTATAATCATTGTAGGATCACAGATTCAGAAGAGATTTGAGAGCTATACTTTGATTCTCCAAAATGGAGATAACGAATGGAATGAAAGAAATGAAACGGAGACAGATTAAATATCCCACCTGAGGTCACACAGCTGGTGTCACAGGATTTGAACGGAGGATTTCTTAACTTCAAGTCCTGAGCTCTATCCACATCATCTTCACATTTAAAGTCTACCAAGTGCTTGTGTGTGTGCATATATATGTATATGTATATGCATATACATATACGTGTATGTGCTTGTATGTAGGTACATATATACATGTATATAGAGATGTGTAGATATTTCTCTATCTCTGGTACTTGTTCTGTGTCAGGCACTGTGCTAAAGAGTGAGCATACAAACACAGGCAAAAGACAGTCTCTGCTCTCCAGGAAAACTCAACATTCTAATTAAAGGGGGAGACAATATACAAAGAACTATATACAGACAAAGCATTTGCTGCATAGATAGGAAATACTCAGGAGACAGCAGAATGAAGGAGAATCAGGAAAGGCTTCCTGTAGGAAGCAAAATTTTAGCTGGCACTTGGAGGAAGCCAGGAAGGAAGAGCTAAGTAGGGAGAGTGCTCCAGGAAAGTTGGACGGCCAGGGAAATTGCTTGGAGATAGATCATGGAGACCAGTGTCTCTGGATCCCAGAGTACCTGACAGAGTGAAGGTATGAGAAGACTGGAAAGAACTGGGGTGGGTCAGCTTAGGAAGGGCTTTGAATGTCAAACAGAGGATTTCATATTTGATCCTGGAAGTGATAGGAAGTGACTAGAGTATATTGAATTTATTGAGGGAGGTAGGAAGGGTGATAGGGTCAGACCTAGGTGTTGGGGACAGGTCTGGCCTAGGTTAGACTGAACTGGCAGCCACATAATATAATGTGAAAGATGTTAGGAAGGACCCCCCACCCAAAATCGCTCTGGTAGCCATTACTAAAATGTTATACCTTTGAATCTTCCATAATGCCCTATAAAATGTCCATCATTTCCTCACTAAAAAACTTTCAGTGGATTCCTATTATGGACAAGATAACATCCAAACAATAGTCTGACAGTCAAGGCTTTCCCCAGTTTGCCTCTAACCTACCTGCCCATCTTACCTCGTACCCAAACTGAGTTATTCAGCGCTCCCCCAACACATCCTACACTTACCCAATTCCATTCCTTTGCTCATATGCCCCAGCCTTCACTGTCTCTGTCTGTTGTCATCCTAACCAATCTTCAAGGTTACGTACCCTTTTCCAGGTAGCCTTCCTTGCCCCCTCTCTTCCCCAACTTGAAGTGATTCTCAGGATCCTTTTGACGTTAGTTCTTTCAGGCAGTTAGTACCTTCTAGAGATGGACGTGGTGTAACAGAGCAATGGAATAGGTCTTGGAACCAAGTGACTAGAGGTCAAATCCTAGCTCTGATACTTCCAAGCTGTGTGAAGTTGGAAAAGTCACTTCAACGATGAGCCTCCTTTTCCCCCATCTGCCAAAGAGAGAGAACCATACTTGCCATGGATTGTTGTATCAAAGAGCTTTGTACTACAAAAAGCATCATAGAAACATGTGATATAATAACAACTGGCATTTAGATGGCATGACAATGTTTACAAAATGCTTTAGATAATTCAGCTGTAATAGCTATTAAAACTTAAAACTGCACTAAGACTTTTGGGATACCCTGTATGTCCTTGTTCTCTCCACTCTCTCGCACCCCTAGATACCCACAAACACACACATTCATACCTAGCAAAGAGCTACCACAAGGAAGGAGAGTGGAGGTAGACAAGGTCACCCAAAGCTTGCACAGGGATTTTTAAATTGGAGAGGCCCTAAGGCTAAAGGAGAAAATATTTTCTTGATAATTTCATCTAGGGTAGGTCTATAGGGAAGGATGGGTATCATTTCCCAGCTCATATCCACAATACAATTAAGGTCCCAAGAGACCTACTGATTTTGCCCAAGATCACCCAGTATTCCATTATTGCAGCAATGTCCCAGTAAGACCAGTGCTGTGGCTACCATTATTCCCATTTCAAAGATAAAAAAAACTGAGGCTCATGGAGGCTGTCAGGGCTAAGAAGTTTCAGAGGTGAGATTTGAACCCAAGTCTTCTAGACTCAAAGTCTAGCATCATTTCTATCTCCTATCTTTTCCACAAAGAGTTAGTGGAAATGCTAGGACTAGAATCCAATAGGAAAGAGGGAAGGAAAGAATGAAGGGGAGGAGGAAAGAAAGGAAGGAAGGAAGGATGAAAGAAAGAAAGAAAGAAAGAAAGAAAGAAAGAAAGAAAGAAAGAAAGAAAGAAAGAAAGAAAGAAAGAAAGAAAGAAAGAAAGAAAGAAGGAAAGAAAGGAAGAAATAAAAAGAAAGAGGGAGGGAAGGACAAAGGAAGAAAGGAAAGGAAGGAGAGAGGGAGGGAAGGAGGAAGGAGGAGGAAGGAAGAAAGGAAAGAAAGAAAAAAGGAAAGAAGGAAGGAAAGAAGGAAGAAAAAGAAAAGAGGGAAGGAAGAAGGAAAGAAAGAGGGAGGGAGGGAAGAAGGGGGAGAGAGGAAGGAAGGAGGGAAGGAAAGAAGAAAGGGAGGAAATAAGCACCTACTATGTGCCAGGGACTGTGCTAAGAGTTTAACAAATATTATCTCATTTGATCATCACAACAACCCTGGGAGGTGGGTGTTGTCATTACTCCCATTTTACAGCTGAGAAAACTGAAGCAGAGAGAGGTTAAGTGACTTGCTCAACAAGTGTCTAAGGTTGGATTTGAACTCAGTCTTCCTAACACCAGACTCAGTGCTCTATCCACTGTGTCCCCCAGCTGCCTCATGAGAAGCGTTGTGGAACACAGGACACAGCCCTGGATTCACAATCATTTGTCTTAGTGTTTTCGAGCTGGAAAGAACCTTCAAAGTCATCTGCTCCACCCTCTTTATGGATGAAGAGCTGGAGATCCCAGTGACCTTCCCAGACTGAGGCTCTGAGCCCAGGGTGCCTGATTCCTAATCCAGGGCTCCTTCCACTGTACCAGCTGTCCTGCCATCCCCAGCAGCCCCTAATGCTGAGGGTGCCATGGAGGCTGAAGTCATGTCATACCCAGCAGGGTTTTCCATTCTCCTCTATTGTTTGTGTCTGGAAAATGTCTCCGTTCTTTCTTCTCCTTAGGAAAAAAAAGCCAAGCCAGACTTCTCCAAAGGGACACCCCCACCCCCTCCTCCAAGCCCCTGGTCTTGTTTATGGCAAGGAGTTTTCCACCCTCCCCATTCTAACCACAGCTGCTCACTCCTCCCGTCATCTTTCCCCCTACCTCCCTGGCCTGACTCAGCCTCTGCTCTGCTGATTCTGAGGTGAATGGTGGTATCTGGTAAGCAAGAAACTCCCCAGAGCTGTGGGGATAGCTCTGTGTTACCCTTACCATCTGGGTCCTTGGCAGGGGTCTGGAGCTGGGATGTCTCCTCTGCCTGCAGCTGGAGGTCTGCTTGGTGGCTTACCTGCCTCACTTTCTGGACTTTCTTGCTTGTCGGTGAGGGCCTTCTGTGTAGGTGATGAGAGTACTCTGTAGCAGGCCATGGAAAGTCCTGGAGATGGAAGGGCATCCTGAAGGGGCAGTGCATTGTTTGGTGTGGGTGGGCTCTTAGGAACCTCTGACCATAGGGCCTGCAGACCACCCCTCCTCCCAGCTTCCCTGGTTCTAAAGATACTGCCATTCTTGCACTGGTCCAGGTTCTAGACTCAGACTCCTGCTCTCCCTCCACGCTCTCCCTTCCTCTACATCTCCAGTCATTGACAAGACCTGGCAATCATTCACCATATGGACTTTACTTCTCTAATTTCCCAGTCTGTATCCAGAAAACAAGGCTCCCAGAGAGCTGCCAGTCTGACCAAGGTCACCCAGAGCCACATGGCTCTATTGGACTGGACGTTAAACAGCAAACTTACCATGAGTTCTCAGCCTGTTTCCTCTGCCTCAGGGCAGGGGATATATAGGATCATGGCCCATCTCTCCTCTCTAGCCAGAAACACCTAGTTCAGGCACGCTATCCTCCCTGGTCTATTTTCATTGGTCTTTTTTTCTTCCAGACTCTCTCCTTCCCAATACATCCCCTGTACACCTGCCAGATCGAATCACATCACTCCACCGCTCAAAAAGGCCAGGGGCTCCCCTATTGCCTCTGGGATAGTAAAGACTTTTGGGCAATAGGCTAGCAGGCAACTCCCATTTATTGAGCTCTCACTATATGCTAGGCACCTTGCTAAGCCATGTAGGCAGCACATAAGAGGTAGGTCTGGGGTGGGGAGAAGATACTCAAATGGGGACAGGGTGACCCAGTCCAGAGAGCTGGAAGCACAGATGGGAGAGGGATGAAGCATGGTGGACCAGGGCCCACATCCTAGATACAGACCCTGGAAGGAATTTACCAGTGGGAGAAAGGGACTGGCATGTCAAAGGGATGAGACACAGTCTACCTCCCCAGACTGAATAGACTTTGCTTTTCCTCATGCTTTTATGATCAGGGCAAATTGGCAGCACATACATATAGGTGGCAGGGGGAGGGTTGGGAGGAGAGGAATAAAATGTCTATTCATGTCGCAGAGTATTTCTTAAGCATCTGATATACATATATGTGTGTATATATATATATATATGCATCTATCTATCTATCTATCTATCTATCTATCTATCTATCTATCTGTCTGTCTGTCTGTCTATCAGTCTGTCTATCCATCTACCCAATATCTACCCATCTATCTATCTATCTGTCCATCCATTGGTCCATCCATCTGTCCATCTGTCTATCTGTCTGTCCATCCATCTATCCATCTATCTGTCTAGTGAGATAATCCCAGTCCCCCAGGAACCTCAGAGGTGAGTGAACACAATATTCAGACAATGTAAATACCAAGTGTGCTCTTCCTTGTCTGCATCCTCAGAAGGGTGCAGTCCCTCAGTGCCTCAGCATGGCAGTGGTCACATGTTGGGCTCTAGATTAGTCTGTGCCCCAAAGGCTTAAGAGGAGGCGGCACTTACAATGAGCAGCATTTGGCTTGTACTGGTGAGTGTTGTCTCCCTTCCCCCTCTCCCCTTAGTACAACGTAAGCCCCTCTCCCCTTAGTACAACGTAAGCCCCTCAAGGGCAGGCTCGGTTTCATTTTTACTTTTGTCGCCAAGCTCTTAGTACGTTGCTCCCCAAATGGTATGAGCTTAATAAATGCTTAGTGCTTTCTTGACAATACTCCCATGGGGCAGGTAGGGCAGGTGCCCATCTTCATTAACCACCTTCATTTTGCAGACAGTCATAATAGGTAACATTAATGCGGGGCATCCCAAAAGTCTCCATTTAAGCTTTAATGACTTAAGACTTTGCTAAGACTTTGAGGACAATAGTCTTGAAGATCTGTAAGGTGCTTTATGGGGATTCAACCCTCACAACAACCCTGAGGAGTAGTCCCCATTGTTATCCTCATTTTATAGGTGACAAAACCGAGGCTGAGTTAGTTGATTAATAATGATAATAGCTAACATGTATATAGCATTTGTTATTTGTCAGGCATCATACTAAGCACTTTACAATCATGACCTCATTCGGGCCCCATAACAATCTGGGAAGGTAAGTGCTATTATTATCCCCCTTTTACAAAGGAGGAAACTGAGACTGATAGGGGCTAAGTGAGTCGCCCAAGCTCACTGTGATAGAGTTTGAAGCAGGATTTGAACTCAGGTCATCCTGACTCCAAACCCAGGTGGTAATGAGGACCCTAAGGTCTTCATTGCCTCCTACCCTGTCCTTTAAAATTTGTCATGCTCCAAACTCATCTTCCTCCCTTCCCCTTCAAGTAAAACACTCATTTCTTTTGTCTATTCAATAACATCTAGGTATTAGGATAACCATCTGATTGAACTGATTCATACTAAAGTGTGAGTGATTAATATTCTGGTAGCCCTCTGAGAGGTGTTTTTAGCTTTAAAAAAAAAAGGGTTCCTTAACTCAAATGATCCTAATTGGTGGAATTTAGGAATTATGACAAAGGGAACATTTTCAGGCAGTGTAGGAACAAGCTAAAGAGGAAATTCTAAATATCAGGAACAACTAGGTGTCCCAGCCCTGAATAAAACAGGTGTCTGGGGATCACTTATCTAGGTTGTCCTTGACAAGGCAGCGAGGTGATTCAGACTTAGAGATAGGAAGATTTGAGTTCAAATCCAACCTCAGACACTTATCAGTTGTGTGAGATATAAAGTGGATGAGGAATAATTGTTTTCACATATTGCTTATTTGTAAATGAAATTTTTGTAAGCTAATTGGAGAGCTAGGTGGTGCAATGGATAGAGCACTGGATCTGGAGATTTTGTGATTATAGGATTAATGATACCTTACAGGAGAGCGAGGGCAACTAGGTGGTAAAGTGGATAGAACCCTGGTCTTGGAATCTAGAAGATTCATCTTCCTGAGTTCAAATCCAGACTCAAACACTTGCTAGCTGGGTGATCCTGGGCAGGTCACTTAACCCTGTTTGCCTCAGTTGCCTCATCTGTAAAATGAGCTGGAAAAGAAAATGGCAAAACCCTCTAGTATCTTCCCAAGAAAACCCCAAAATGGGGTCATGGAGAGTGAGAAAAGACTGAAACAACTGAATGATAACAAGCCAATTGATAATATGGTGTCATGGAAACCAAAGGAAGGACTTTCTAGATTGGAGAAGAAACTATGTCAACTATAACAGGGAGAACAAGGTCAAAAATATCATGGTTAAAAACAAAATATCATTGGAGAAGAATAATTAGTAAATCCATTCACTGGTTCTTGCCTTGACTAACAACATTTGAGTTATATGACATTTTACATTAATGTCTTTCATGTGAATGAGTAAACAAAAGTATATTTGAATTTTCCACGTATTTTGTCCCACAGGGTGTTTTCCTATATGGCCCCACGTAATCAAGACAGAATTTTATTTAAATGATTTTTCTTGTTAGAAATGTAAATAAGATCCTGACTGATGAATTTGGTGATTATTTTCCTCATTAATAATAATTTACATTGTGAACTTTGAAAGGTAATATGAGAGAGCAGACAGAGGAGTCATCTCAGAGCCTAGATCCAGATTCCAGTCGCCTCTGACTCATGCTGTGTGGCCCTGAACAATGCTCTTTACCTCTCCCTGCTCCAGGCAACGCTAAAAGGCAGGAAAAATAAAAGGATTTGTTCTGTGAAATTTGGATTCAGTCAGAGGGCTGTACTGGAGGATCTAGATGGCCACATGCAGCCTCAAGGCTACAGGGTTCACACCCCTACTCTAAGACTGTAAATTGCAGAGAGGGTGCCAATCAGCATTGGCAGAGGGAACTTTCTCACCTGGGAGTTCTCTATATGAATGAAATAAATGCCAGCAAGTTGGCTCAGTGGATAGAACTCCAGGCCTGGAATCAGGAAGACCTGAATTCAAATGTGACCTCAGATATTTCCTAGTTGTGTTACTTGGGACAGGTCATTTAACCTCTATTTGCCTCAGTTTCCTCATCTGTAAAATGGGGGCAGTAATAGCACCTAACTCACAGGGAAAAATGCTTTGTTAGTTAGCCTTTTAAGTCATTTAACCTCTACATTTAACCTTTGTAAGCCTCAGAGTTTCCTGGATGATAATTACTGACCCATATAAGATTCTAGGAACCTGTGTAGGTTCTCTACTGGGGAATGTCCCTGGTTCTTTCAAGCTCATCCCAATGGTGGCCCAGACAGCCCAGCCCCCATGTTGGGGCCTTCACGCCTCCTTCCCAGTTTCAGTGTTCTGTGTGTATCTTCTCCAGGGAGAAGGAGCCACCTCCCTGTCTTGTGGTCAGACTATTCTTGTGACTTTGCTTTTCTTCTCCTTGGCAGGGGTAGCAGACACCACCTCTGCTTGCCAGGCCTGGCCCTTTGTGTGAAGCCTTTGGAGCCTGGCGTCGTGGGTGGCGTGAGGGCTTCTGCAGCCTCCACACCCACCTGGGGCTCTTACTGCCATGGTGGGGAGCATGCTGAGCGGTTGACATTTCAGGGTGGAGGGGAGGGGGTGCCTCTGGGGTGGTGCTTCTTCTTGGCCAACCCTGGCAGAACAAAAGAGGCCTTCTCTGGTCGAGGGGGGAGAAACTCTCTTCTAATTGTGAAACAAACAATCCTCCTTCCCTCCCCTCAGGGATGAAGGGAGGGAAATGAAGGGTAATGGCCTGGTGTAGCCTCCTCCCTGTTCCCAGACATGGATTCAGGGTGGGAGAAAAATACTCCCCGCCCCGACACGTACCCATACCCATACCCATACACGTACCAACCACTGGGACCAACTCATGTCAGGTTTGTAGGAGTGTGAGCTAGAAGGGACCTCAGAGGTCATCTAGCCCAACCTTCTCATTTTACAAAGGAGGAAAGTGAAGCCCAGAGAGGACCCTGAGGACACAACTGGCAGGTGGCTAGGGAGCTCCCTAATTATCAATCCAGTAGCAAGTTGGGGACCATCCCCAGTAGTCTTGATCAATATCTGGCCCATGGACCCAGATGGCTCCACAGGAGAAAGTGAGGCTGGTGATTTTGCACACTCAAAACAAATTCAATCGCAAGTCATGGCGTCATCTTGACATCATGGTCCTCTTTGAGAACAAAGGACAAATGCAACAACAGTAGTGAGTGAATTCTCTTTTCTGACATCTCTCCCACATCCAGTCTGTGGCCATGCCTTACCTCCTACATGCATCCCCTTGTTTCCATCCATACAATTGCCATCTTGGTGCAGGCTCTCCTTACTTCATGCCTGGGCTATTGCAGAATAATAATTGTTGATTGGCCTGTCTGCCTCAAGTTTCTCCTTATTCCAATCTACCATCCATTCAGATCCCAAAGTGATTTTCCTAAAGCATTGAATAGGTCTGACCACCTTCCCTCGATACCCAAAAACTCAAGCAGTTCTCTAGGACCTCCAGGATCAACTATAAAGTCCTCTGTTTAAAGTCTTTCAGCCCTTGCCCTTCCCTTCCTTTTCCATCTTTTCCCATTTTCTTACACTTGACCCCTCCACAAATGGTGTCAGCCAGTCACACTCAACTTCTCCCTATTTCCTTCATGGTGTTCCATCTTCTAATTTCATACCTATGTAATGGCATCTCCCATGGCTGCCATGTTCTCCCTCCTTCTTTCTGATTCCTTTAGCATTCAGTTCAAATCCTGTCTCCTTCAGGAAGCCTTTACTGGTCTGCCCTCCTCCTCCATCCAATGCTGAGATCCCCTCACATTTCCCTTGTCCATATCTTGTTTGTTCACAGGTGTTTACGTGTTATTTTCTCCACTAGATTGGGGAAGCAAATACTGCTTTTACTGTTTTTTCTTTCTTTCTCTCTACCATTAATGTGGTACCCAGGCTTTTGATAAATTCAAGGTCATTGTACACTATTGACCGCTTTGCAAAAATAGAGATATATTGAACCCCTGCCTCCAGGGCTGTTGTGAGGACCAGATGAGATAATGGATGTAAGGTGTTTCACAAATTTTAAATCACTAGAAATGTCCACTACTATGGCAATGGAGGAGTACAAGCTTCCAAGTCCTGCTAGTTAAGAGCCCAATAACATAATGTGTGGGTTTATCTGAGGACTGAGCGAGCTGGGTTCAGAGAAGCTCAGAGCATTGGCTTCCAGGGTATGGATAGTTTTGGCCAGAGTAACTCATGAAAGAGTCATTGACTCATTCAGCTAGCATGGACTAAGTGCCTACTCTGTGCTGAATGCTGGGATATAGAGTCCAAAGAGAAATTGTCCTTGTCTTTGGACTGTTTGCGTTCTATGGGAAGGAAGCAGCATGTGCACAGTGCAGTAAATACAAAGATAGAGAGAAGGGAACATGTCCAAACAAGATGCATTAGTTCACCCTCAACACAAACCTACTCTTCTTCTGAACTTACCAGCTTATGTACTCTCTCCAGTATCGCACCCATCATCTAGGGCAGTGCCTGGCACAAAGTAGGTACTTAATAAATGTTAATTGATTGATAGGTTTGAAACCCGGGAAACTTCCTAATCCCTCACACCCGATCAGCTGCCAAATTCTCTCTCTCTCTCTCTCTCTCTCTCTCTCTCTCTCTCTCTCTCTCTCTCTCTCTCTCTCTCTCTCTCCCCCTTTCTCCCCCTCTCTCTTTCTCTTTCCCTCCCTCCCTCTCTCTGTCTCTCTGTCTCTCCCTCTCTCTGTCTCTCTCTCTCTGTCTCTCTCTCTCTCTCTCTCTCTCTCCCCCTTCTCCCCCTCTCTCTTTCTCTCTCCCTCTCTTCCTCCCTTCCTCCCTCCTCTTCTGTCTGTCTGTCAGTGCCTCACATTAGTGCCCTTCTCTCCATTCACATAACTACCACCCATCACCATTCTGTTACCTACCCTTAATCACTGAATGGATGTTGCTTGAGTCAGCTGAGGCAAACCAAGATGGCAATAATATTGCCACAGTATTCAAACTGAGACCTGGGAAAGACCTTAGCTTAAAAAAGCCAAGACTGCTTCTGAGGCCATCTCCCGTCATCCTGCTTTATAGCTTGCCACTGGACCCAGATGGCTCCAGAGGAGAAAATGAGGCTGGTGACTTTGCATAGCCTTCTCTCATTCAGATCTGATTCACTTTTTAAGCTAAGGTCACTTTCCTGATGCCACGATCCTCTTCAAGAATGAAGGACACACAACAACCCACCACCCTAGTTGAGTCCCTTATCATCTGAATTATCGTGATGCCTCCAGTTTCTTCCGACTCCAGTCTATTCATCTAGTCCATAATCTCTCCAACCTTCACACAGCTACCAATTTGATATTTCTGACAAGTTCACTCTCCTTCTCAATGAACTCCAGTGGTTTATTGTTTTGAGGAGGAAAAGAAAAAACTCCTCTGGAATGGAAAGTCCTGCTCAATTTGACCCTGGCCTAGCTTTTAAGTCTTAGTATCCATCACTCCTTGTCTATATTTTATATTCCTCTGTTTTGTTTCTCATGCACAGCATTCCATCACCTGCACAGGCTTCCCTTATACTCTCTCACTTCATGTCTTCCTCTTAAAATCCTGTGCTTTCCATCAAAGCTAGGCTCAAACACTATGCGCTACAGTGAGTGTTTCCACAGCCACATTCTCAGATTACTTTCTATGAACTATGTTCATATTTTTTGTGTGTATCTATGTGTATACAGGTTGACTCCCCCCTCCCCCCAGAGACCATAAATCTCTTGAGGGCAGGAAATGCTTTCTCTTTGTCTTTGCATCTTCAACAACTAGCACGGTCCCTAATATAGTAAAGGTGTTTGCTGCTTGACTGAGTGAGTGCGCTCTCTCTCCACAGGTCAATACTTTGTTTCTCCAGGTGTTGGTGTGGGCAGAATTCCCTCATTGTTGAGGATAGATGACAAATTAATAGACTGAGTCTCCCTGTGAGAAAGGGTCTGATGAACCCTGAGATTTTGTAGAAGAGATTGGCTTTGGTTCCATCTAAAGAGAACTAAGCACTAGAAGAGCTTTCTTAAAACATGGTGCCAACCTTTAAGGTGGCATCTTACATCGCTGGTAGAAACCATCTACTATGGCTCCAGAAACCTGTTTCTCCTGATAAAACATGAATATAAGCTGACATTTAGCCGCCTCTGTAACTGCTTGTTCTGATTAGCATTGTAGAATGGTGCTATGACTTTAAGAACATAGAATGTCATGAGTTAGACGGGGATAGAGCCTTTGAATAGAGACCATAAAACAGCAAAGGTGGGAAGGACCCTAGCACACAGAACGTCAGAGCTGGGTAGGACCTTAGAACAAAGGATGCCAGAGCTGGAGGGGAACTTAGAACATGGAATGGCAGAATTAGAAGGAACCTTAGAACATAAAATATTAGAACTAGAAGTGCCCTTGGAAATGGAAACATCAACATTGTCTATTGTGATCACTACATTGAATAGTTGAACAAATAGATCGGTCACTTTTACAAAAATCACATAATTTGAAGCATGACTTTCAGTGCGTGTGTGTCTGCTAAAGCTCCTTTCAATTTTTAAGGCCCCCACCTCCTTGTGAATATGTCCTAGAAATTGTGAAAATTTTCATTTACTATTGAGGGGGATTCCCCCTCCCATTTTGAAATAGTTACATATTCCTTTTGATTTAAAACAGCTCAGGTGACTCATTCCCTGATCCACCTCCTTAACCCTTCCCTCCCTAATACCTTATATTTCACTGCCTAGTCTCCATTTAAATTTCTTCCATCTCCTTGCTACAGGTCCTGAAGTCCTTTCCAGATTTATATAGATGATCCTGTGATATGGACCTGTTTTCTTTCTCATAGATTAAATTCTTTAGAGCCTGTTCTCAATAGAGTAGCTCCTTAACAGAAGGGATTATTTCATTTTGACATCTTGCATCCTCAGTACCTAACACACAAAGGGCCCTTAATTAGTGCTTATTAATAATAATAGTTAGAATTTATATACCATTTTAAGGTTTGCAAAACACCTTACCTGTATCTGGTTTGATCTCACAACCCTGGGATCTAGGTACTATTACTGTCTGCATTTTACAGATGAGGAAACTGAGGTACACAGAGGTTAAGTGACTTGTCCAGGGTCACACAGCTTGTGTCTGAAGCTAAATTGGAACTTAGGTCTTCCTGAATCTTGACCTAGCATTCTCTCTGCTGTACTGCTTTGCTGATTAAATGTTGTGCTGATTCTCTCTCCTAAGGTTCTTGCCAACTCTAATATTTTGTATTCTGAGAAGGTCCCTTTGTTGATTGATTGATTTATGGAACTTTTGGGATAAGATCAGCAAAGTCATGGGATCCGTGCATGGCAGGGGCTGCATGCCAACTACAAGTTCTGGTGATGGCGTATGTTTGTCCTTCATTGCCGAAGAAGACCATGCCATCAGAGAAATAATAACAGAACTCTCACTTGACTTTGTTCTGAGTGAGGGAGGGCTGTGCAGGTCACCAGCCTCACTTCTCCTCCAGAGTCATCTGAATCCAGTGGATGACCCAGGATGAGGCAATTCGGGTTAAGTGACTTGCCCAAGGTCACACAGCTAGTGAGTGTCATGTGTCTGAGGTGAAATTTGAACTCAGGTCCTTCTAACTCCTGCACTGGTGCTCTATCCACTGCATCACCTAGCTACCACTATGGTGATGGCGCACTCTTTCTGAACTGCCTCTGGAAATAAGTAATTGCCACCAGGGAGAAAGCATACATACCCCCACCCAAACATACATAAAATTCAGTGCTCTGAGAGAAAGTGTCGTTAGCCTTGCCCTAGTTAGAGAGGGGCTTTTGTTCTCAGACAGGTGTTACCAGAAACACTGACTGCCCAGTATGAGGCCAAAAAGAAAAGCATTTGGACTTGGCTGACAACGGTTGAGCTGTTGAGGAGGGGAGGATAGGGAGGAGACAGAACCAGAGGGGGAAAAGATGTTTTCAATGTGCATTATATTATGCAGCCAAACCAAGGGGCCTCTGCCCGGCTTTCCAGGCACGTTCCTGCCTGAAGACAACTTGATGACTTAAAGGGAGCCGCGGTCAGATTGTATACCTGTCAGCTGCAGCTCAACACTCCTGGGGTCCAGAGTCTTTAACGAATCCTGACACCTGGGGAATTCCAGTGCAGATGGAGAAGCCGTGGGGGCGTGGTGTTGGCTGCTCTGGCCAACCCCAGCCACCCTACAGGACTGCCTTTCCCAAAGGAGGACTCTACATTCCCCCAGGCCACTGGTTTTTAGTAAGAAAAAAGCCTGGCCCTCACATGGTCTCACTCATCATTCTATGGGTTATGGTCCCCCCCAGCACAGATCCTGAATCTGCTGTTAGAGTGGACCTTTGGGGCCCTCGATACAATGAAGAAACATGAAGAAGGTTTCCTTTGGACACACTATAGTTTCTCATTCTGGGTAATGGACAAGCAGCAGGCCCCATGGAAATGCCTTCTGTGACTCTGGGTTCAAATCCCACCTAGGACACTTCCAACCTCTGGAACTTTGGACCTCAGATCCCTGGGTCTCCATTTCCTCATCTGTAACAATGGGAAAGTCCCATTTTTAAATGGCTTCTAAGATGCCTTCGACTCTAGAGCTAGGATCCTATGGAAAGACCTTGGACTGTCACATCTGGAAAGATCAAAGAAAGGACTTAGAATGTTAATGTGTAAAGGCTCCTAGAACATAAAATGACAGAGCTACAAGAGCCCTTAGAACCCTTAGAGACTGTTCGATTTGAAAAAGGCCCTTAGAACACAGAATGCTAGAAGTGGAAGGGACCTTAGAATAGAGAAATTAGATTTGGAAGGGATTTTAGGATGCAGAATGTTAGAATTTCACAGAAACTTGGGAGCTAGAAGGGACCTCAGCCACCAATTAGTCCAGTATAACTTAATTAAGGAGTCCATGAGATTAGTTTTATCTTTTCTGTAACTGTATTTCATTATAACTGGTTTCTTTTTATAGTCATATCTTTCATTTTATGGATTTAAAAACCTGACTCTGAGGTGCCCCTGGGCTTCACCAATCTGCCAAAGGGATCCATGGCACACAAACACTTACAAGATCCTAGTCTAGACCAACTCATACCCAAAAGGACTTCGAAGGTTGGAAGGAATATTAGAACAGAAAGTAGAGAATGTCAGGGGTAGAAGTTTTCTGGTTTTCTAGACCTTTAATTGACTAATCAATGAATAGGCATTCATTAAACTCCTATCCAGTGTCAGGCACTAGGGATCCAAAGAAAGCTTATATCCTATCAGAAGAGACATCATGTACATAAAGAGATATATACCAAATATATGCCAAGTAAATACAATGCAACACAATCAATCCAGTGTGTGTTGGAGTGTACTAGCAGTGAGGGGCAGAAGGGATGGCAATCAGGAAAGTTGTCTTGTAATTAGAGTTTTAAAGGGTGTGAGGGATTCTGAGAGTTGGAGATGAGGAAGGAATGCACTCCAGGCATAGGAGAGAGCCAGTGCAAAGGCGAGGAGATGGGAGATGAAGTGTCCCCGTATGTGAAGAGTAGTAAGGCCAATTCCACTTGACCTTAGAGTGAGTTAACATGCCCCTTTCCTCCATCTCCCTTCATATTATGTCAGGAAAATATGGGTCACAGTTGCAACATCTCAGCCCCATGGAAGGGTGCTGTCTTTCTAATTCTGGTCTGATGTAGGGCCCATATAGGGGAGAGTGTCCTGGCCTTGGAGTCAGAATGCTTGGACTGCAGAGTCCTGACACTGTTCCTAAGTAGCTATATGACCATGTGGAAGACACAGCCCTCTCTAAATCTCAGTTTCCTCATCTCTAAAATGAACATAATAACACCTACTTCCCAGAATTTTTGTGAAGATAAAACGAGTTAATATTTTTGAAGTGTTTTGCAAACCTTTAAGCATGATATAAATGTTACCTATTATAAGTAAGATCAAATACAAACAATGTCCTCTGATGGGCCTTACTTACCTCATTTGTAAAATGAGAGGGTTCAGCTAGATAACATCTGATGCCCCTTCTAGTTCTAGGATCCTTACAGTGTCTACTCCCTCTCCAGCTACCTGTGAGGTCACTAGCCCTCCTCTCAGACCTTCTGATGACCCTGGCCATCACAGAGCTCCTCCCTCCCTTTGCATGCCTCCAGCTTCCTCTGCCATCTGGAGTTGCCAAAATTGAACCAGATCCTCAGCCTTTCCCAACCCCAGCACTGCTGAGAGACCCTGGGGGGAGGGAAGGGAAAAACTGATCAGAGATTTAGTCTAAACAGAGACACTACACTCTGGGCTGTTCCAGGGTCCCACAGCTGGCAGGGGTCATAGATGAGTCAGATGGGGCCCAGTTCCACTCCCTGTTACTACCCCAAGGCCAAAATATACCCTTACTAGTAGAAACCAAGCATGATTGAATCATGGGATTTAGAAAAGAAAGGGGTCTTAGAAATCATCTAGTTCAATTTCTTCATTTTACAAATGAGGAAACTGAGTTTCAGAGGAGAAAAGTTTTGCTTATGTTCATACAAGTAGTAAATAGCAGAGGAGGGAAAAAAATCATGTGACTCTAGTTCCAGGACAGAATTATGGAAGTCATTATCTGAGGTACAAATCTTTAAGAAAAAAAAAAAGTCTGGTTTGGGGATCTGAACTGCAGAAGGCATGGATGAAAAGGACAATGAGTCCTGTGAGATGTGGCCATCTCTTACAGCACAATTATAGGAAGCAAAGAATGTAGAAGAAGAACAGGTGATACCTGGTGAGAACTCTCAAAGGAGAAACTTCAAGTGTGCAAAGGGGGTCCAGAGCGAAACACTGCAGAGAGATAGGGAGACTTTACAAGGCTTTGGAGGGGAGAGGTCCTTCCAGGGAAGGGAATTGGTATCAATACTCTAGGGACTTAGTTACAAACTTTTTCTGTGGCCATTAATTTGTAAAGGAAACCTATTCTGAGTCTTGTGAATCTGAGTGCTTGTAAGGAGAGCTGGTGGCTACCCTTGGGGTGTGCCATATGTTGAAGTTTCCTGGTTATCTGGGTGGTGTCAATAAGTCATAGAAGTAAGAGGTCTTCAAAGTACATCCAAGTCTTTTGTGTTAGGAGGAGGTCTCTTACTCAGGGATTACATCTAAGGATTCCATTTAGGATTGATCACACTACATGAAGAGTCCCCTTCTTTTTCTCCAGCAACTTTTCTTCTTAGTTAAATCTGATTTAAAATGAATGGCAAGGTCAGCTTCTAATCAGAAAAGAAGCTACTAAAATGCAATCTTGGGAGGGGGAATAGATTTAATGACATTAATGATGCTTTACATTTATATAGCAATAGATAGAAAGTACTTCACATGCATTTTATCTTTCAGGTTTTACAACAATTCCATGCAATAGGCAGACAAAGTGTGACTATACTCATTTTCTAGAGTGGAAAACTAAATCAGAAAGTTTCAAGGGATTTGTCTTGGTTTGGCTGCATTTCCCATAGGCAGTATCCTTGGAGAGACAGTGGAAGGTACAGGACAGTGACATGCCTTGGAATCATAGGACCTCAGTGAAAAGTCTCATAAGCTCTGGGACTTCCTAGTGGTACTAAGTTCCTGCACCACTTCTAACATTTTTCTCAAGTTCCTTCCAGCTTCTATGTTCAAAGGTTTCTTTGAGCTCTGATATTGTGTTTCAAGAAATCTTCCATTACTGGCATTCTTTTAAAGGTACTCTTGACTCTGATAGTCTACATTCTAAGGTCTATCTCAGCCCTGATAATTTATGTACAAGGGTCTATTTCACGTGTGATAGTCTATGTTCTAAGGAAGCTTTCAGCTCCAGGATTCTATGATCTAAAGGCACTCCCAACTCTGACAGTGTATGTTCTGAGGTCCCGTCCAGCTATTATGCCCTACATTCTTTGACCTAAGCTCCCTTCCTTCCAGACCTAAATCCTACAAGACTTCTGAGTTCCTCGTTCCTATAGCTAGTAATCTATGAAGACAGAAATCAGACCTCAGTCTTTGGGGTCATAGTACTCCTTCCACTCCAACTCATTTTTTTTTATCAAAACACTACTCAGGAAGACAGATGAAAGCCAGGACCTCTATCACCCAAATGGGCTTGCCTAGGTCCCACTTCATCTATCTCTCAGACGCAAGCAGAAGAGGACTACCTCCACCAACACCCCCTGAAAAAACTTTTTCATTAAGAGACTTTGGACCCTAGATATAGCATGAAGTGGACAGTTCTTTATGCATAGTAGAGTATGGTCAAGGGAAAAGCCACCTCCAAATAATCTTGCCAGTTTGCATGACATAGTGAAATAAATTCAGGATTTGGACTCAGAAGACATGGGTATAATTGTTATGGTTGTTGAATCATTTCAGTCATGTCTGACTCTCCATGATTCCATTTGGGATTTTCTTGGGAAGCATACTGGAGTGATTTGCCATTTCCTTCTCCAGCTCATTTTACAGATAAGGAAACTGAGGCAAACAGGGTGACTTGCCCAGGATCACACAGTTAGTAAGTGTCTGAAGTCAAAGGATTTGGAGGTAGAGGACATGGGTACAAATCCCAGCTTGGCAAGTTGCATCTCTTTCCTCAACCATAGAAAAGGAAATTTATTGTCCTCCAGGGTCCCCGCTAACTCTAAATCTATGGTTCTATGATTCTTTGAAAACTGACTCTATCCCCACTAGGGGAAAATAGCTGTACATTCCATAATCAGCAATGGTACCAGTCTGACCCATCTGTGACTCATGCACATTTTCTGTGCATCTATGTCTCCGGTCAGTGGGTAAAGAATCATGCACAATAACAGTTGAAAGGGGCCTCAGGCCATACAAGATAGACTGTTAGAGCTGGCATATGATTCCTCTGCTCTAAAATCTTCAGTGGCTGCCTTTTGCTTAATGAGTAGGTTCAACTCCACCTGGTCTTATGCTTCTGTTCAGATGTTTCAAATTCCTCCTGTCCAAATGGCCTATGCCCCAGTCAAGCTAGATGAATCCTATGTCCTTTCCTACAACTTAGGCTTTCCTGCTTCTACACATCTCCAATGCCCAGAAAGTTTTCCTTCCCTCCTGATGTCTCTTAGGTTTCTATTCATCCCTTACCACTCAATTCAAATTCAAATTCAATATTTTGTTCTGCCCCCTCTGGCAGATGTGAGGTATTTTGAGTACTTTTGGTTATCCAAATGTCTTTCCACTTTTTGAGAGTGTAAGCTCTGTGAGGTAAGAAGGAGGCTTAATATACATTTAGTATCTCCCCCAACACATAACATAATGCTCTCAACATTCAGGAATCTATTAATAAATGTTGAATTGAATCGAGTTGGAGCTGGAAGGGACCTTAGAATCTAGAATGTCAAAGCTGGGAGAAACCGTATAACAGAATGTCAGATGTAGGAGGGACCTTAGAACATAGAACACAAAAGGTTATAGTGAGAAGGAACTTAGAACAATAGACCCTAGAATGTTAGAGCTGAGAGGAACATTGGAATAGAGAAATGTCAGGGCTGGGAAGGGACCTTAGAACATAGAACATAGAAGGTTATAGTGGGAAGGAATTTAGAAGAGTATAAAATAGAACATCAGAGATGAAAAGTACATCGGAGATCAGAGAGCCCTGAAGGTGTGGTGGAACACTATTGTGATCCCTGCTCTTGAGGAAGCTAAGGCTAAACCTAGAGCTAGTAGAACACTTGTACATAGGCTTTCTGAGTTGCAATCAGGTGCATGCACTAAGTTGGGATCCAATATGCTGAGGCCCTAGGAGACTAAGAAGGAGTGAACTGGCCCAGGTAAAAAGGGAGGAAGTCAAAGCTCCTGCCTTGATCAGTGACAGGGCCAGGTATGTCAACAGCTACTGCATTTCCAGTATAGGTGGGGTAGGGAGACCTAATCTTAAAAAAACTGAAAAGAGAAAAGAGGAGGGAAGGAGGGAGGAAGGGAGGAAGTAAAGGGTCAGAAATATGGATGGAATAGAAAAAGAGAAAGAATGAAAAAGACACAGGAAAGAAGGAAAGAAAAAAGGAAAAAAAGGAGGAAGGAAGGAAGGGGAAAGAAAGAGAAAGATCATCTGGCTCCAATTCCCCATTTTACAAAGGAAGAAACTGAGGCCCAGTAAAAGAGACTTGCCCATGAAGAACCTTCTCAACTTGTTATAGACCAGAAGGTAATCAGTCCATGGGTGGAGAATAAATCAGTAAAAAGGCAGAAAGTAAATGATGATGAGAAGATACGGAAAGAAGGAAGACATGAGCAAAGATCTGTCAAGGTTTGGAAAAGGAGGTTCAAACCAACAAGGAGAAGACATTATTCACAACTGGGGAGGCAATAACAGTTAGCAGCGTCATTTATAAGTTTGCTTCTTAGCTGGAAATATGAACATCCAGCACTCTCCATGTACTTTTCTGTGAGTCAGAGGAGCTCAGGATCCAGACTATAGCCAAATTTCACAGAAATTGACCCTCAACAGCAGCATCTTTCAAACCTTTTCAGTCTGTGAAGAGGCAAGCTCATACTTGAGCTTGCCAGGACATGGAAGTAGGTATCAAAGTCCTCTTCTCTTGACTCATCCTCCCATTTCAGTTTTCTCTCCATCTTTTCCCAACACTGCCAGTCACATTCTACCTACATAGCATGACTATGAGGCACTGAGGTCCAGTTTCCTCACCATTTCTTTTTTGTTGTGGTTCAGTTACTTCAGTTGTGTCCAACTCTTTGTGTTCAACTCATTCAGGGCTTTCTTGGCAGAGACTGGAGTGGTTTGCCATTTCCTTCTCCAGCTCATTTTATAGGTGAGGAAACTGAGGCTAACAGGGACATTTTAAGTTAAATGACTTGCCCAAGGTCACATGGCTAATCAGTGTCTGGGGATGAATTTGAAAGGTTGGCCTAGATGATCCTTAAGTTCCTTTCAACACTAACAAGCACTAGCATTTTATATTCTAAGGTCTATTCCTGTGCCAACATTCCATATTCCATATTCTAAGGTCCACTTCATCTCCAACTTCTTGTTTTATGTTCTATGATCCATTTGAATTCTAACATTTTTTATCCCATGTGCTAGGATCTCTTTCGGCTCTGACATTCTAGGTTCTGAGGTCTCTTCCAGTTCTGACATTCTACGTTCTAAGACTCCTCCAATTTCTGACATTCTATATTCTAAGGTCTCTTCCAACTGTAACTTTCTGTTTCAAAATACCTTTTAGCCCTGACATTTTATATCCTAAGGTCTCTTTCCAAGCCTGACAATTTATGTTCTAAAGCCCCATTGAGTGCTTCCATTTTGTGGTCTAAGACCTCTTTCAGGCCTGCATTCTGCGTTCACACAAAATAACATCCCTCCCTCTACTCTCCAACGTGGACACTGCCTCCTCCATATTCCGTTCTTTAGTCCCCAGATGGCCAGAGACAAATGCATTTCACAATGCGCAGAGGTGCCTGCAGATGTTGCTTGCCTGGGGATCCTTGTCCTTCCACCCCCTGGCTTTCACCTCCTTACCTCCTGCCTCCTTTTGGGAGAATAAGAGAGGGAGGGATAAGGAAGAAGAAGGGGAGTGAAGGAGGCTCCAGAGTCCTTTCCCTTCCCCCTTTCCCATGCACCATTTCAGTTTCCCTTTTTTTTTTTAAAAGACAAACTTCTATTTTGGCTCCAAAGCACATGCAGATGTGGGCCTGTCGGCCACAATCACGGGGCTCAGGGGGGAATGGGGCCTGGCAGCCCTCGGCTTGTACTCGTTTGCCTTTGCTACAATTGGCCATAATTACACTTCCTAACTTTGGAGCATCTGTGAAAGATCATCTCCTGACACGGCAGAGTCGGGCTTGGGCCGTTCAGGAGGTGCGCGCTCTTCACTGGGAATCATTCCCAACAGGCGGAGGGAGATGGGCCAGAGGAAGCAGCCAGAGGTAGCTGAGGGTAAGGAATGAACACCACTCAGGGTGGGAAGACCTAGTTTTCTTGCCCCCAGTCCTGATATCAGCCTGGCCCTGCAACCTGCATCTCCTCAGGGCTCAGTTTAGTTATCTGTAAAATGGGGGCAGAAATACTTGCCATCACTATAATTGTAACACTGACACCACCTAACTGCCTCCTGACCATGGGTGGTGGCGGGTAGTAGGCACAGTAAAGAGAGGGCTGGATCTGGGGTCAGGAAGACCTCAGTTCAAATCTTGCCTTACGCTTTCTAGCTTTGTGACATTGTACAGATCTCTTCTTTCCTGGGCCTCAGTTTCCTTCTCTGTAAAATGGGGATAATAAGAGCACCCATTTCCTAGGGCTGTTGTAATGACCCTGCGAGGCACAGTATGTAAAACTTTGCAAAGTTTAAGGCAATATAAAATGCTAGATATTATGATTATACCTTGCAAGGACTTTGGAAATATGTTCAACACAAGCATCAGCTATTTCCTGGGAATTCCAGGTTCTTCAAGAGGCAAGTCCAGGTTCAATAGCATTTACTCACCTGATTGATCCCTTTGTCTCTCCTCCTATCATATACTGTTCCCCTCCTCCGCTCCCAATCACCCTGCCATCAGTTTACCTTCTCTCTCTTGTCCCACATCACAACATCACACCCTTCTGCAGGCAAGTACACCAATCTTTGTCATTTCTGCCATTTATTAGATGTATGGGCAAGTCTATAGGCCTCAGCTTCCTCATTGTGAAAGGAGGAAGTTAGACTAAGTGACCTCCAGGGTCCCTTCCGGTTCTAAACCTTTGAGTCTCTTTATGCTCTTTTACCTCTTGGGCTCATGAAGGATTTATTCCAAGGTCATAGAATTTAGTGTTAGGACCTTGGAGATCAAGGGCTTATAGGTTCTTAACCCATTAAGTTTGAAAAGTTTCATGAACTTGGATGGGAAAAAAACCATATCTTTTTTTTCACTAACCTCTAACTAAAATTTCATATTTCCTTCAGTTATTAGTGTGGGCCTCAAACATTATTCTGAGAAGTGACCAAGATTCCCCACGAGCATACACATACAAATTTAAGTCTCTTAGCTAGTTCCAATTCCTCATCTTGCAGATGAGGAAACTGAAGTCCAAAGATGCATAATTAGTCAGGATTCACATCTATCTCTTGGATTCCAAATCTGGTGATCCTCCCACTAGACCAAGAAGGAAATCCCAGGGTCTCAGCTGAGGAACCTGCATCTCCTAGAAATAGCGGGACAGGAAGAAGAAACCTCAGCTATCCTGGTAAGGAAAGAGAGGTGGATCCTTTCAAAATGAAAAAAAGCATTGTCGATAGAGCTTAGACCATCATAAGCAATCAGTGACTCCTCCAGGGAGGACCTGTGACTGGTTTTTGCAAGTGTGTTGACTAGGGATGCCTCTGGTTTTCCCTAATCTCCTCCAAATGTCCTGATTACTGCCTGACAGCAAGATAGGGGCCCTGGAAGGAACTTCACTGCCTCTGGGTAAATCAGATCGAGAGGTGTTGATTGTGAGGAGGGCTGTCATCCTTCTCCCACTATGGGAGAAACAAAATCCCTCATGGGATATGAGTCATCTCTCCCTTCTCCTTTATTCTTGCCGCCAAGACTGCTTTTGTTTGATCTGGCAATGTTCAAACTGTGCCCACAGGCCAAGTGGAATCCTCCCTACCTCTGAGATCAAGAACCACAAATCATGGAACTGAGGGTGAAAGTTACATGGAATCTTGGAACATGGAATGTGCCCATGGGAACAGAGCTTAGAATTTAGAACATCTAGAGTAGGGAGAAACCTTAGAACATAGAACATTAGAGCTAGAAGGGATCTCAGGACATTGAGTGTCAGCACACGACCTTAGAATATAAAACATAGAATTTCAGATCTGAAAGAGAACTGAAAACATAGAATGTGAAAGTAGGAAGAGACTTTAGAATATAAAACACAGAATGTTAGAGCTGGAATGGAGATTATAGTGTAGAATATTGGCTCTAAGAAGGACCTCTGAGCTCAGGGAGAGCACGATGAATGCCTGAGTAAAGAGTCTCATTCCAAGGCAAACTCACACTCCATGTCCACAAGTGGGCTGTGAATTCCATAAAAGCCATTGCTGGCAGAGTGGGAAAAGTGGATCTTGGCACAGGAATATCTGGGCTTACAGCCCAGCTCTACAATTTAATTGCCAGGTGACTTGGAGCAAGGTCTTTTCCACCCTGAACCTCTATTTCCTCATCTGTCAAATGGGGCTAATAATTCTTGCACTCCTTAAGTCAACAGATCGTAGTGAGGAAAACTTTAAACCTTAACTCCCTTGAGAAACAGGCAGTATTATTTTAGAGGCCCAACAGTTATAACCATGCAACTGTCAGCAGACTCGAAGGATCATAGATGGAGAGTTGGAAGAGACCTTGGAGACCACCTGGTCCAACACCCTTCATTTACAGATGAATCCAGAGAGGTAAAGCCATTTGTCAGGGGGTCATGCAGGCATTAAGCACCAGGAGGTGGGATTTGAACCCCAGGCTCCTGACTCCAGGGCCAAAGTTCACTCACCTATATCAGGAAGTCAAAGACCGGGAATCCCCCAATGGCGAGCTCCAGGTATAGTGGAGAAAAGACAGGACTAAGAACCAGTAAACCTGAAACGAAGTACTGTCTTTTCTACTTCCTGCCTGTGTGACCTTGGGCAAGTCTTTTCCTTTCTTTAAGGAGGTTGAAATGGATGACCACTTCCAGACTAATCCTATGATTTTAGGAAGGTGAGACACAGGAGGGAAGTCCACATAACTTTCAAGAGTAATGATGATAGTAATGATAATTTCTATTTATATAAATTTAAAAATTTGAAAAATGCTTTTCCATCTCTGTGAAATAGAGAACAGAGTACAAGCATTTGAGGGTAGATGGGACTGAACCCATGATTTCATTGATACTGAGGAAATTCTAGTGAAATTAGAGAAATCTAATCCAGAGAAATTCCTTCTTCCAATGGCCATCAGCCCCTTCTCTCCATACTATAATAGCTAACAATAAATATTATTCATTGCGCTGTTGAGTCATCTTTCAGCTATGTCTGATTTTTTGTGACCCCATTTGGGGTTTTCTTAGCAAAGATATTAGAGCAGTTTTCCATTTCCTTCTCTAGCTTATTTTACAGATGGAGAAACTGAGGAAAACAGGGTTAAGTGACTTGACCAGGGTCACAGAGCTAGAAAGTATCTGAGGCTGAATTTGAACCAAGGAAGATGAGTCTTGTGGACTCCCACCCTGGCACTCTATCTACTGTGCCATTCACCTGCCCTTACTAATAGTTTACTACTACTGCTAGCTAACATTCAAATATCATTTTAAGAGTCACCAAGCAATTTACAAGCATTATCTCATTAGATCTTCCCAACAATCCTGTGAAGTAGGTGCCATCAATTCCCATTTGACAAATGAGAAAACTGAGGCTGAGACAGGCTCAGTGATTTACCCAGGATTACACAGCTAGTAAATCTCTGAGGGAGGATTAGAATTCAGGTCTTCCTGACTCAGGTCCAGCATGAGCTAACTGCTCTGGGATTTAACCCAGATCTCTGAATTCTTTGTTCAACACGCACAGAATCACAGAATGTTAGAGCTGGAATTTCATAGCCAGCAAGGCCCTCCCTAACCACAGATCCCCAGAGGTGGATTCCCTATTCTTCAGGCCCAACCTTATTTGAACAGGGAAGGTAACAGCTTCAAATCCATTTGCCGGCACATTTGTCTTGCTGCCTTGAGGCAGCTAAAAAGGGCCCTTAAATCTCGACCTGTTTCTCACTCCCCTTAGTCCTTGACAATAGATTTGCCTGGAGTGGATGAGAAGCTAAAGCGGGAGGGAGCACACCACCTGGAAATAATCTTTCCTCAATCTAGCTACTTAAAAGTGAAAGCCATGCTTTTGATAGTCACCAAATGGCCTTTTTTTTCTCTCTCCCTCTTTTTTTTATTGGAGGAGGAGGGGTGAAGCGTAGAGAGAGGTAAAGACAATGAAGGAGGAGTGAGGCAGACGTCTCAGCGACTATCCCAGCAGGGACCCCTGAGGACACAGCCACCCCTCTAGAGCCAATCCTCCAGTCTTTTCCTGACTGTTCTCGTGACTTCTGACTTGGTCTCTCTCCCCACCCCTCCTTTCTCCAGCTATCTCCCCACACTGAGAAAGTGGTTTTCCTCAACATTGAAATCTAACCATGTTACACCCCTACTCAGTAAATTCCACTGTCTTCC